>NC_082663.1:94947727-95250757 GCF_025265405.1 Mesoplodon densirostris
GTTGCTTGCTTGCAGGCAACACAATGATGTAGTTTTGAAATTACAGGCATACCTTGTTTTATTGCACCTCATTTTTAAAAATTGTACTTCACACATATTGTGTTTTTTACAAACTGAAGTCTTGTGGCAACCCTGCATCAAACAAATTTATTGGCGCCTTTTTTTCCAACAACGTTTGGTTTGCTCACTTTGTGTCTCTGTCACATTTTGGTAATTCTCAAAGTATTTCAAACTTTTTCATTATTATTATATTTGTTATGGTGATCTGTGATCAGTGATCTTTGATGTTACTCTCTAATTGTTTTGGGGCACCACGAACCATGTCCATATAAGATGGTGAACTTAATCAATAAATGTTGAGTGTGTTCTGACTGCTCCACCAACCAGCCATTCCCCACCTCTCTCCTTCTCCTTGGGACTCCCTATTCCTGAGTCACAACAATATTGGAATTAGACAAGTTAATAACACTACAATGGCCTCTAAGTGTTCAAGTGAAAGGAAGAGTTGCACATCACTCAATTTAAATCAAGAGCTAGAAATGATTAAGCTTAATGAGGAAGGCATGTTGAAATCCAGGCTCAAAGCTAGGTCTCTTGCACCAAACAGTTAGCCAAGTTGTGAATGCAAAGGAAACTAGTTCTTGAAAGGAAATGAAAATTGCTATTCCAGTGAACACACACATGATAAGAAAGCAAAACAGCCTTATTGCCCATACGGTGAAAGTTTTAGTGGTCTGGATAGAAGGTCAAACCAACCATAGCATACCCTCAAGCCAAAGCCTAATCCAGAGCAAGGCTGTTAACTCTCTTCAATTCTGTGAAGGCTGACAGAGGTGAGGAAGCTGCAGAAGAAAGGTCTGAAGCTAGCAGAGGTTGGTTCCATGAGGTTTAAGGAAAGAAGCCATCTCCAAAACATAAACGTGCAAGGTGAAGCAGCAAGTGCTGATGTAGAAGTTGCAGCAAGTTATCCAGAAAAGCTAGCTAAGGTAATGAGGGTGGCTACACTAAACAAGAGATTTTCAATGTAGAAGAAACAGCTTTCTGTTAGAAGAAGATGCTATCTAGGACTTTCATAGCTAGAGAGAAGAAACCCAGTGCCTGACCTTCAGTGCTTCAAAGGACAATCTGACTCCCTTGCAGCTGGTGACTTGAAGTTGAAGTCAGTGCCAGTACTCATTGATCCTTTTGGAAGTCCTAGGGCCCTTAAGAATTATGCAGATCTTTTCTGCTTGTGCTCACTAAATGGAACAACAAAGCCAGAATGACAGCACATCTGTTTACAACATGGTTTACTGACTATTTTAAGCCCATTGTTGAGATCTACTGCTCAGAAAAAAAGATTCCTTTCAAAGTATTACTGCTCATTAACAATGCACCTTGTCACCCAAGAACTGTGATGGAGATGTACAGTGAGATTACTGTTGTTTACATGCTTGCTAGCACAACATTCATTCATTCTCTAGCTCACAAATCAAGGAGTCATTTGTACTTCAAGTCTTATGCTTTAAGAAGTACATTTTGTAAGGCTATAGCTGTCATAAATAGTGATTCCTCTAATGGATCTGGGCAAAGTAAATTGAAAAGCTTCTGGAAAGGATTCACCATTCTAGATGCCATTAGGATCATTTTTAATTCACAAGAAGAGATCAAATATCAACATTAACAGAAGTTTGGAAGTTGATTCTAACCCTCATGAACAACTTTGAGGGGTTCAAGACTTCAGTGGAGGAAATATCTGCCGATGTGGTGGAAATAGCAGGAGAACTAGAATTAGAAGCAGAGCCTGAAGATGTGACTGAAATGCTGCAGTCTCATGATAAAATTTTAATGGATGAGGAGTCACTTCTTATGGATGAGCAAAGAAAGTGGTTTCTCCAGATGGAATCTACTCCTGTTGAAGATGCTGTGAAGATTGTTGCAGTGACAACAAAGGATTTAGAATATGACATCAACTTAGTGGGTAAAGCAATGGCAGGGTTTGAGAGGATTGACGCCAATTTTGAAGGAAGTTCTGTGGGTAAAGTGCTCTCAAACAGCATTGCGTGCTACAGAGAAATCGCTTGTGAAAGGAAGAGGCCATTGACGCAGCAAACTTCATTGTTGTCTTATTCTAAGAAATTGCCAGTCACCCCAACCTTCAGCCGCCAGCACCCTGATCAGTCAGCAGCGAGCAACATCGAGGCAAGATGCTCCATTAACAAAAAGATTTCAACTCACTGAAGGCTCGAATTATGGTTAGCACTTTTTAGCAATAAAGTATTTTTAAAATTAATCTATGTACATTGTTCTTTTTAGACATAGTGCTATCGCACACTTAGACTATAGTATAAGGTAAAGATAACTTCTGTATGCACTGGGAAACCAAAAAATTTGTATGGCTTGCTCTGTTGCGATACTCACTTTATTGCAGTGATCTGGAACCCAACCCGAAATATCTCTGATGTATGTCTATACATTTTCCTCAACAAGTTCAAAGAACTTTCCATGCTTAAAATTCTCACAATAGAGTGACAAAGGCATTATGTCCCGGGAATTCTTATGCATATTTTATAGATGGGAAAGTACAAAGGCAGAGCCAGGCACTGGTAGAGGTAGAGGACTCCCTAGTGAGAAATGGGGTACTGAGTTGTGAAAAAATGTGGCATTTAGGACACTCTGAGGACAGAAAGGGAATGATAAAGCTAAAACATCCAAAACCTAGTAGGAAACCCGTATGAGAAAGACTCAGCTTCCTCTGGATCCAAAGGGCAGAGAGATACAATTCTTGCCTTGCAGTAAAGAGTGAACCAATAAGGAATGACAGATCTGTCCAATTGTAGTTTATAGCTGAGAGTTTTCTGAGGTGTAACAAAGCAGATTGTGTAATTTAAATAGCTGATTCTGTTTGCTTTACTGTAGGAGAATATAGGTAAAGTGGAAGGGTATAATGCTGTGGATTCTAGGGAAGCCATCTTTGGATGGACAACTTCTCTGCACTTCCTGTGCTACAGCAGTCGAAAGACACCAAAGTTGCAAATTCCTTGAAGAGTTGAAAGCGAATCATGCAGGGAAGTAGCCTGAACTTCCTGAGACGTATGTTGTCTCAAGAACCTATTAATTCTGTACTATAATCAGCAGTAGATGATTTTGAGTAGAGCCAAATTTGATTATCTTTTCTTTGCTACTGCAGATCCCAATTTCCAAGTTGGTTAGTGGAAACGGGAGTCAAGAAGGAGGGTAGGAGGCAGATGGACAACTGGACACCCACAGTGACCACCATTTCGTGGAGATCCTTCTATTTGAGTATTACGCTGCATCAGATGTTCAGTACATATTTCTTATTTATTGAGAATCTTCCATGTACCAGACACTGTATATGTGAACTGAAGAATGACAGGTTAAGGAACTTGCCCCAAGGTTACACAATTAGTGAATAGCCAGACAGGAATTTAAACCCAAACAGAACAGAAGTGAGTGAAATTAAGCTCCTGTGTTGAGGGAAACCTGTACTCTTACATATTATGATCATTCTGCTTCTGCCATCTTCATGCAAGCACATCAGTCTTCCTGGTTTAATTGCCATTGATCCATTTTTTTCCCATTCTTACAGCCAAAGGCCTATATCAGTTCTCAGTGGACTGCTGCCACCCTCTCTGCTCACTCCCTTTTGCACGGGAGGGCCAACATCATCTTTTCAGAGTGCTGTGGCATCTCCAGAACACAGCTGTCATTCTCCAATTCCTTTTAACATAAAATCAAAAATTTTAAATTATGGTCTTATAGACTCTCCATCAGGCGAAGAAAAGTCCTTATTTTGCCAATTTCTGTCATTGCCCATTTGCTTTGGCACACACTTTTGGCTTAGGAGGATAAACCAATTTGCTTTTGAACAATGCACAAGCCAAACATGGGCTTTGGACACCATCTAAATTCTTCTTTCCCTCCTGCCCCTGCTGATATGTGTGCCCTTTCCACATGACGTCCACCGGGCCCTGGTACCTGAGTCCTTACCAACAGAGAGGAGGCCATGGTCTTTATTCATCCAGGTCCCCACCTGGAATACTCCTCCCAGCCCCACTCATACACTAGACTGAGGGTCTTCCATGCCTGTCATTGGCCCTGCTCTCTGTTTTCCTATTGTGAATATTCATGCATTATTATTCGTTCTCCTTAAACCTTCCATCACTTAGTCAAACCTCTGATTTCCTTGTAGCTTTATGCTATTTTGATAATTTTGTGTTTTTTTAAGTGAAATATCCGAGTTTAGAACTTAGAACTGGGAGCAACATTCGAGGTCCTCTAATCCAATCCTCTCAATTTAATTTGTCCAGTTTATGATGTAAAGCATTTCGTAATTTCAAAAGTCATATAATTTTCAGTTCAGGAAGCTTTGAAGACAGAAAGGAAAAAACAAAAACAAGGATCACATGTAATATTACTGTCCAATGATAACTGTTACCGATATTTTGATGTACACATTTAAAAGAAATATTGTTATGCCTGTTATTAAGTATAACAATATAAATATTGTTATACTTAAAAAATATAAGTATGAACATTTTATGTCCTTCATGTATGTTTTTCTTTTAAGATATTTTAATTAAGCATGTAATAAATAAGTGCATACTCATTAAAAATTTTAACAATGTAGATAAATTGAAATTTCCCCTTGATTCCTTTTCCCCCTTCACCTCCCCAATCTGTTTTCTCCTCAGACATAATAGCTGTTATCAACTTAGTGTGTGTATCCTTTCATATCTGTTCCTCTATATTTATATACCCATATATACATACATACATATTTAGTTTTTCTTATATATTTACATTAACTGTGTCATTATCTGTGCATTGGTCTGAAACTTGCATTCTTTACTTAGTAATATGCTCTAGACATCTAACCATGTCAATCTATCATTTTACTCTGGATCCTGACAGAAAATAAATGGCTCAAATAAAATTCAGTAATTTCAGGGGAGTTTGATAACCTGAACTTCATGGCCAGGGTGTAGGGAGACCATAGGGGACAGTGCAGTACCCTGAGATGAGTAATAATGAGAGCGTTGTTGTCACCTCTGGGCCAGGACAGAGGAGTTATAGGGGGGGAGCGAGATGGGGTTTGGGGATGGCGGGAGAGAGAGAGAGAGTGGGGGGGAGGGAGGGAGGGAGAGGGGGGAGGGAGGGAGGGAGGGGGAGAGGGAGAGAGAGAGGGTGGGGCAAGGGAGGGAGGGAGAGAGGGGAGGGAGGGAGGGGGAGAGAGAGAGAGAGAGGGTGGGGCAAGGGAGGGAGGGAGAGAGGGGGGAGGGAGGGAGGGAGGGGGGAGGGAGAGAGAGAGGGTGGGGCAAGGGAGGGAGGGAGAGAGGGGGAGGGAGGGAGGGGGAGAGGGGCGAGGGAGGGAGGGAGAGAGGGGGGAGGGAGGGAGGGAGGGGGGAGGGAGAGAGAGAGGGTGGGGCAAGGGAGGGAGGGAGAGAGGGAGAGGGAGGGAGGGGGAGAGGGAGAGAGAGAGGGTGGGGCGAGGGAGGGAGGGAGGGAGGGGGAGAGGGAGAGAGATAGGGTGGGGCGAGGGAGGGAGGGAGAGAGAGAGAGGGAGGGAGGGGGAGAGGGAGAGAGAGAGGGTGGGGCGAGGGAGGGAGGGAGAGAGGGGGGAGGGAGGGAGGGAGGGGGAGAGGGAGAGAGATAGGGTGGGGCGAGGGAGGGAGGGAGAGAGAGGCGGAGGGAGGGAGGGGGAGAGGGAGAGAGGGAGAGAGAGAGGGAGAGAGGGAGAGAGCTAGGGTGGGGTGAGGGAGGGAGGGAGAGAGAGGGGGAGGGAGGGAGGGGGAGAGGGAGAGAGGGAGAGGGAGAGAGAGAGAGGGAGAGAGAGAGAGAGGTGTGGAATAGCCTGCTTGGCAGGACCAAGATCTTCAGTGGAGGGAAGCAGTCAGTATGCACGAATTCCATAGGAAGAGAGCCAGGGAAATAAGAATCCTTCCTTCTCCCTCCTCCCTCTCTGTTATGGATTAAACATCATATATCCTCAAATTGATATGTTGAAGCCCTAACCCCCAACATGACAGTGTTTCAACATGGAGCCTTTGGGAGGTAATCAGTGTTAGATGAAGTCATAAGGGTGGGGTCCTCATGATGGGATTAGCGCCCTCATAAGAGAAGATGAAAGGGCTTTCTCATTCTCACCCCACACACAGGCACTGCGAAAAGGCCATGCTAGCACACAGTGAGAAGGTGGCCATATGCAAGCCAGGAAAAGAGCTCTCACTAGAAACCAAACCCTGCTGGACCTTGATCTTGGACTTTCCAGCTTCCAGAACTGTGTGATAATAAACGTCTGTTGTTTAAGTCACCCAACCCATGGCATTTTGTTATGCAGCCCCTCTGATCTTGGAGGGAGGTCCTTGTTGGCTGAATACAGTGGGAAGCTGGAGAGCTAGAGAGTTGTTGATGCAGCCCATCTATGTCAGCCTCCCAAGGCACAGCAGGCACATTCATGCAGATTTAACTCTTCTGTAAATTTTCAGTGCCTGTAGATGACAGACATTGTTCTAGGGGCGAGAGAATAAGGTAAAAAAAAAAAAAACCACTATCCTTCAGGAGCTCACATCCATTAGTATTGGAGTCAGTGTTCCATAGAATGCAGAATATTTCTTAGCTTGCATGTGTGAGTTTGTTAATGATTTGTTACTGATGGGAATTTATGCCACTTTAACTTTTCCTTATTTAAACAGTGCTTCATGAATATTCATGTTTGTGCATCTTTCTGTACATAGAATAATACTTCTCTCTGGTAGATACTAAGAAGTAGAATTGCTAGATTAAAGGAAATAGGCATATTTAATGTTAAATAGGCTGATCTAAATTACACTTCTACAAATAGGGTATGAGTACTTACCCCTCTTCCCTCAGTGATAGTTATTGTCATTCTCTCAAAGTGTACCAATCTGATGCAGGGCAGAGGGAGGCTGGGGACCGGCATAGTCAGTGATTGTTGTTTGAGTTTGAATTTTGCTGACTTCTGGTAAGAATTAGAACATTTTGATGTGTTTATTGCTGTTTGTGTTTCCCGTTTTGTGAATTACCTTGTTTGTTCATATCCTTTGCAGGTTTTTTATAGAGTCATTGTCTTATTTATTTCGAAGAGTTCTTTATTTTAAGTTCTTACTTTAAAGTCTTGTTCTGTTTGCTTTAGTAACACTGTTTAGTCAGGCCTTAGGGGGTGCTTATACTTGGGGTCTCTTAGTCATTGTGCTGATTTTCCTCAAATGTTAGTCAATGTTTGGCTGAATTCATCTTGTAAGATTCCCTCTTGACTCCCCTGTGAATGCTTCATCTCTTTGTGACGCTGGTGGGTATACTATGCCAGCAGCTACTCTCCTGGGAATGCAATCCCCCTGTTTTCCCTGGGACGCTGTTCTGCCCTGACTCACGTACGCCTCTTCCTGCTCCGTTTGGGGCCGATGCCTTTGCTGCCTCAGCGCAGCATGGTGGAGTCTGTGGGGGACAGGCTCCTAACCAGCCACACTGCTGGCTGCCCTCTGTCTGTCCTCTCTGTCCTGCTCCTGTGAGCTGGGCCTTCCTTGGAGTCACTCCCGCCTCCCACGGCGGTCCCTTCTTTTATTTATTTATTTATTTATTTTTAAGTAATAGACTTTATTTTTGAGAATAGTTTTTGGTTTACAGAAAAACTGAGCAGAAATTAAAGAGTTTCCATATACCTCTCCCCCACCCTTCCTCTCTCCACACATTTCCCTCTATTATTACATCTTGTATTAGTGTGGTACGTTTGTTACAGTTGATGAACCAATATTGGTACATAATTGTTATTAACTAAAATCCGTAGTTTACATTAGGGTTCACTCTTTGTGTTGTACATATTCTATTGGTTTTTCCAAATGCAAAATGTCATGTATCCACCATTACAGTGTCATACAGGATAGTTTTACTGCCCTAAAAATTCCCTGTGCTTATCTATTCACTCTCCCTCCCCTAACCTGTAGCAACCACTGATATTTTTACTGTATCTCTAGTTTATTTTTGTAAATTTTAATTGAAATATAGTTGATTTACAGTGTTGTGTTAGTTTCAGGTGTACAGCAAAGTGATTCAGTTATACATAAAAAAAAATATATATATATATTTTTTATATTCTCTTATAGGTTATTACAAGATATTGGGTATAGTTCCCTGTGCTATACAGTAGGAACTTGTTAGTTATATTTTAATCCCAAACTCCTAATTTATCCCTCCCTCCCCTTTGGTAACCATAAGTTTATTTTCTTTGTCTGTGAGTTTATTTCTGTTTTGTAAATAAGTTCATTTGTATCATTTTTTTTACATTCGACCTATAAGCCATATCATAGGATATTTGTCTTTCTCTGTCTGGCTTACTTCACTTAGTATGATTATCTCTAGGTCCATCCATGCTACTGCATTATTTTATTCTTTTTTATGGCTGAGTAGTATCCCACTGTATCTATGTACCACATCTTCTTTATCCATTCATCTGTTGATGGACCCTTAGGTTGCTTCCATGTCTTGGCTATTGTAAATAGTGCTTCTATGAACACGGGTGCATGTATCTTTTTGAATTATGCTTTTCCCTGGATATATGCCCAGGAGTGGGATTGCTGGATTATATGGTAACTGTATTTTTAGTTTTTTAAGGAACCTCCATACTGTTCTCCACAGTGGCTGCACCAATCTTTATTCCCACCAACAGGGTTGGAGTGTTCTTTTATCTCCACACCTTCTCCAGCATTTATAATTTTTAGACTTTTTGATGTTGGCCATTCTGCATCTGTCCCTTTCTTGTATGTACCATTTCCTTCTACTCCCATGTGCCTTCTGTCCTTCAGGGAGTCCTCAGAAATTTATGTGTCCAAGAATACTCCTTCTCGTTTTTCAGGACTATTACAGAATTCAAATATGTTTTTCATATTGTGTCATACCAGAGATTTGGGATTGGAGGGAGAAGACTGGAGCATGAACTAGCTTAGTGGTTGCCAAACTTCTGCTGTAAAGGGCCAGGCAGTAAGTATTTGAGGCTTTGCAGACCAGATGGTATCTGTCACAAGTACTCCGTTCTGCTTTTGTAGTACAGAAGCAGCCACAGACGATAAGTGATGGATGGATGTGGCTGTGTTCCAATCAAACTGATTCACAAAACAGGCGTTAGAAAGGATCTGACTCTCAGGCACTGGTTTGTGGACACCTGACCTAGACGCCTTCTCCCTTTTGTAATAGATGAAGACTTTGAGCCATAGAGGAGGTCAAGAGATTTGCCCAGAGCTGCTCCACTTGTGAGGGGAGGAACTCAATTGATCGCTTCATCCGCTTACTCATCTGTGATCGTGCCTCCACTTTGCTCTTTTTGCAGCGTTAAAGTGACTCCTAAACATAGCCAGGTTCCCCCAGAGCCTTGGAGACAAGGAAGTTGCTTTCAACTTTTTACTTTTTGTTCTGTGACTCGAAGGCAAATAAAGCCCAGGCCAAGTTGCCCAGCTATGGAGCGACTAGGGAATCAGAGAGCTGAGGGCTGGATGGGCTGTTGGCATTAGGGCTGAGAGGAGGATTACTGTCCACATTTTGGTCTTGGCTTTTGTCAGCTGTAGAGACATTATGCAAGATTAATGGAGCATAAAGTATTTGAGCTCTTCAGAGACAAGTTTCTTTGTTATGATGTGATTTCTTTTGTGTTGTGATTCCTACTCATCTTGTGTGAAACTGATAGGATTTAAGCTATGTTACTTAAATTCAAGATGGAGTCGCAGAGGTCAATGTGACTTCTACACTAGTTGTTTTGAAACATCCAGTCTAGGACGGGAGTGGTAGATTGAATGTTACTTTAGATAAGGAACTTGTTTAGTAACATCCTTGGGAAAACTTCACTGGAACGGGAGGGACAATTGATAGAGGCCAGACTCCCTGGTGAGTAACATTTACCCCCTGCTGGCAGACCCTTTCAAATGAGACCGCTGAGCCCAGTAACCTGAAGGCCCTTGGCTGTAGGACTGACTCCAGGCTGCTGGAGCTGTTCCAGACGGATGCTGCTGGAGCAGAGGGCCACTTCCTGCTCATGCCTGTCGGGAGACCCAGAGCCGGACCAGGGACCCCTGCTCGCCCTGAGATGCCTGCTTCCCACACTTCTCCTTGGAGTGGTTCGTGACCCCCTTTCTATTTTTTCTACTTTGATAACCTGTGTGTGTGCTAATTGTATGTGGTAAACCAAGTGATTCATGAATTGAATATGGGCTTTGTTTCATATATCTTCAATCCTGTGATTCTTACCTGGTCTTACTACTGGGCCCTGCAACAAACGCATTCTAATTTAACTATAAATATTATTCCCAGTTTTAGTCAATGGGTCCACCAGGGGCAGAATTTGATAGGGTTGAAAGCTGTTTCTCTTTTTGTCTAGCTTTAGGGCAATACGAAGGGATTATGCTTGGAGTCTGGTTTGAGGGTTGATCTGTATTCTGCCACTTACAAGCCGTGTGACTTTGAAAACATTGTTTAAACTCTCTGTTTGCAATTCAATTCATCCTAAAATGAGAATTATAATGCCCACCTCATAGGGTTGTTTTGAAGATTAATGAGATAGTATATAAGAAGGTAATTTCTATGCTGAAAGGCATTGTAAAAACTGAAGTTATTAGTAGTAGCTGGTTGGAGAATAGAAGGCTTGATATAGATAACAAATTAGTGCCACTTGCTGTGATTTATTATTTGAATGCAGGAAATGGGGGATATAACTGAAACAGTACACTCGACACGTTAGCTAGCAAACCCGTGTAACATTTAATGGGAAACTAAATGTTAATTTATTTCTGTTTAAATTTTATTATTCCTAGGAGCTTTATTTCAAGTTAGTACATCTACTTTAATCTTCTTACAATTATCTAGGAGAATAAATTAAATCTTCCTTCCATTGGGGGGAGTTTAAATGAAGTGTTCCATTTAAAAATGCACTTGTGCAAAATAGAGTACTGCTTTGATCTGAGGAATGCGATCGTGAATTTCACCTATTTATTTTATAAGGTCATTCTTCATGTTCCTTTCACTCAAAACGAGACAATAGGACATCATTGTCAGAGTACAGGAGTTTAGATCTAGACTACTTGGCTTGAATCCCAGCTTTGACATTTACCAGCTTTGTCACTTTGGACAAGTTACTTACTGTCTCTTCTCACCTACTTCAGCCATAAAGTTGAGATAATAATAGTGCATACTATTTTTTATTTGCTTGTTTTAAGGATTGAATGAGTCATTGCATGTAAAGTATTTAGAGCGGTGCTTGGCGGATAGTAAGAGCTCACTGAATATTAGGTGTTATTACTTATTGCCAACACTATGCTAAGCATGGTGCTAAGGATCTAAGAGAGCTGATCCATGTGTTAAGAGAGCAAAATGAGCAGATCTGGGATATTGAAAGAGTATTCTACTCTGAGTGATGTGGGGAGAAAGAATTGGAGGTGCATAGAGGCAAAATGGGGAAATGCTTAAGGAATGAAACTGATGCTTAATTTTAAGGAAACTTTCTCAACAAGGCTTCAAGGCATATGTCATACTTTGCAGTTCCTTTTACAGCTAAGGAGACCAAAGGTCCACAAATTATGAGTGGCAAAGCCTGGTTTTGACCTCAAAAATCTGTCTTCCACTGTGGAAGGTCATTGCCAGGCCTGCTCTATGGAAATATCTGACAGCCCAATGGCATAGCAAGGAATAAAACATGGCCGTAGCTATGCTGTACAAAGTGCTTTGTCAGTGCTAATAGCTTTGTTATGTTACTGTCATGCAGTGATACATTTTGAACCTGAACCTGCATAGTAGCTCACTTGACACGTGGTAATAACGTTTACCCTTGAGTGCTGGTGCTGATGTGTCCTGCCAACCTCCAGTGCAAGCTCCCAGGTCTAAAATGAGACAAAGGAGGTGAATCTGCAGTTCTTGGCCCTTCTGGATCCCAGGCAAGCATCCCTTGACCCATGCAGGCTGCTGAAAACACTAAAACTCAGATGCACCTTCTTGGGGAACAAGAGAGCTGCAGGGGAGTTGCATCCGTACACAGTATCATAAATTCTTGACCTTGTATGTACTGTTGCATCATTTGTTTGCTTGTTCAGTGATAAACCAAAGTGGAAGGAATGAAGCTCAAAGCCAGTCATTGTTCCCACCAGTCCTTGCACCCTGAACCATCTTTGGGCTGACCTGTTTCCTACTTTAGTGCCTAGTACTGCACTTTTATTGAGTTCAGACCTTCCCAAGACTCTTAATGTTGCTGAAGAGACTCTCTTCACTACCACAAAGTTGTGATGTTCACCACTGGCAAAGTGCCCAGAAGGACCACCTCACTGGGAAAGTGGAATTAACTGAACAAGAAACCTGACCCTCTCCACAGTTAACTTTCTCTTTGGAGCTTTCTCTATGGACCCTTCTTAATTATCAGAGAATGCTACCCTTAAACCTGGGTCCAAATATGAGAGAACTAACATTTTTGTTGCTTTATTCTCTTTGCATAGCTGAGACCAACTAAAATTTTCTAAAAATATTAATACTTATAAACTAAGGGAGGTCAGTTTCCAGTTATGGCAGGATGAAGATCATGGTGATTCCTTTCTGCCAAAACAAGTACAGAACTGGAAAAAGTTGCCCAAGATATCCATTTAAGGGCACTAGAAATTGACCAAAAGCAGACAACAAATTGAGAAGAGTTTAGCCTTGAAAATGAGAGAATTTAACACAAGAACAGCAGGCTTATGTGGCCTTCCTGCATGAGGTTCCCTCTCACAATAACCCTAGGGTTGCTAGATAAAATACATGTTGCCCAAATTTGAATTTCAGCTAAATAACAAGTAATTATTTTCGTAAGTATGTTTAAAATATTGCATGGGACATACTTACACTAAAAAATTACTCATTATTTATTTGGATTTTAAATTTAACTGGATAGCCTGCGTTATTATTATTGTTATTTGCTAAATCAGGCAGCCTTCCATTTCTCTCTCACACCCTCTCACCTCAACAGTGGAAGCAGCAAGAATGTGGGGCTAGCTGGGACAGCCAGTAGCTTTGCTGCCAGAGGGGGTAGATTTGATTTGGGGTAGGAGGTGGGAGTGAAAACCCGTGGCTTTGTCTGCTAAAAGTGATGAACTTGATTGGGAACTGGAAAAATGATCTGCTTTACTGACCTGAGGTTGCAATTCTTATTGGGGTGAGTGGGTTTTTCTCAGTGTTCCCAGTTCACCCTTATGAATGCCTGTGTCACAAAAGGGTTTCTTTCTATGCTCTTACACCTCCCACACTGTGTGCTGCCATTATTGGTTATTTGGTGGGAGGTTAAAAATGGTGATGGGCTGTTCTTACTTCTCTTGGTTCCGCCTCACTTAGATCCTGGGTACAGAGATCTCAGGAGTGGGGCTTTTTCATCATTCTTATCCCCCATGTGGTACCTCAGGCTCTGCCTAGTATCTGTGGCGAGCTGGGGGCAGGAGTGAGCTCCCTGGTCTTCTCCCAGTGGTAGCTGACTTTGTGCCAAAACAGAAGCCTGGACCATGGGGGATTTCCTGGCCCGTCCCCAGTGGCAGCAGCTATAGCTTTTAAGCTTCCCTCAGCAGCAGTGATCCTTTGCTCGAGATCAGACGGGTGGTTGCCCTGTACCACTGCGCCCCAACCGCAGTGGTAGATTGGTATCTCTGTGCCAGCGCATGGTTACTGGTGGGCTTGAAGGGGGCTTCCTGCCTCTGCCCTCAGAATTTACCTTTGCCTGGGCCCCAGGGAAGGGCAAGCCTTGTTGGCTTCTATCCCAGCCCAGAGGCGATGAACCTTTGTCTGGGCTCGGAGGTGGGAGCACTCCCTGCCCCAATCCCCAGAGACCTACACTTCTTGGCTCTCACTTTCAGAAGGGTCTTCTTCAAGAAGGGAAAGTGGGTGGGATTTTGTGTGCCAGAGGGCTGGGGGGCGGGGCTGGGATGGGGTGGGAAGAGCTTTGACAGAACGGGACTTCCTGTGTCAGGATTAACCAGGGATCTCAACATCACTCTAGCCTACACTTTAGAGAATGAAGAATTCCTTACATTCTACCTGTTTCCTCGCTATCCTCTTTTAAGGTGGTCACCTCTTCATGCTGTACTTTGCCACAGGTGAAGCAGTTTGTGCATCTGGCCTCTCCTCAGAGAAGTCTGTCCTGTGAAAATTAGTTCACCTGTCTGCCTTGCTGTCTCGGCTCTCTGATGAGCTCAAGGCAAATCATGATTTTATTAATTATCCAACTTTTTCTTGCTTTCAAGGTGGGAGTCATGTTTTTTTGGGTTTTTTTTTTTTTTTTCTGCTTTGTAAGTCTGAAGGGAAGAGAAACAGGATCCCTCTTTAATTAGTCTTTATTATTTCTGACTTTCTTCTTGGCTCTCCTATGCCCCAGAAAGGTAGCAACTCCTTATACTTTTTGGGAGAAAATATCATTAGGATTCTATGTACCCAAAAAGAAAATGAAGCCATGAAGACACTTTATCTCTTCTTAAGAGTTGAGTGAATAGCTAAATCTCCTAAAGTTCATACATATTCTCATGTTTAAAATTTTAATGTTTTAATACTAAACAGTTAATTTCTTTTAAAAAGGGGGTTATGAAAAAATGTGGGACATGGCTGCAGGTTTTGACTTGTTCTTGCTTTGAATAATTTTAGATTCTTAAAAGATGCTTAAATTTTACTGCCTTGTAATATACAGAATATATGTTTTAAAATGTTAGAACTTTTTGTATGACTTAGATATATGCACCATAAACATTTGGAAAAGAGTGGATGAAACAGCATTTGGAAGGGACTTTAGCCAGTAGGTGGAATTTTATTTGATCTTAATATCAAATGACTTTTAAAATGAAATGAAAAGTTTCAGTTTTCCACTTTTCAATTCTTTTGGCAAGATATGATTAAAAGAAATCCAAGAGGAGTGCATTGAGTGGGATGATGTACTGTGAGATGCCAAGAACACTAATGACTTAAGAATGGAAAAACTAGGAAACCGTTCTGAGGCAGAGCAATTTAAATATTAAGAAAAATCTCTCACTCAGTTTGACGAGAGGGGACATTCTAGTGATTTTAGTTCTCTCAGTAAAGAATGGGTCGTCTTTAGAAATCTGTCTTTCATCTGGGAGTACAGCCCTACTTAACAGATAAAACAAGCATTTCACATGAACCCCCTACCCATTTGTAAAGAGTTAGGTGTAGAGGAAGAATGGTAAACCAACAAGCAAAAAACCCATAAAATTAATCCTAAGAAGGAAGTATTGGGTTTAAATGCCTACAAGAACTTGTGGATGTCCGAGTCACCATCGAACAGTAGGGCAGTTGTTTTTCTGCAAATAAGAAATGTTTATTCAAAATACTCACAATAGCTCTAGCTCTTCAGTTTTTATGTGTGAGGCCAGGTTACATCTGCATAGGACTCTCTCTGGGTGATGGCTATGTAAAGTTGAACGCTGAAGTTTTATTTAGATATAGAATAAACATAATCTTCACAAAGGACCTTATTTTTAAAATTGTATGTCTCCTTTACTCTCTAGGTTTTATGGAGTCATCTAATACTCTTCCCTACAAATTTTCTAGAATCCTCCTAGAATAAGAATCCTCCTTCTTTATTGTGCATGTGACATGTAAAAATTATATAGAACTCAAATTTCAGTGTCATAAATAAACTTTTATTGGAACACAGACACCTCATTTGTTATGGATCATCTAGGTCTGCTTTGCTGTACAGCAGCAAAGAAGTTGGGTAGTCTTCTCAGAGACCATGCAGCCTGTAAAACCTAAAACATTTACTCTCATTTTCTACAAAGTTTACTGACCCTTACTATAGATCACTATGTCTCAAACCTTAATGTACATACCAATCAGCCAGGGATCTTATTAAAATGTAGATTCTAAGAATCGGGTAAATGGTATTCTGATGAGTGGTTAGTGAGAGGCCTGGAAAGGAGTTACAGCCTTCACCGCCTTCTCTCCTGGAGGCTGCAGGCCTTTCCCTTCTCACTTCTATTCCCTTATTGGTCACCTGGACCCAGAGGAATGTGGGTCAGCCAGACAGATCTAGGCTGAGTGCAGCCACATGGAGAGAAGATCAGCCAGCACAATCCCCTTTGTCAGCCCAGCTAGTGGAGGGGACTGGGGCAGGATGGAGTAGGGAGTGAGTACGTGGAGGGAGCTGTGTCCTACTCTGACACATGCCCCCACCTGCTCCATATGGCATCCTCTCCTCCCCTCCTCTCCCTGGCCTAACGTCCCCATCATTACATCCCTGTAGATATAGAATAAGATTCCTTTTAGTCTCTGTAGCACAGGCTGACAGGGTGAGAACTCTTGGCTTTCTTCTCTTTCACAGTCTTCTTTGCTTTTTCCTTTTCCTCTATTCCTTCAAGCTTCTGTCTTGTTACTCTTCTTACTCCGTATTCTCTTCCCAGGCGATGTCACCTGTTTCCATGGCTTCAATTACTATTTTTATATTGAGAACTTCCAAAACGTTTGACCAAGCTTTCTTCTGAATATTGGTTTGCCTGCCTGAGATTTCTACTTGGATGTATCGTATTTAATATTCAGGTTTCATCAGTTCAAATGGGATATTCTCCCAAATGCTTCTCCTCCACTACTCTCTCTAATAGTAAATGGTTGGCACCTCCCACTCAGCTGTTCATGCCAGAGACGTGGCAGTTGGCTTTGCTTTTTCCTCTTTCTTAACCTCCTCGAACTATCATTATTAGCACCTCCTAAATATCTTTGGAATCCATCCATTTCTTTCCTTTCTCACTGTCACCATTCTAATCTAAGTCAACATCATTTGTCACCTGTTCTTCTGCAGTAGTTTTCTGTTGAATCCCCTATATTTAATTTTACCACACTAAAATCCATTGTCTTCACTGTGGCCGGAGTAATCTGTTTAAAATGAAAACATGATCATATCTCACTTCCCTAGAATAAGGTCCAAACTCTTTATTATGACCTGCAGGTCCTGCCTACCTGGCCCCATCCCAAGTCTCTGGCCTCTCTTATTACTTATTCCCTTGCTTCCTATGATCCTGCCATATTAGATTTTCTTTCATATTCTTTTTCAGCCAAGTGCTTTAAACATACGTTGCTTATAATCTAACATCACGGCACTGTAGGTAATCCATTTGAACACTCATATTACTCTGGCCCCCAGCAGGGCATAAATGCTTTCCATGGTTGCACTGTGCAAACCAAGGTTAAGTGCAGAATTTCCTAGCAGGAGATAAGCTTCCTGCTTAGACATATGACATGCTGTGGGCTCAGAGGGAAGAACAGCATAATAGAATTTCCAGATCTGTGTGCCCCTCATGTTGCCAAAGTTGCCCAGCTCTAGCCACACTTCTACATGAGGCTTTGAGACAACATTCATTCTCAGACAAAATTCCATTGCATAGATTTTCCCTTTAAGGATTTTTTGAGATTTAGTTGTTCTTTTCAGGCGTTAGAGATTGTCTCAAGGTGTCTCAGCTTCAGTCATGCTTGTAATCCTATTCTAATGGAATACAGTGGTACACCCAATGTAAGGTGGCAATTTATTGAGAATTTACTGTGGCAGAAAATATTAATCATAATCCTAGATATTCATAATATCAAGATTTATTGAATGATCACTATGTAATTCTTATCCAACCATATAAGATAAATACCATTGTTAACTGTGTTTTCCGATGAGGAAATTGAGGTTAAGTAACTTGCCCAGAGACATATGGCTATTATGTAGAGGAGTGTGGATTTGAAAAACTTATTGGGAAATAACTTATTTTCCTGAGTGTAGGCTTACACTGTAGAGCAATGAGAGATTTTGCAGCCTCTTCGTCAGATGTCATCCCCAGCCCACCTCCCCATCCCAGGCTAGGCCAGTCTTTCCTTGTGCTCTGAGCTCCTCATCTCTGTCCCACCCATCCCTTCAACACCCCACAACATCTTGTAGTTTACCATCTGTGTGTTCCAAGGTAAAAGTAGAATACTCTCACCCTGAGAGGCCAGGTGGGCTAAGTGTGGGCTTGTTCTTGAGGGCTTTTTGCCCATTTAGAAGATTAACGTGGATTGATTGGATGGGAAGGGGATTGAAGACTTAGCACTTCAAGGGTTGAAGGGAGAAGCATCCATCCAGGAGAGTTGTGAGGATTCCGCCAGATGGAATGGAGACAGGTGGGAATCTTTGAGCGCTTAGTGCCACCGAGGTGGGAGGAATGATGACTACATGGTGAGCCCACTGAGAGTGGAGGTGAAGGTCCCCAAGGCCAAACTGGGCCTTGAGCCCCCAAATGTAAATGGATCCTGGCTTGGGCCAGCAGCAGGTCACTGGTGACCACACAGGCTGAGTAACAGGCCCTTCCCTGTGACCCAACATCCCATAAGCCCTGGGATGTTGAAAGGTACAAAGTTCATGGAGAGAGGCTTGAAAATTAACTAGCATATTTGCCTTCCAGCCTTTCATGGTGGGTTGGAGCCGAAGTGGACACACCTGAGTTGTATCTACACGTTTACAATAAAGAGATGTGATGTTATTTGCATCTTGAGTGCACAGGAACAACTTGCCCTTGTTTCAGCAGGCCTTGCTTAGTCCCCATCTTGCAGGTTGGCCCCATTGAAAATCTCAGCCTCTGTATAAAAGTTGGCCAGCTAGCCATTGCTGAGTAATCTTATATAATGAGAGAGGAGATCTTGTGAAGCCATCCTGGGACAGTGTTCTCTGAAGGACCAGACCTTTGGTATTGCATTTATATGTCTAGGTTCTGGAGTAATTGCTGGAGTTAACACTGTTTTCTCAAAGGCAAAAGTTACTAAATTTAGTTGAAAATACTTCATGTCAGCTATAAATAGAGGGAGAAAATACAACCTTTGAATTTACCTGTAATACAACACAATGTGGTATGAACAACCGTGAAATCTTATTTTTATTTAGCTTTATCTAGTCCACGAGTAATTTCCATCAGACTGAGAATGCTCCCAGTGTAATTTCCTGGTGTTGAATTATCTTAGATCAATGATAACTGTACCTTTTAAAAGATGTCTAGAGGACAGTTAAGCATTCTTCAGCTTAGAAGATTAAAAAAAGACATAGATTTTCTACCAGGGAAAGTTAAATAATAGACAGATTTTTAAAAAAAAAGATGACCTGAGATCTTTGTTTTATCAGTTGAACCTCTTCATGTGGATGTGAACTCTTTCACATATTTGTAAAGTATAATTTTTAAAGAGGTAAAATAATGATTTCCAGGCAATAATGAAATGAACATGTGTCATTAATTTTATTTAACTCATTAATTAGTGAAGGAACCAGTTAGATGTTAATACTAGTTGAAAGAACATTTAAGAATCTAGGACATTTATAGGTGACGTGATAAAGAAGTATTATGATAAGATTGCTGAGTTAGTTATAAAACTCTTTAATGTATAACAGGCCATAAATCTGTGGGGGTTGTCTGTTATACTGAATAGAAGTCTACAAGTTAATAAGTTCATTGCATCTAGAACCTTTAATCTGTGGTAAACAATATATTTCTGTGTACAATGCTCGGGTGGTCATTGCCCCCCTATGATTCTGAAAGCATGGGATGTGTACCCCTTTTTCCTTTCTGATATATTATTTCAAAAGGACTATTGACTCAGCTTATTTCCATGACTGCAGATCCTTTCTGTGACCTGAAGAGGTGATCCACCCATGTACATTTTCCTTATACCTTCCTGGACTCCCCGGCCATGTTACAGCTTACACAGTTACGAGGGACAAGGATGCTGCCTTGACCACAGAACAGGGCAAATCTAATGGCAGCAGCCTCATTCGCAGGGCACTCTCACAAATATTGCAGCTTCCCAAAGAGTTCTAGAATCTCACTTTAGTAAACATGAGTAACGTAAGCACAAAGCCTCTAGCTCTTACTTTTGATTGAGTTTCCAACTATTTAGAATAAGGAGCTAATAGTGACTTTACCAAAGATTTTTTTTTTACCAGAAGGTTTATTAAATAAACATTAATTATATAGGCTAGGGGTCAGGAACTCAGCCACCAGGTTCAGAGAAATCAGAGTTCCACCATTTGTCTACCCCTTATGAACTCTGTCCTTTTGGCCATCTTCTTAACCTCTCAGGGCCTCAGTTTTCTTACAATGGTTATTGTGAAGGTTATGAAAAAGAATGACTGTAAATGCTTATTACAGTGCCTTGGACACAGTTGTTTAGTAATACAAAATAAGTCACAAATTATGATTAACCATTGTAGGTCAGATGCTGTACTAGGCAGGTCTTGGACATTTAGGGATGATATGGTGCTACACCTGAAGATAAGTGCTTCCATTAGGGAGAGAGACCTGTAATCAACAGTTATCATACAAAATGTTTATTGCTTTTATAGAGGATCTATAAAGGGCTGTGGACATATTAGTGACAAAGCCATTAATTCCACCTAGCAGGGGGTGGTATACTGAAGAACATACAAGGAGGTGACATTCAAGATGGCCTTTGAAGGAGTGGGAACAGGGCCAGCAAAGTTCTTCTGTAAAGGATCAGATAGTAAATATTTAGGCTTTGTGGGCCTTACACATGTTTCTCAGCTACTTCTCTCTGACATTGCAGCACGAAAACAGCCGCAGACAATACACAAACAAATGGATATGGCTGTGTTCCAATAAATCTTTATTTACAAAATCAAGCAGTGGCTGGATTTGACCTGTGGGCTTTAGTTTGACAGCTTCTGGCTTGGAGGATAAGCTAAAGGGTACAGCCTACAGTAGTCCCCTCTTATCTGTGGGGGATATGATTCAAGACCCCCAGTGGATGCCTGAAATCATGGATAGTGAAGCCTAGGTATACTTTTTTCCCCCTACACTAATGGGAAGGTAGCAGGTACAGTGTGGATAATAGGCATGATTCACTACTGAGGCAGGATGGAGTAGGAGAGTGAGAAATGTCATCATGCTGCTCAGAATGGCAATTTAAAACTTATCAATTGTTTATTTCTGGAATTTTCCATTGAATATTTTCGAATCATAGTTGACCATGGGTAACTGAAACCATGGAAAGTGAAATGTAGGAGAGTGGGGGGACTACTCTATTTTCTGTAGGTTGAGGATGAGGATGGGGTGAAGTTGTTTGGTCATCCGATGGTGAAGCTCTCAAAATGGAAAGTGACAGAAGGTGGGAGTGAGAGTCTTCATGACCTTGAACTTTAAGTGAGGCAGTTTCTGGCGATGTTCTTCTTGCGGCAAATATTCTTGGGTTGTTAGGAGTGGAGCACAGCTAGGGCCATGCCAAGCTTGTCTGCAGGCATGAAAGGGTAAGACTCAGAAAGTAGTATCCTGAGGTCTGATGCAAGAAGGACTTGTTATTCATGGGTCTGCTGGAAGGGCTGACTAATCAAGAGTTGAGAAGTGAACAAAAAGCCAGGAATTGGACACAATCAAGCACCAGAGCTGGGGTAACCATTAGGAAGCAAAAGCCACAGAAGTGTGTGTGCTGGAAGCAGCAGCCAGTGGGGGGGGGTGGGCAGCTGGACTCATGGCCTGGCGGGACAAGGGCAGGTGCCAGGTGGTAAGTGCTGAGCCAGTGCCTGATGAGGCTGTTCTTTAGGTGGGTGTGGTGTACTTTGCCTGGGGTTAGGTGGGATGTGATAATTGCTCTGGCTCTAGAGCTTACCAATTTGGGATCCATAATTTATATTCCAGAGAGATAGGCTCATCAATTTGTTTTTTAAAACATATAAGCAATATTCACTAAGCACGAGTAATGCATGTTAGAAGTCTGAAGAGTTCCAGTATTAATTAAGATATAAAAGAAGGAGATACACAACTGGAAGAAAATATACAAAAGAGAAGAACAATGTTATGTGCCAGGAAGAGAAAATTCAGCATTTTGAAAAATACCACATTTGCAAAAGGAGTAGACTAGATAAGGGAGACTTTGAGGGTTTCAGTTGCTTAACATAAGTTAACAATACCAGGTGCCCACTAATGTGATCTCTGTTTATCCATGTGTAGTGTCAAGATGGTGTTGAGATTATGAGAGGTCATAATTCCTCTGTAGCTTGCACTGCTCAAGGCACGTGTGGAAAAATTTTTTTGCAGGGGGGTCTGGATGCTACATCCTAAAAAATAAACATGGACTTGAGGACACGGGGGTGGGGAGGGGGAAGCTGAGGCAAAGTGAGAGTAGCATCAACATATACACACTACCAAATGTGAAATAGGTAGCTAGTGGGAAGCAGCAGCATAGCACAGGGAGATCAGCTCGGTGCTTTGTGATGACCTAGAGGGGTGGGATGGGGGGGTGGGAGGGAGGCTCAAGAGGGAGGGGATATATGTATGCATATGGCTGATTCACTTTGTTGTACAACAGAAACTAATGCAGCATTGTGAAGCAATTATACTCCAACAAAGAGTTATTAAAAAAATATGTCAATAGAAGGGTAGCCAGGAAGGTAAAAAATATGTCAGTGATATACTATAACTTTAGTTGCCATGTAATATATTGTCCAAACTAGGATACGTTTGAGAGTGAAAGGGGGCTATTAAAAAATTATCTAAAACTTGGAAATAAAGCAAGAGAATGATTATGTATCCTTTCAGCATCTTACTGGGGCATAATTTATCAGGCCTGCCCAAGATTATTTGATTCTCTAGAAGGGTATAACATGTCACTTTGCCATTTACTGTTTGATTAGTAATGGAAATTACTACTGGAAAAGACAAAACCTACTTTGTAGATTTCTGTCTAATAGAAAAGATAATCCCAAAATTTATTATTCAATGCCACTTAGAGTGTTAACCAGTTTTATATCTTAACTAACAAACTTATTCTAACATCTCTGTTCCAAGTCCTCTACCATGTTATTTGTTCTCTCATTGATTAATAATTTAAATAAAATATTTGCCACACATTCATTTATATTTGTTTGAATGCATATTTTAACTTTTAAAACTTTATACTTTGACAAGGTATAATTATTATTCTGGAAAAACAATGTTAAACTAGGACTGTCTTGGGAAAAACAGACTGTATGATCACTCTAGGTAGAAGAAGTGTTTGAAGAAATTCAGACTATGTATTCTGGAGAAGATAGGCTGTAGGATGCTCAACAGGGGCCTTGAGTGATAAAATGTGTTTTTTGTGTATTTTGAAAGCCTTAAGAAATGAGGCTGCAGCTACATGTAGGGACCAGAAGAGGTAGAAAGACAGATGGCAGCACCATGGTGGTTCTTTGGGTGCTGAAGCATCCAAGAGTGAGGCTATAGTTCAGATCTAACGTGTGTGCGTATGCAGCAGCCCCTGTCTGTCGATTCCACCACTTGTCACTAGTAGAAGTGGGAACCTGAAGGATGGCGTGGCTGAGGAAACCAACTCTCTCAAAGAGGCTTGGGGGGATTAGGTATCTTACCCATAGTTGCACAGGTTGAAATTCAGACGTTGGTTTCTAGACATTCAGGCCTGAGATCATCCCATCACATCCCAACTGAATTCCTTCCATTTGAATTTTACATGGTTGAGTTTTGATAAGTATGTCCATACTATGCTATACATTGCATTTTACACTCATTTACATTTTGTAAATGTATTTCCAAGTATTGATGCAGTTTATATAGTTGACATTCATTTTTTAATATATATATTTTTACTGAAGTATAGTTGATTTACAATGTCATGTTAATTTCTTCTGTACAGCAAAGTGATTCAGTTATACATACGTATACACATATGTATATACACACACACACACACACACACACATATATATATATATATATAGATACATTCTTTTTACATTCTTTTCCATTGTGGTTTATTGCGGGATATTGAATATAGTTCCCTGTGCTATATAGTAGGACTTTGTTGTTTATCCATTCTTTGTAAAATGGTTCACATCTGCTACCCCCAAACTCCCACTCCATCCCTCCCCCATGCCCCCTCCCTCTTGGCAACCCCAAGTCTGTTCTCTATGTCCATGAGTCTGTTTCTGTTTCGTAGATAGGTTCATTTGTGTCATATTTTAGATCCCACATATAAGTGACATCATATGGTATTTGTCTTTCTCTTTCTGGCTTACTTCACTTAGTATGATAATCTCTAGTTGCATCCATGTTGCTACAAATGGCATCATTTCATTCTTTTTTATGACTGAGTAACATTCCATTGTATATGTATATACCACATCTTCTTTATCCATTTATCTGCTGATGGACATTTAGTTTGTTTCCATGTCTTGGTTATTGTGAGTAGTGCTGCTATGAACATAGGGGCGCATATATCTTTTTTTGTCTGGATATATGCCCAGGAGTGGGATTGCTGGATCATATGGTAATTCTATTTTTAGTTTTTTGAGGAAATTCCATACTGTTTTCCATAGTGGCTGCACCAGCTTACATTCCTACCAATAGTGTAGAAGGGTTCCCTTTTTACCACACCCTCTCCAACAATTTGTTATTTGTAGACTTTTTATTTATTTATTTTTTACTGGGGTATAGTTGCTTTACAATGTTGCATTAGTTTCTGCTGTACAGCAAAGTGAATCAGCTATCTCCTCTTTTTTAGATTTCCTTCCCGTTTAGGTCACCACAGAGCACTGAGTATAGTTCCCTGTGCTATACAGCAGGTTCTCATTAGTTATCTATTTAAACATAGTATTGATGGTGTATATACGTCAATCTATACCCAGAGAAAACCATAATTCAAAAAGACACATGCACCCCAATGTTCATTGCAGCACTATTTACAATAGCCAGGGCATGGAAGCAACCTAAAAATATGTTAATCTTATATCCTGCTACCTTGCTTAATTCATATATCAGTTCTAGTAGTTTTTGTGTGAAGTCTTTAGGGTTTTCTATATATAGTATCATGTCATCTGTATATAATGACAGTTTTACCTCTTCCCTTCCAATTTGGATACGTTTTATTTATTTTTCTTGTCTGATTGCTGTGACTAAGACTTCCCATATTATGTAGAAATGGTGAGAGTGGGTGTTCTTGCCTTGTTCCAGATTTTAGCAGGAAAGCTTTCAGCTTTTCACCGTTGAGTATTGTATTGGCTGTGGGTTTGTCATAAATAGCTTTTATTATGTTGAGATATGTTCCCTCTATACCTACTTTGGTAACAGTTTTTATCGTGGATGGGTGTTGAGTTTTGTCAGATGCTTTCTCTGCATCTATTGAGATGATCATGTGGTTTTGTCTTTTGTTGTTGTGATGTGTCACATTGACTGATTTGCATATGTTGAGCTATCCTTGTGAACTTGGGATGAATCCCACTTGATCGTGGTGTATGATTGTAGTTGACATTCTTAATGACTAAATTCAATTAATTATGTTGAGACATCATAATATATATAATCATTACAAGTAGGGAACATTTTTAGCTTTCTAAAAGAAATTGCATGTAAGAACATGAAATACTATTGTCACTATAAGACTATCAGAATATTCATGTATTTATATATGAATGTACATATATATGTATAGGTATGTATACATATATTTAATTGTAGAACATTTAGAACTGTAAACCCAGATTTTAAATGAGTGAGAGACCTAAGAAGAGTTCTTTAGCTGAAAGTGTTGTATATTGCTCTAAATCACTTAAACGTTCCCCGGGGAGGTATATCATTCCTTCTTATAACAGCCTTCAGTTTGACTTTCGGGAAAAACAATTAAAAATGGCTCAGTAAACTCTGAAAAAACTCCATTTGATGGGTGATTGCACCACTAAATAAGAAACCATTACCTGTGAAATAGTCTAATTGAATTCCTGATGCCATGGGTCAGCTTTATTGTTTTTCAAAAGAAAGCTACATTTAAGATAGTTTGAAGCTTTAAAATGCTTATTAAGCTACCACATATTTTTGCTTCTTTGTGTAGTGAACATAAAACATTTGGAAAACTAATAAAATGTTTGTGAACTCAGTCTAATAACAAAATACATTAAAATCTTTTAAATGATGGAGTCTTAAATCACTTGCTTTATGGCAGACTGGAAATTGTATTCTTAACCCTTTTCAATATTTTCAATGGCATCTGCTTTTAAAATTATTATTGGGTCACTTCAACTGCCATAGTGCTTCAGATTCTATTCTTGGTTACTATGAGACATAAAAGATGAATTTCTTAAAGTATCAGTTCTCAAACTTTTAAAAAAAAACTGTTACAACCTTCCAGTGGAAATTGGACTCATTGATAACAGAGAATTGGTGATGAACAAAATGGTATAAAAATTCATGCATAGGGCTTCCCTGGTGGCGCAGTGGTTGAGAGTCCGTCTGCTGATGCAGGGGACACAGGTTCGTGCCCCGGTCCGGGAGGATCCCACATGCAGTGGAGCGGCTGGGCCTGTGAGCCATGGCTGCTGAGCCTGCGCGTCCGAAGCCTGTGCTCCGCAACGGGAGAGGCCACAACATTGAGAGTCCCGCGTACCGGGAAAAACAAAAAAACAAAAAAACCCCATGCATAATGGAGTTATTAAAGGGTTTGATCTTTGGTAGGATTTGTGGAGTGTAAAATGAAAGTATTTGGAATTATAAATTATTCTCCTGTAGTGACAAGGAAAGGACTTGAATTTTTGGATTAGTTTTCAGTTCAGAAGGAAGACCCTCATCTCTTCCTAGCAGGTCGTAGACTATGCTTTTCAAGTCACTAGTTTAAAGCAACAGAAATAATTCCAGTGTCAGACCTGTTCAGTACCGAAAAAAGAATGACAGAACTGAGATGGGAAGACATTTTTCTGTCCCAGAAGAACAGTAGCAATTTTGGGGACACTAATGGAAAGCCCAGGATAAAAGACTGCAAATGAATACAGTGTTAAAAATTTGGCTTTTAAATATTGATGGGCTGGAATGGTTTTCTTTCTGTCCTGCCTGATTTATCTGTGCATGTGTATTTGGGGAAGGAGGGACAGTATAGAGAGGAGAAGGATGGAAGAAGAGATGAGGAGAGGATAAAGAATTTCCAGAGAGACAATCAGATCATTTGTCAATAATAACAATTTTGTCTTCTCTTTTTAAAATTGGTGTTTATACCTTTCATTTTTAAACTTATTTCAGAGGTAAATAACAGTGGAGTGAGCAATTTTTCCCTAATCCCTGATAAGGAGATGCCTCTGAGTTTTCACCATAAAGTGAAGAAAAAATTGCTCTTGCTTTAAGGTAAATATTCTATATCAAATGAAGGAATCATTGTTTATGCAATTATTTGATAATTATTTATTGAATGCTTCCAACATTGTAGGCACTCTGCTAGGGGCTTGAAATATCCTTCTGGGTCTAGTTTACTAACAGTTTTTAACGTACATATTATAAAACCAATACTGAATGCTGAGTTTTATTAAATATCTTTTCTGTACTTGTTTCAAAAGACTTAGAGCTTTTCTTCAAGTTACAGTATGTGATAACTTACATGAATACATCTCATTTTAGAAGTAATTAGAAGTGGTATACATAGATTCAAATGTACATAAGTAATGTAAAATTCGCATATAGGGAATATAGTTAATAATATTGTAACAATTTTGTATAGTAATAGATGGTAACTGGTCTTATTGTGGTGATCATTTCATAATTTATAACTATTGAATTACTATGTTGTACATTTGAAACTAATATAATATTGTATCTTAATTATAACTCAATAAAAAAGATACAAAAAATACATCTCGTGTTAAACACTGTAACATTTTTTCAATCAATTGATTTGGCCAGTTTTTAAAAAACATTTTCCTAGATTTGACTTGATATATTTTTATTTGGACTTACTGAATTTTGTGAATTACTGAATTATAAGTATGCCAACTTTATTTTATTTTTTATTGAGATATAATTGATGTATAACATTATATTAGTTTCAGATGATTTGCAAAATGATGACAAGGGTAAGTCTAGTTAACATCCATCACTGCACATACTTACAAATATTTTTTCTTGTGATGAGAACCTTTAAGAGCTACTCTTTTAGTGACTTTCACATATACAATACAATATTATTAACTGTAGTCACCATGCTGTACGTTATAGCCTCATGACTTACTTATTTTATAACTGGAAGTTTGTACCTTTTGACCCTCTTCACCCATTTCGTGCACATCCCAACCCCACCTTTGGCAACCACCAGTTTTTTCTCCGTGTCTGTGAATTCCATTTTGTTTTTTTTGTTTCTTTAGAGTCTATATATAAGTGAGATCATAAGATATTTGTCTTTCTCTGACTTATTTCACTTAGCATAATTCCTTCAAGGTCCATCCATGTTGTTGCAAATGGCAGGATTTTCTTCTTTTTCATGGCTGCATAATATTCCATTGCATATATATGCCATATTTTCTTTACCCATTTATCCATTGATGGACACTTAGGTTGTTTCCACATCTTTGATATTGGAAATAATGCTGCAGTGAACACCTTTATTTTAAATGATTGAATCCATATTTATAAGAGAGACAGACATAATTTTCTTTCTCATTCTATTTTGGCAGATTTTGTATCAGGAATTTGCTACTTTTGTACGATTCACTGGGGAGTTTTTCACCTTTTTATGTTCTGGAATAATTTATATGACAAGAATATTATCTGCTCTTTGAAGGAATAAAGAGCTTGCCTATAAAACTGGGTCTAGTGTTTCTTTGTGGAGACAATTTTGGAACATCCTTTTTAATATTTTTACATTGTTACTAAATCTTTCAGCAATTTTGGTAATTTCTGTTTTTTTCTAGAAAATTATTCAGTTCATTGAAAAATTTCAAATTTACACTCTGCATCTGGCCAGAGACAGAGAAGAGGGGATTTAAGAGTCATGTAGTAAGCCAGGCTTAGAAATGGAGTATATTACTTTTACCAGTTGGGTTAAATATTCTATGAGATTTTCTTTTAAACTTAATACTCAATGAATTTATTATTATTACCTCTGGTTTATAAAATATTTACAAATATTTGTACTATAGTATACATCATACTGTTTTGCAACTTGGCTCCCCCCTCCACCCCCACTTAATATATCAAGGGAATCTGTCTTTAAAGTCCATGTAGAGCATGATTTCTTAAACTTGGCACTATTGACATTTGGGGCTTGATAATTCTTTGTTGCAGGAGCCTATCCTGTGATTATAGGGCTTTAAAAAAATTAATTAATATATTTTAATTTGGCTGCGTTGCGTCTTTGTTGCTTCGCATGGGCTTTCTCTAGTTATAGTAAGTGGGGACTACTCTTTGTTGCAGTGCA
Organism: Mesoplodon densirostris; assembly: GCF_025265405.1. NCBI lineage: Eukaryota > Metazoa > Chordata > Mammalia > Artiodactyla > Ziphiidae > Mesoplodon > Mesoplodon densirostris. The sequence goes on from NC_082663.1 coordinate 94,976,921, forward strand.
CGGGCTTCTCATTGCAGTGGCTTCTCTTGTTGCAGAGCATGAGCTCTAGGCATGTGGGCTTCAGTAGTTGTGACCTATGGGCTCAGTAGATGTGGCTTGCAGGCTGTAGAGTGCAGGCTCAGTAGTTGTGGCTCGCGGGCTCTAGAGCACAGGCTCAGTAGTTGTGGCGCACAGGCTTGGTTGCTCTGCGGCATGTGGGATCTTCCTGGACCAGGGCTTGAACCCGTGTCCCCTGGATTGGCAGGCGGATTCTTAACCACTGTGCCACCAGGGAAATCCTATAGGATGTTTATCAGCATCTCTGGCTTCTACCTACAAGATGTCTGTAGCCCGTCCCTTCTACAACTGTGACAATCAAAAGTGTCTCCAGATAAATGGCCCTTGGAGGGAGGGGCAAAATTGCCCCCAGTTGAGACCCACTGATGTAGGACCATGCTACTCTTTTTAATTTTCATTTTTTTGGCCACACAGCATGTGGCATCTTTGTTCCCTGACCAGGGAACAGACCCGCACCCCCCTGCATTGGAAGCATGGAGTCTTAACCACTGGACCACCAGGGAAGCCCCAACTACTCTTTTTTTAAAAGCTGCATTAATAACCTACTGATGAGTTTTTAGTTTGTTTTCAATTTTCCACTATTACAAATACGTTGAAATCAATAGTCTTTCACTCTTTTGTAAGTATTTTTATGGGATAAATCCTAGTTCTGGAATTATACACACAATTTTCACTTTAATATTGCCAAATACCATCAAAAGAGGTGATTCCGATAAACACTCTCATCAGCCAAGTATTACAGTGGTTTTTCCCTTATACTTTCTGAAATAGATTATCAGTCTTTCCAATTTTAGTTAATCTTACTGCTTTAATTTGCATTTCTTTGCTTAATGTATGTTGATCAAACTTTTGAATCTTTTCCTGTGCTGTATCATTGTGTTCTTCACCCCTTTTCATATTAGGTTATTAATCTGTTTATTTTTGATTTGTAGGAATACTTTATGTGAGTATTAATACCCTCATTTGTTGAATTTTCCCTCAGCTCATTTTCTTTTATTCTTATCGAATTTATTTTTGCATAAATAATTTTACCTTTTATGTAGTCAAATTGATGTCAGTCTTTAATCACTTCCCTGCCATGCCAGGAAAGACTATTCACAACCTGAGATTAAAATATTTACTCATTTTCTTCTGGTACTTTTATGTTTTTATTGTTTATATTTAAATCTTTGATCCCTCTGGAATTTATGCTACAAGTTGTTATATAAAAATGAACTTATTTTTTCCTCAAATGGTTACTCCATTTTTTCATAGCATTTATTTAATAGTTTGTCCTTTTCTTTCTATTTAAAATGTTACCTTTATTATACACTTAATTCCCAAGTACCTGTTCTCTTCCATTTATTTATCCATTTCAAATCCCATGCTGCTTTTTTTTTTTTTGTGTGCGGTATGCGGGCCTCTCACTGTTGTGGCCTCTCCTGTTGTGGAGCACAGGCTCCGGACGCGCAGGCTCAGCGGCCATGGCTCAGGGGCCCAGCCGCTCCGCGGCATGTGGGATCTTCCCGGACCGGGGCACGAACCCGTGTCCCCTGCATCGGCAGGCAGACTCCCAACCACTGAACCACCAGGGAGGCCCCCCATGCTGTTTTAATTACTAAATCTCTAGAGTAAAATTTGGTATTTGGTAGGAAATTTCTCTTTTGTCTTTTCCAAAATTGTTAAGGATATTCTTGCACATTTACTCTTCTAAGCATTTTGGAATCCATTTTTTGGTGTATTCCATGAAAAATCTTGTTGGCTTTTTACTTGGATTTTATATATTGGGGGAGAATTAAAAGGTTGCGATATTCCCTTACCTTCCATTATCATGTTTTACCTCTCCGTTTATTCAGATCTTTTTTTAAGGCCTTTAGGAAAATTTTTCTTCAGTAGTTTTGTTCAGTTGGTTGTATCTATCTCAGGCTACTGACTTTCTTTAAATGACTGGTTATTTTCAGTTTTACATTTATTTTTATGCTGATTAGAATAGGCAACTGATATTTGTATGCTCACCCCAAACACTGATCCCTTGCTCGAGTTTACACACTAGGTTTTGTGGCAGCAGGTAGGTGCTACTTCCTAGGTGGACTTCCCTTTGGTGTGTTTGGAAGGTCCCCTATGATCGCCAAGTGAAGATGACTGTACAGGTGGGGTGTGTGTTTCACTCCTGGAAGAGCTGGATCAGGCTCTAACTAGAAATTGACTAGCCAAGCACAGCTTTCCCTTTGTTTAGATTTAGGAAGTAGTTCTCAGCATTCTGGCTGAGGGCAGGTGCTGCAGACAGCTGTTCTGTATCCACCAAGCAGAGGATGGACGGCCTCATCCAGCCATCAAAGGCAGTCCTTTACTTAATTACCTTTAATGCTGCTCCACAGCCAATCTGGCTTCTGTTCCTGCCAATTCTGAACCTAGAGCTTTCCTGGGAGGAATAACCCCTACTTCTGCTGAAACCTTATCCTGTGCTTATTTTGCATTTTGGTTTTCTCTGCTCTGGTTTATCTCTCATTACGATCTGTTCTGCTTTTTATTTTCCAGAAAGCCATCAACATTTCTGATAAAAACAGTTCTTACTTTCACTATTGCTCTGGTTTATCTTTGTTAGTATGGATTTACTGCCATTTAGATGAAATTTTAGTGTGTATGTATGATTGAGGAGGGAGCATCTAAATCAGAAATCTGTAATTAAAAAAAAATTCTCTTTTCTAATAAGTTGCTTTTCCTACACAAGGAAGTAAGTGAATTTAGTAGATTATATATATAACTAGGAACCTTTCTGAATGTTCTTTTTATTTTTAATGGCTTTACTAGTTCATTCTTTTGTGTTTTAGGAGTTGCTTTCCATTAATTTGGTCATCTTGATTTGCAGACTCCAGACTTTCTTCTTCTCAGGAACATTTTCTTCTGAAACTGCTTCTGCCTCATCTATTCTGTTGCCCCTGTCTGGAAAAAATATATATGTACATATAATACATACCTATATTTTGTATCTTCTAGTCTCTCATTATTTTGATCTCTTTTCATATTCTGAGTTCTGGGTACACAGCAGATGTTTATTGAAAAAATATATGCAGTAGTTACTACAGCAACTTTGCCAAGCAGCAACTCATGAGAAGTCTTGACTATTTTTCATAATCAGTAAAATTCTAAACATGTAGGTAATTGATTGCTAAGTAGTTTGAAAATGTCACAGTAATACTTTTAAAAATCATTCTTTTATTTTTCTTTTCCATCATTTTCACTTAAAAATAATTTATTGTTTCAATTATTCAGTCTCAGTTTTCTCAGAAGGAAGCAAGAGGATATTTATTGAATGGCCACTCATGAGATTTTCCAGAAGAGGGAAAGTGGGGCAGAGTAGACCCATCTCTCCACCAGTCCCACCACTACGTGGGTCTCTGCCAGACCAAAGTGTATGTGTATGAAGTACTTTACTGAAGGGTTAGATGTACCCAAAATGGTATTGCATGGTGGAGGGTCAGCAGTTGAAGTGTTAGTTGGTCTAAATGTTTATCTTTATTGCACAAGGGAGCATATTTCCAGGCTTTTGGCCTTCATATGTTCAGTGTCCCTTGGATGTTTTTTCCATCGCTGACCTCACTTCTCTGTATGTGACCCTCTCCTGTAACACACACATTTCTCAGTTTAAGAACTTCAACATCTCTGAGGAAATTCTACCCTTTTCCAAGGAAGCCTTTATGCCTTAATGTTTTCTGCTGCTGCCTTTAACTGGAGAACATAGGGTGAGCATGGGCGTTCATCTCTGGGCAGTGGTACAGAATCCAGAAGTCATGGGCTCCAGTTCCGGGAGGGAGAGTGAGTATGTTCTCCCACCCTACTCAATTCCACTTCGTCCCCCCTGTTAGTGAGTGTACTAGTCAGGGTCCAGTTAGGCAAATAGCATGACACATGCTTTTAACAGAAACAAGAAATACAGGGAATTGGTATTGGAGGACAGGAGGATAATAAGGGATGAGTGAGGTAATATAGAGATAGGAGCTGCATGGAGCTGCTGTCATCCTAGGGCAGGGGAGATGGAAGAGGGTGAGGTTAATAGAACCCTGAAGGTTGGCAGTTGGGGCCTTGCAGAGCTGGGACCCAGAACTTGAAGAAGGGGAGCTTCCTGGTGGTATCTCTGAGGGAGTGCATTGAGGCCAGCTCTGGGAGTGTGGAAATAAAGCCCAAACTGGAACCATCTGTAATTAAAACCAATTGTTGCTGCTGCTATAAAGAACCATGGCTGGGCAAGACTGATAGGAATGATGGGTAAACAGGAAGGAGAAAGTTCTTTGTTCTTCCTCCAGCCTCACATTCTCCCTCTAGTGATCTCTGTTGGCAGAAATAAACAGGGAACTGCTGGGACGGGAGAACTGTCTACAGAGTCCGAGCCCCAGCGTCACACAGCTGAGTAGAGAAGGGAGGGTTTCAAGGTGAAACAACAGTTAATATCCTGCACAGTGAAGTCAGTGAGGGTTTGACGTGAAGTGAGGTAAATTTACATTCATCAGAGATGCACAAGCTAATCCCACCTGCTGGAAATAACATTTTGGTGCAAGGACGGATGGATAGAGCAGTGGAAGAAACAGGGTACAGAAGTAGAGGTGTACGTATATGGTTACATGGTTTGATAAAAGTGCCATTGTAGTTCAGTGGACAAAAGATCACTTTTCAATAAATGGTACTGGAAAAAGTAGTATCTGTTTGGGAAAAAAATGAATCTTGAACCTGACCTTACATCATACATAAAAATGAATTCAAGGTGGATCGTACTCTAAATGTGAATGGTAAAACAATAAAGACTTTAGAATGTAACAAAGAAAACTGACGATGGAGTAGGCAAGATTACTTAAATAAGACCCCAAAAGGCATTAAGTCATAAAAGAAAAGAGAAAAAGATAAATTGGACTTCATTGAAAGTGAGAACTTCTGTTCGTCAAAAGACATCATTAAGAAAGTGGGCAAGGAAAGATATTCATCAGTAAAGATATATATATGACAAAGGACTCATATCCAGTATGTATAGATGTTAAACATCTGTAAATCAATAAGGATAAGACATATAACTCAAACGAAAGCCGCAGTGAGAGAATAGTACAAACGCATAGAATGGCTATAATTAAAATACTCAAAACATTGGTGAGGTAGCAGAACAGCTGGAGCTGCTGAAGGGAGTGTGAATTGGCTCAGTCACTTTGGAAAACTAGTAGTTGTTCTCTACTAAACCTACACATACTCCAACCTTGTGGTGCAGCAATTCTACTTGCATATATATTTCCAAGAGAAATGAGTGTCTGTATCCACCAAAAGGCATGTAAACAATTGTTGTTTGCAGCTTTAGTTATGATGCCCCCACACTAGAAAGAGTGCAAATATCCAACAATAGAAGAATGCAGAAGCCAATTGTGGGATAGTCATGAAACGGACTGCTATGCAGCAGTAGAAAGAAGGGACTGATAAACACAGAAGCATGGATAAATCTCAAAAACATTCTGTTGGAGAAGTAAAACCAGACACAAACATGTATATACTGTGTGATTCTGCATATGTGAAGTTAAAGACAGGCAATTACAAATGATGATGATGAAAGTCAGAGTAGTGGTTGTCCTTGAGGAGAGCGCTGCCCTGGGAAGAGGCACGAGGGAATTTTCTGGAGTGACAGAAATGTCCTCTATCTTGACCTGGGTGTTGGTTACATAGTTTGCATACACAAGTAAAAATTTACCTAACTGTACAGTTAAAAATGTACACTTTACAGTATGTAAATCATACCTCAAAAAAGAAAAAGACCCTAAAAAGGAAAGAATATTTCTTTTGTTAGCACGTTCATGGCTTAGCACATTAGGAGCAAGGGGATTCCCATGATTGTGCTGAGGAGTATTTGGCTCTTTTCTGTCCCATGGAAGGCCTAGCATCACACAAAACAAAACCGAACAGAAATCATAACAGCTTTTGGGTTGACCTTTTTGTGACTTGCGAGGAATGGCATCACTTTCAAATTGAATTCTTTTAATTTTAGGACTCCTTCTGAGAGAGAGCAAGGAGGTGGGGAGTTTGTTCATCACACCCTGGCCTATATAGAAAGATGAAAAAGACTTCACAGCACATAGAGGATGAAGTGCCCAGAACACCTTGGAAGGACAGAGGGAAGGCAATGAAGCAATACAGGGAGCAGTGCTAAAGGCCACAGGTATGGAGTGAGATTACCTCACACAGAAAGCACTTGACAAGTAATAGCTACTCATTCAAATCTTAGGCTTTTCGTAAAGCCAAGAAATAGCATCTTTGAGCAAATGGTGAAAAATTGTCTCCCTTATTTTAATCTTTGGGCAAGTGTATATATGGGAATATGTGTGTGTGCGTGCGTGCATATATTCACTTATGCACTATGAGAAGAGAACTGTCTATGTATTAACCTGATGATCCTTTCCTATGAGAGATCACCTCTGCTGGATTTCTGGGGGTGATAAATAGCCTGTTTGCATCCCTAACGCTTGCCAGCAAGAAGCCCGGTGGAGAGTCAAGCCCTTTTGTTGGAGAGGTCCTGGGCATTCTGCCAGAGAAATTTGGGCACTCTAGGGGAAAGGTGATTGTAACTGAAGTGTAATTAAAGAAGCAACAGGACTGGAATGACCATCATTTGGAAGCAAGAGGAAAAACCAAGGAGGAGTGAATGAAGACTAGTGGTGTAATGCTAACCCAAAGCTAAGTTTCTAGCATAGCCTGAATAATACATAAACTTGTAATTAAGATTTAAGATGATCCCCTGTGGGAAATGTTCTTTTGGGCCAGAAGAATTCAATATTTCTTGTGACCATTAAAGGCAAAATGGTAAATCATCTTTTCATTCTCTGTTGGAAGTAGGAGGGTGGTAACTTAAATCACAAAGTGAGTACTAAGGTATTTAGAAGGAAGAACTGAGACTGCTGGGGGCAGTGCCAGGAGGATAGAAATTCATAGGAGTCTTGGTGAGTCCCATCAGCTAAATGTGGCAAAACTCAGAAGAGTTGTGACTTTTTGGTGTGGGTGTGGAGTGGAGGGCGAGGAAAGAATTGACTTGGAGTTTTGAACTTTTAGGAGTTTTTCTTAGGAGAAGATGAACTAAATATTTTCTGGCCTGCCAGTCTATGTTTGTTGGGGTGAGATTTTAATTTTGAGATCTTTGCCACGAAAGGGTGAGACCATCTCGATTGCATTCTATAGAATAACTGTGAAATAATTGGCCCTTGGGTGGATGCCGGTTCACAACAGTCAGGAAGGTGAAGAGGGAACTGCAGAGGGATGGAGACTGGAGTTGTAAAAATGAACTAGCTCACTTGCCTCTTTTTATACACAGGGAACCAGGGTAAATTGTTCAAAGTCACACAGCCAGTTAGCGGTAGGGCTAGAACTTGAATGCAGATTTCCTGACTCAGCACCTAAGGTCGTGTCCATTTTTCACAAAGTTTCACAAAGGGATGCTGTCCACCAGAGACACTGCTCAATGCAGGAATCATCATTTTGTCACGAAAAGGTATTTTCTGGTGCCTTCTTGCCTTCTAATAGATGGGTATACTGTGCATGGGTGGAGAGAATCATAGACACCCTTTTTCTTAGGTTGCAGGTTTAAGGAATAGAATTTTATTGGTTTCAGTAAGTTATGAGATACAGTTTTATTATATTGTCAATAAGGAAGAATATGGAGAGCTTTCCTCCTTCAGTTTTGTTTGTCTGAAAATGTCTTTATATTACTCTTTCTAATGATAGTTTGGCTGCATTTAGAATTTTGGAATTATGCCTCTCTTTCCTCAGCACTTGGAAAATGTTACTGAATTGTTTTCTTCTGTTTTTTACTATTGAGTAGTCTGTTGTCAGTCTAATAATTAGTGTCCCTTTATAAATAATTGATCATTTTACTCTGGCCTTTTCACTTTTTTTCCTTGGTTTCTTGTAGTTGTACCACGAGGGCTGATGTATAGATTTAGCTGTATTAATTCTACTTGGGACCCACTGGGGTTCCTGAAACCAAGGTTTCCTCTTTTATCAATTGTGAGAAATTCACAGCCGTTATCTTTTTCAATATTACCTCTGTCCCATCTCCTCCATTCCCTCTTCCCATCTCTTTAAAGACACATGTTGGACCTTCTCATTCTCTCTTCCGCTCCCTTTAACCACACTTTCATGGTTTGCATCTCTCTTTTTATCCTTTCTTCACATCTATCTTCCTCTTAACTGATTTTCTCTTCAGATTTTGAATCTGCTGCTCCATCTATTCATTATGGTACTCATTTCCTAAAGTTCTATATGTTACTTCAACAAATATGTTTGTCCTTTTGTTTTGATGGTTAAAATGATCTCTTCCTAATCCGCTCTTTCTTGAGGGTGAATCGCTTTGAAGAGCCCAGGTTTGTGTGGAGTCTGTTCCATCACCCTGACTTGCCCAGGCCAAAGTTTATCACTATTTGGCTGTTAATATGCTAATCCTTCTAGAACCACCCCTTTATTCTCTATTTTCTGATATCAATGAAGCTTCAGCTCCCATTTACCATTTCAGCTTTCTACTGAATTTCAGTTTTTTAGTTTTCCTCTTCATTTTGGGCTTTTCTCTTACTTTAGGGTCCTTTGTCATGCATGTAAGTGGAATGTTGTTGTCAAGCTCCTCTAGAAGCTTTGCATGGAAGGGTTTTTAATGTTATTCAGACCAGGGTTTCTTAAATTTAATACACGTACACATCATCTATGAATCGTGTTAAAAGGCCAATTCTATTTCAGTAGATCTGGGGTGGGGCCTGAGATTCTGCATTTCTCACAAGCTCTCAGATGATGCTATTGCTTCTGCTCCATGGACCACCTTCTTAGTAGCAGCATCCTAGATCACATATTATTGCAAACAGAAATCCGTGGAAATTTGCCTCTTTTTCAAAGAAGTAAAGGACTAGAGGATAGAGAAAAAATTCTAGTACTTCTCTTAGTTAGACTTGTTTGGCTGCAAGTTATATCATACAAAAACTGAAGAATCTCTTGGAATCCTAAGACAGAATTTTTTTTTTTTGTCTGTAGAATGACTGGAAACAGGAACTTGAATGTGATCAACTTTGCTTCTTTGCTTTCTGCATTATTATTTTCTGTCTCTTATCTGCTTCCTTGTTAACATGGAGGGCATCAGCCACTGGAGAACTCTCTCCTCTTCTCTCTGTCTCTCAAAATCAAAGAAGTAGTATATCATAGTGGACAAAGGAATGGCTTATTGAACTAAACTGTCTGGTTTGAGTTCTGGCTTTGCCATTTGCTAGCTGTTTAACTTTGGGCAAGTCACTTAACCTATGTGCCCCTTAGTTCTCTTATATGTAAAATGTGGGTATTAACAGCTCCTACAGCATGGGATTAAATGAGTTATTATATGGAAAATGCTTAGAACAGATATTGAAATAGAGTAAGCATGCAACAAATGTTGTAATTTTTATATTTTCTTCCATTTTATTTCTCATATATCTTCTAGAAAATGACTCATTAGTTCAACTTGGTTCAAATACACAGACTTGGGCCTATCAGAGGTGGCCAGCAGTTATATTGTATGAAATGGCTTCTCCTGCAGTAGTCATGTGGATGAAGGTGGTGGCAGTTCTTTGGAAAGAAGACGGTCTGATTTCATGGACTAAATAACTGGGCTCAGTCAGTGGTCCACAATACAGTGCCTGTGAACTAATTTAAATAAACAAGTATGTCTTTATTTCTTCCAGGTAAATTATATTAATTCCATAGCCTTTCATTTTTAAAAACAATTAGAGGCTAGTTACTAGAAACTAAGTATTATTTTTGATTACTAATATTTTATTTTTATAATTTAAATTGGCATGTTTCTCAGGGCTCTTCTATATGGCATCATTCTACATTCTATATGCATGTATGGTCCATGCATATTTCCAGAGGGTGTTATTCATATGACTCTGATATGGCTGGTCACCTACCTTGGTGTCTGCTAAAACACAGTGTTTTGATGTCTGCAAAAACTCTGGCATTCCTGGAGTTGACTTGGGACACTCTTTCAGTATGCTTTAAGAAAATTGGATCCCATAATTCTTAGCACAGTTGCAAAGGTCCTATTGCACATGTACAAATGCAAATAGTTGGATTTCTTGTTTTTTTCAGGAAGGACTCTTTTTAAAATCAAGCACCCATCAGTCACCAGTGTTGTCTTGAGTGGCTCACTGCTTTCTATTACTGTTATTCTGTTTTTTTAATTGTAAATAATTATTAGCTTATCTTTTTATACCAATTAAAATTTTTTTGTAGATTTACTGGTTAACCTTAAGTATGTATTGATGCAGTAATTTTCTAAAAGCTAAATATTTAAATATGAATACCATGTAATTCAGATATGAATCACCCACAATCCTATTGCTAATGTAAATTTCTACATAATTTCCCCAAACTCTGTATGACAGTAACATTCGCTATTATTACTGACTTCATTTGCCACTTGAATGTGGGAATGAGTGGAGCCAAGGGGCATGGTTTCTCTTTAACCTGCTAATGTGGGACTTTATGAGAAAAGTGGGAGAAGATAGTGTTATGGATTGAACTGTTCTGTCCCCCACCCCCGCCACCCACCAAAAGATGCTGAAGTCTTAGCCCCCAATACCTGTGAATGTGATCTTATTTGGAAATAAGATCTTTACAGATGATCAAGTTAAGGTGAAGTCATTAGTGTGGACCTATGTCCTTATGAAAAGGAAAAATTTGGACGCAGAGACAGATACGTACAGGGAGAATGCCATGTGAGGATGAAATCAGAGATCAGAGTGATGCATCTCTAGGCAAAGATGCCAAAGATTGTCAGCAAGCCACCAGAAGCTAGGAGAGAGGCATGGCCAGATTCTCACAGCCCTCAGAGGGCACCAGCCCTGCTGACACCTTGATTTCATACATCTAGCCTCTAGAGCTGTGAGAAAATAAATTTCTGTTGTTCTAAGCCACTTAGTTTGTGGTACATTTTTACAGCATCCCTAGCAAACTAATACAGAAAGGAAGATAGGTAAACAGGAATATAGATATATAGGAAGATAGGTAGATACATAGGTAGGTAGATGGGTGGGTGGATGGATGTATGGATGGATGAATTGATAGGTAGGTAGGCAGATAGATAGGTAGATAGATAGATAGATAGATAGATAGATAGATAGACTAACAAAGAAGAAATCAGGAGAGCTGAAGCAGGTGAGGCCCTGTTCTGTAAGATAAGAATGAATGCTAAGGCTGTATGTTTTGCCATGAGCTGTGGATTTGCTGTTTGCAAAGTCTGTCACCAGTCACCTGCTTTGACTTGCATGAAGAGCAGGAAAATCATAGTGGTCCCATGTATCAAAAAGACATCTGTGTGACACTGTTCTCCTGGGGAGCTCCTTTCTGTGGTCCAGAAGTTCAGTCAGGCCTACTGGGCATTGCAGAGTGACAGTTATTGGCTGGGTGTGAGAGTAGCAGATGATTTCCATTTCTTGAGTGCTATTAGGAATTTGCTACTAAAACACCCTGAGCTGGGCTGTCATTGGTTCTGGTTGCTGGTGAGACTGAACATTCAGGTGCCGCCCTTTGGTATGTGCTAGTGAGCAGAAATAGCCAGTATTGGAGTAACAGTGGGAGAGAAGTGGTTATGAGAATATAAACATACTCTTTCCAAGTAGGTTGGCTATCATGAAACTTAGACTTTAAAAGGCCAGGAACTTCTGGGGTTGGGATTGCTGCTCTCCTGTTGAGGGGGAATAGGCGGTGTTGGGAGTCCACTCTTTATCTCTTGCTTAGCTTATAGAAATCTGGGTCCAGATTCTGAATTTTGATTCTGTTCCCCATGTTTATGATGCCATTCCTGCCTTTGTGCCTGGCTCAGTGTGTGGTGTCTTTGTTTTCTGACTTTCTGACCTGGGCCCTTTCAATGCATTTGCATCTTTGACTCATTCTGCTTCACCCCCTTTGTATAGGACCCCTCACCCTCAGGGGACCAAGCCCTGGTCCTCTGACTAGAGACCCAGCTGGCCTTACTCAATCTTTTGTGTAACTATGTCAGAAAGGAAGATTCCACTGAATGCTGAGGTGGGATAAATGTGAAGTTCCAAAGTCTGCTGCCAGTCACCTTAGAGCAGACTTTCAGAGGAAATGTCTTGAAGCGGATCCATGGCTCGGGACTCCCTCACCCACTTCAAGAACTGAGAAAGTAGAAGAGGTGGTGGTGTTATGGAGGTTTCTTTGGAAAACGCTGTTGCTGTGAATGCTCCTTTCTGCACAAAGCTCTGTGAGGGTAGCCTCCACAGGTGCACTCAAAGAAATGGGGATGTGCTGGGCTCTGCATTTAGGAACCACTGTAGACCAGGTATGACTCCAGCCTGGGAAATCCAGATAGTGAAAGCAGGGTTGGCTCACTGCTGCTGTGGGATCAGCCTGCTGTCCCAGAGTTGTTAGGGCAAAGGATGTAGAACATGTAGAAGTGTGTCTGTGGACAAGGTGGGGCCATGCGGGAGGGGGAGTAAGCTTGGGGTTTTCAATAGGCCTGCCTAGAAGGGTAGAGGGACCAAAGCTGCAAGCCGGAGGAGGGAGCCATCCGGTTACTGGGGGCTAAGGAAGAAGTTGCAAGGGTGTGGAAAAGCTAGGAGGACATGACCTATAGGAGAGAGGTTCCCATGGTGGAATTTTCATGGAGTCCATGGAGGTGTCCTGTGAGTGTGAGAGAGAGTTGTTTTAAATATCTGCCAGGTCCAGAGAGCACAAGTCTCACTTAGACAGAACCACCTCAAGCGAGACCTTTCCTAGGACCTTCCAACCAAGGTGTTGGGAGCCCTGGGGTGGGGGGCTTTCTGCTGCCCTGCTCCGTCTTCCAAAACTGCTCACAGTGGCTCCAGCCTACAGCCAGTCCAGGTGCAAGAGGGGAGAAAATGGGGTGTTAAATTATAATATTGATGAATGTGGTAGGCGGCATGGCCTAATATCTAAAGTGTGGTTGTGTGTGTGACTTAAAGTGACCTTAGAACTGTCTGTTATATAAAAGATGAGACAAGTCATGGGTTTGTCCAAATCTTTATCCAGGGGCTGGAGAAGAACTTTCCCCACTGAATAAATTTTCAAGGGACAGTGAGAGACTAAATAAAGTCACGTTTTGATTACTTCCTAATGGTGTGTGTACCAATTACTGGTTCCCTCTGTGGGGTGGTGCTTCTTTCAGGGCAACACTAGGAAGAAATTCCTCAGATACTTTAAAGTCAGAGGAGGAGGATGGAAAGACATTCATGGCCTTAAAATGTTTAGGGCATTTGGAATAATGCTTAGGGGGTTACGTATTACCTTCTGTTTTATAACAATTTTAAAAAAATCCAGTAGGTGAAAATTGGGCACTGGATTTCTTGGATGGCTCATGATGATTCGTGGCATATAGGTTTCATTTATAGGGGCAAGCACTGTTGTTGGCACACAGCACTGCAGCAGAAGGCATGGTTCTCAAAGTGTGGTCCCTAGACCAGTAGCGTCAGCAACACCTGGGATTGTGTGGAAACTAGATTATTAAGCCCCACCCAGAGCTACCGAGTCAGAAACTCAGGTCTGGGTCCAGTAATCTGTGTTTTAATAGGCTCTTATGGTGATTCTGGTGGAGGTTCAAATTTCAGACCCAGCTGGCATTGAGGTTAAGTTTCCTGGCTTTGGTGTTCAACAGCTCTGTCTTGAATATGCCATTACAACTGTGTAACTTTGGACACATTCCCGAATTTCAATCTTTTTGCTAATCTGGAAAATGAAGATAGTAATTTTATATCTTTCATTGGACTAGTGTCAATATCAAATGAGACAACATAATTGAAGAGCTCTTTAGTGCAGTCTCTAGAAAATAAACTTTTTGAATTCTTGTCTGTTATGAGTATGGATTATTAGTTCTTCCTAGGGTTACTGGAAATAGCAGATAAAAAGAGAGGACTCCCTGTTAAATGTACATTCCATGTAAACAGTTGTATGATGTTGCATTTTTTAACATTAAAAAGTTTAAAAGAAAGTTTTCATTAAATTTTATTGAGGTATAGTTGATTTACAGTGTGTTAACTTCTGCTATACAGCAAGGTGATTCAGTTATACATATGTATATTTTCATATTCTTTTCCATCATGGTTTATTGCAGGATATTGAATATAGTTCCCTGTGCTATACAATAGGACCCTGTTGTTTATCCATCCTATATGTAAGAGTTTGCATCTGCTAATCCCAAATTTCTAATCCATCCCTCCCCCACCCCCTCCCCCCTGGCAAGCACAAGTCTGTTCTCTGTGTCTCTTAGTCTGTTTCTGTTTTGTAGATAAGTTCATTTATGTCACATTTTAGATTCCACATATAAGTGATATCACATGGTATTGTCTCTTTCTGAATTACATCACTTAGTATGATAATCTTTAGGTCCATCCATGTTGCTGCAAATGGTATTATTTCATCTTTTATGCATGAGTAGTATTCCATTGTATATATATACCACATCTTTATCCATTCATCTGTTGATTCACATTTAGGTTATTTCCATGTCTTGGCTATTGTGAATAGTGCTGCTATGAACATAGGGGTGCATGTACCTTTTTGAATTATAGGTCTTTTTCTGGATATATGCCCAGGAGTGATTGCTAGATTATATGGCAACTCTATTTTTAGGTTTTTGAGGAACCTCCATATTGTTTTCCAAGGTGGCTGCACCAATTTACATTCCCACCAACAGTGTAGGAGTGTTCCATTTTCTCCACACCCTCTCCAGCATTTGTTATTTATAGACTTTTTAATGATGACCATTCTAACTGGTGTGAGGTGGTATCTAATTGTAGTTTTGATTTGCATTTCTCTAATAATTAGCAGTGATGAACATCTTTTCATGTGCCTATTGTCAACCTGTATGTCTTCTTTGGAGAAATGTCTATTTAGGCCTTCTGCCCATGTTTTGATTGGGTTTTGTTGTTGTTATTGAGCTGTATAGTATGTTTGTATATTTTGGAAATTAAGCCCTTGTTAGTCACATCCTTTGCAAATATTTTCTCCCATTCCATGAATTGTCTTTAAGTTTTATTGATGGTGCCTTTGCTGTGCAAAAGTTTTTAAGTTTGATTAGATCCCATTGTTTATTTTTGCTTTTATATTCATTACTCAAGAGGTGGGTCCAAAAATATATTGCTGTGATTTATGTCAGAGAATGTTTTGCCTATGTTCTCTTCTAGGAGTTTTATGGTTTCAGGTTGTAAAATTAGGTCTTTTAAACTGCTTTGAGTTTATTTTTGTATATGGTGTGAGGGGATGTTCTAATTTTTTTCTTTTGTATGTAGGTGTCCAGCTTTCCCAACACCACTTGTTAAAGAGACTGTCTTTTCTCCATTGTATATTCTTGCCTCCTTTGTAGTAGATTAATTGACTGTAGGTGCCTATGTTTATTTCTGGGCTCTCTATTCTGTTCCATTGATCTATATGTCTGTTTTTGTGCCAATGCCACAGTGTTTTGATTACTGTAGCTCTGTAGTATAGTCTGAAGTCTGGAGGGGTTATACCTCCAGCTTTGCTCTTTTACCTCAGGATTGCTTTGTCAATTCCTGGTCTTCTGTGGTTCCATATAAATTTTAGGAATATTTGTTCTAGTTCTGTGAAAAATGTCAAGTATTTTTTTTTTTTTTTTTTGCGTTACACGGGCCTCTCACTGTTGTGGCCTCTCCCGTTGTGGAGCACAGGTTCTGGACGCACAGGCTCAGTGGCCATGGCTCACGGGCCCAGCCGCTCCGCGGCATGTGGGATCCTCCCAGACCAGGGTACGAACCCGCTTCCCCTGCATCGGCAGGCGGACTCTCAACCACTGCGCCACCAGGGAGGCCAATGTCAAGTATTTTGATAGGGATTGCATTAAATCTGTATATTGCTTTGGGTATGGCCATTTTAACAATATTAATTCTTCCAATCCAAGAGCACAGGATATCTTTCCATTTCTTTGAATCATCTTCAGTTTCCTTTATCAATGATTTATAGTTTTCAGCATATAGTTCTCTAACTTCCTTGATTAAATTTACTCCTAGAATTTTTTTTTGATGTGATTTTAAACTGGATTGTTTTTTTAACTTTCTCTTTCTGATATTTCATTATTAGTGTAAAGAAATACAACAGATTTCTGTATATTAATCTTCTGTACAATCCTGCTACCTTGCTGAATTCATTTATTCTAATAGTTTTCATGTGGCGACTTTAATGTTCTCTGTATAAAGTATCATGTACTCTGCAAATAGTGACAGTTTTACCTCTTCCCTTCCAATTTGGATAACTTTTATTAACAGATTGCTGTGGATAGAACTTCCAATACTGTGTTGAATAGAATCAGTGAGAGTGGGCATCCCTTCCTGAATTTAGGGGGAAGGCTTTCAGCTTTTCAGTGTTGAGTATTATGTTGGCTGTGGGTTTGTCATAAATGGCCTTTATTATGTTGAGATAGGTCCTTTGTATATCCACTTTCGTGAGAGTTTTTATCATGAATGGATGTTGAATTTTGTTGAGTGCTTTCTCTGTGTCTGTTGAGATGATCATGTGGTTTTTGTCTTTCCTTTTATTAATGTGGTGTATTATATTGATTGACTTGTGAATGTTGAACCATCCTTGTGATCCTGGGATGGATCCAACTTGATCACAGTGTATGATCTTTTTTTATGTATTGTTGGACTCAGTTTGCAAGTATTTTGTTGAAGAATTTTGCATTTATATTTATCAGTGATATTGGCCATTAATTTTCTTTTTTTGTAGTGTCTGTCAGGTTTTAGTACCAGGGTGATGGTGGCCTCATAGAATGAATTTGGGAGTGTTCCTTCCTCTTCAGTTTTTTGGAATAGTTTGAGAAGGATATGTATAAGTAGTTCTTTGTATGTTTGGTAGAATTTTCCAGTGAAGCTGTCTAAATCTGGACTTTTGTTTGGAGGGAAATTTAAAAAATTATAGATTCTATTTCACTTCTAGTGATCAGTTTGTTCAAATTATCTGTTTCTTCTTGACTCAGTCTTGGCAGGCTGTGTATTTCTAGAAGATTTTCCATTTCTTCTGGTTGTTCAATTTGTTGGCATATAACTATTCATATTCTATTATGATTTTTTTTTTGTATTTCTATGGTATCAGTTGTAATTTCTCTTTCATTTCTTATTTTGATTATTTAGGTTCTCTCTTCTTCTTGGTGAGCTTGACTAGGGGTTTGTCAATTTTGTTTATCTTTTCAAAAAACCAGCTCTTGGTTTCATTGATCTTTTCTATTTTATTAATTTTGATTTCTATTTTATTAATTTCCTCTCTAATCTTTATTAATTCCTTCCTTCTGCTGACTTTGTTTATTCTTCTTATAGTTCTTTTAGGTGGTAGACTAGGTTGTTAATTTGAAATTGTTCTTGTTTCTTGAGGAGGCCTGTATTGCAATGAAATTCTCTCTTAGAACTGTTTTTGCTGCATCTCAGATTTTAGAAAGTTGCGTTTCCATTCTCATCTGTCTTGAGTTATTATCTGATGTCTTCTTTGATTTTATCATTGACCCACTGGCTTTATAGTAGCATGTTTTTTGTCTCTCTGTGTTTGTTTTTTGGTGGTTGATCTCCAGTTTTATACTGTTGTGGTCAGAAAAGATGCTTGAAATAATTTCTATCCTCTTAAATTTGTTGAAGCTTGTTTTGTGGCCTAGTATGTGGTCTATCCTAGAGAATATTCCATGTGCACTTGAAAACAGAGTATTCTGGTTTTTTTGGACATAGCATACTAAAGATATCAATTAGTTCCTACTGATGTACTGTGTCATTTAAGACCTCTGTTGCCTTATTGATTTTCTGTCTAGGTGATTTATCCATTGATGTCAGCAGGGTGTTAAAGTCTCCTACTATTATTTTTTTCTTGTCTATTTCTCCCTTTATGTCTGTTAGTATTTGTTTTATATATTTAAGTGCTCCTATTTTGGGTGTGTATATGTTGACGAGTTTAATATCCTCTTCTTGTATTGATCACTTTAATATTATGTAATGCCCTTCTTTGTATTTCTTTATGGCCTTGTTTTAAAGTCTATTTTTATCTGATATGAATATTGCTATCCCCACTTTTTTTTTTTTTTTTTTTTTTTTTTTTTTTGCGGTGCACAGGCTCCGGACATACAGGCTCAGTGGCCATGGCTCACAGGCCTAGCGGCTCCATGGCATGTGGGATCTTCCTGGACTGGGGCACGAACCTGTGTCCCCTGCATTGGCAGGCAGACTCTCAACCACTGAGCCACCAGGGAAGCCCCCACTGTGGTTTTTTTTTTTTTTTTTTTTTTTTTTTTTTGCTGTACGCGGGCCTCTCACTGCTGTGGCCTCTCCCGTTGCGGAGCACAGGCTCCGGACACACAGGCTCCGCGGCCATGGCTCGCGGGCCCAGCCGCTCCGCGGCACGTGGGATCTTCCGGGATCGGGGCACGAACCCGTGTCCCCTGCATCGGCAGGCGGACTCTCAACCACTGCGCCACCAGGGAAGCCCCCCACTGTGTTTTTTGATCAGAGCATGTAGTCCCTTGATATTTAAAGTAATTACTGATATGTATGTACTTATTGACATTTTAATACTTGTTTTCCAGTTGCGTTTTTAGTTCTTTTCATTTCTTCTTTTTGTTTCTACTCTTGTGGTTTGATGATTTTCTTTGGTAGTATGCTTGAGTTCCTTTTTCTTTGTTTGTTTTTGTGAATCTATGTTTTCATTTGTGGTTACCATGGAGTTTATGTATGTTAACCTATAAATATATCTACTTGCTATAAACTGATAGTCATTTGAACTGAAAGTTCAAACACATTTTAAAAAATCTACATTTCTATACTCCCTTAGCCCACATTTTATGAGTTTGATGTCCTCTTTTACATCTTCATGCTTATCCTTTTACTGTTTATTATACTTATAATTGCTTTGACAATTTTTTGACTTTTTAAAAAAAACTTCTGTACTGGTTTATTTAAGTGATTTTCAATCCTTACTACATATTTATTTGCCTTTCTCATTGTGATTTTTCCTTTTCCTATAGATTCTTGCTTCTTTTCTATTTAGAGAAGACCCTTCAATATTTCTTTTATGGTAGGTTTAGTATTGCTGAATTCTTTTAGTTTTTGCTTGTCTTTTACCTCTTTTTCTATTCTAAATGATAATCTTGCTGGGTAGAGTATCCTGGGTTGAAGGTTTTCCCTTTAGGCACTTTGAATATATCATGCCACTCCCTTCTGGCCTACAGAGTTTCTGTAGAGAAATAAGCTGATAGGCTTTTGTGGGTTCCCTCGTAACTGACTCTGTTTTTCTCTTACTGCCTTTAGAATCCTCCATCTTTAAATTTTGCTATTTTAATTATGATGTCTCGATGTGGATCTGTTTGGGTTCATCTTGTTTGGAACTCTCTGTACTTCCTGTACCTAGATATCTATTTTCTCTTTAGGTTTCAGAACATTCAGCTGTAATTTCTTCAAATACGTTTTTTTAAACACCTTTATTTGGGTATAATTTCTTTACAATGGTGTGTTAGTTTCTGCTTTATAACAAAGTGAATCAGCTATACATATACATATATCCACGTATCTCTTCCCTCTTGCATCTCCCTCCCACCCTCCCTATCTCACCCCTTTAGGTGGTCACAAAGCACCGAGCTGATCTCCCTGTGCTATGCTACTGCTTCCCACTAGCTATCTATTTTACATTTAGTAGTGTACATCCGTCAATGCCACACTTTCACTGTGTCCCAGCTTTGTCTTCCCCCTCCCAGTGTCTTCAAGTCCATTCTCTACCTCTGTGTCTTTATTCCTGTCCTGCCCCTAGGTTCTTCAGAACCATTTTTTCTTTTCATTTTTAAGATTCCATATATATGTGTTAGCATATGGTATTTGCTTTTTCTCTTTCTGACTTACTTCACTCTGTAAGACAGTCTCTAGGTCCATCCACCTCATACAAATAACTCAGTTTCATTTCTTTTTATGGCTGAGTAATATTCCATTGTATATATATGCCACATCTTCTTTATCCAGTAATCTGTTGATGGACACTTAGGTTGCTACCATATCCTGGCTATTGTAAATAGTGCTGCAGTGAACATTGTGGTACATGACTCTTTGAATTATGGCTTTTGCAGGGTATATGCCCAGTAGTGGGACTGCTGGGTTGTATGGTAGTTCTATTTGTAGTTTTTTAAGGAACTTCCATACTGTTCTCCATAGTTGCTATATTAATTTACATTCCCACCAACAGTGCAAGAGGGTTCCCTTTTCTCCACACCCTCTCCAGCATTTATTGTTTGTAGATTTTTTGATAATGGCCATTCTGACTGGTGTGAGGTGATACCTCATTGTAGTTTTCATTTGCATTTCTCAGATGATTAGTGATGTTGACCATCCTTTCATGTGTTTGTTGGCAATCTGTATATCTTCTTTGGAGAAATGTCTATTTAGGTCTTCTGCCCATTTTTGGATTGGGTTGTTTGTTTTCTTGATATTAGGCCACATGAGCTGCTTGTAAATTTTGGAGATTAATCCTTTGTCAGTTGCTTCGTTTGAAAATATTTTCTCCCATTCTGAAGGCTGTCTATTCGTCTTGTTTAAGGTTTCCTTTGTTGTGCAAAAGTTTCATTAGGTCCCATTTATTTATTTTTGAATTTATTTCCCTTTCTCTAGGAAGTGGGTCAAAAAGGATCTTGCTGTGATTTATGCCAGAGAATGTTCTGCCTAAGTTTTCCTCTTAAGAGTTTTATGGCGTCTGGCCTTACATTTAGGTCGTTAATCCATTTTGAGTTTATTTTTGTGTATGGTGTTAGGGAGTGTTCTAATTTCATTCTTTTACATGCAGCTGTCTAGTTATCCTGGCACCACTTATTGAAGAGGATCTCTTTTCTCCATTGTATATTCTGGCCTCCTTTGTCAAAGATAAGGTGACGATATGTGTGTGGGTTTATTGATGGGCTTTCTATCCTGTTCCATTGATCTATATTTCTGTTTTTGTGCCAGTACCATACTCTCTTGATTACTGTAGCTTTGTAGTATAGTCTGAAGCCAGGGAGACTGCTTCCTCCAGCTCCATTTTTCTTTCTCAAGATTGCTTTGGCTATTCGGAGTGTTTTGTGTTTCCATACAAATTGTGAATTTTTTTGTTCTATCTCTGTGAAAAATGCCAGTGGTAGTTTGCACTGAATCTGTAGATTACTTTGGGTTATATAGTCATTTTCACAATGTTGATTCTTCCAATCGAAAAACATGGTTTGTATGTATCCATCTGTTTGTATCATCTTTAATTTCTTTCATCAGTGTCTTATAGTTTTCTTCATACAGGTCTTTTGTCTCCTTAGGTAGGTTTATTCCTAGATATTTTATTCCTTTTGTTGCAGTGGTAAATGGGTGTGTTTCCTTAATATGTATTTCAGATTTTTCATCATTAATGTATAGGAACGCAGGAGATTTCTGTGCATTAGTTTTGTATACTGCTACTTTACCAAATTCATTGATAGCTCTAGTAGTTTCTGGTAGCCTCTTTAGGATTCTCCTTGTATACTATCATGTCATCTGGAAACAGTGACAGTTTTACTTCTTCTCTTCCGATTTGGATTCCTTTTATTTCTTTTTCTTCTTTGATTGCTATGGCTAAAACTTCCAAAACTATGTTGAATAATGGTGATGAGAGTGGGCAGTCTTGTCTTGTTCCTGATCTTAGTAGAAATCGATTCAGTTTTTCACCATTGAGAATGATGTTGGCTGTGAGTTTGTCATATATGGCCTTTATGATGTTGAGGTGAGTTCCCTCTATGCCTACTTTCTGGAGGGTTTTTATCATAAATGGGTGTTGAATTTTGTCAAAAGCTTTTTCTACGTCTATTGAGATGATCATATAGTTTTTCTTCTTCAATTTGTTAATATGGTTTATCACATTGATTGATTTGTATATATTGAAGAATCCTTGCATTCCTGGTATAAACCCCACTTGATCATGGTGTATGATCCTTTGAATGTGGTGTTGGATTCTGTTTGCTAACATTTGTTGAAGATTTTTGCATCTATGTTCATCAGTGATATTGGCCCGTAGTTTTCTTTCTTTGTGACATCCTTGCCTGGTTTTGGTATCAAGGTGATGGTGGCCTCGTAGAATGAGTTTGGGAGTGTTCCTTCCTCTGAAATTGTTTGGAAGAGTTTGAGAAGGATGGGTGTTAGCTCTTCTCTAAATGTTTGATAGAATTCGCCTGTGAAGCCATCTGGTCCTGGGCTTTTGTTTGTTGGAAGATTTTTAATAACAGTCTCAATTTCAGTGCTTGTGATTGGTCTGTTTATATTTTCTGTTTCTTCCTGGTTCAGTCTTGAAACGTTGTGCTTTTCTAAGCATTTGTCCATTTCTCCCAGGTTGTCCATTTTATTGGCATATAGTTTCTTGTAGTAATCTCTCGTGATCCTTTGTATTTCTGTCCTCTCAGTTGTTACTTCTCCTTTTTCATTTCTAATTCTATTGATTTGAGTCTTTTCCATTTTTTTCTTGATGAGTCTAATGGTTTATCAATTTTGTTTATCTTCCCAAAGAACCAGCTTGTAGTTTTATTGATCTTTGCTCTCATTTCCTTCATTTCCTTTTCATTTATTTATGATCTGATCTTTATGATTTCTTTCCTTCTGCTACCTTTCGTTTTTTTTTCTTTCTGTAACTGCTTTAGGTGTAAGGTTATGTTGTTTATTTGAGATGTTTCTTATTCCTTGATGTAGGATTTTATTGCTATAAACTTCCTTCTTAAAACTGCTTTTGCTGCATCCCATAGGTTTTGGGGCATCCTGTTTTTATTGTCATTTGTTTCTAGGTATTGTTTAATTTCCTCTTTGATTTCTTCATTAATCTCTTGATTATTTAGTAGTGTATTGTTTAGCCTACATGTGTTTGTATTTTTTATAGTTTTTTTCCTGTAATTGATATCTACTCTTATAGCATTGTGGTCAAAAAACACATCATACTTGATATGATTTCAATTTTCTTAAATTTACCAAGGCTTGATTTGTGACCTAAGATATTATCTATCATGGAGAATCTTCCGTGAGCACTCGAGAGAAGGTGTATTCTGTTGTTCTTGGATGGAATGTCCTGTAAATATCAATTAAGTCCATCTTGTTTAATGTGTAATTTAAAACTGTTTCCTTATTTATTTTCATTTTGGATGATCTGTCCCTTGGTGAAAGTGGAGTGTTAAAGTTCTGTACTATTATTGCGTTACTGTCGATTTCTCCTTTTATGGCTGTTAGCATTTGCCTTATGTCATGAGGTGCTCCTATGTTGAGTGCATAAATATTTACAATTGTTATATCTTCTTCTTGGATTGATCCCTTGACCATTATGTAGTGTCCTTCTTTGTCTCTTGTAATAGTCTTTATTTTAAAATCTATTTTGTGTGATATGAGAATTGCTACTCCAGCTCTCTTTTGATTCCATTTGCGTGGAGTATCTTTTTCCATCCCCTCACTTTCAGTCTGTATGTGTCCCTAGGTCTGAAATGGGTCTCTTGTAGACAGTGTAGTATGGGTCTTGTTTTTGTATCCATTCAGCCAGTGTATGTCTTTTGGCTGGAGCATTTAATCCATTTACATTTAAAGTAATTATCCATATGTATGTTCCTATTACCATTTTCTTAATTGTTTTGGGTTTGTTATTGTAGGTCTTTTCCTTCTCTTGTGTTTCCTGCCTAGAGAAGTTCCTTTAGCATTTGTTGTAAAGCTGGATTGGTGGTGCTGAATTCTCTTAGCTTTTGCTTGTCTGTAAAGATTTTAATTTCTCCATCGAATCTGAATGAGATCCTTGCTGGGTAGAGTAATCTTGGTTGTAGGTTTTCCCCTTGCCTCACTTTAAATATGTCACGCCACACCCTTCTGGCTTGCAGTTTCTGCTGAAAGATCAGCTGTTAACCTTATGGGGATTCCCTTGTATGGTATTTGTTGCTTTTCCCTTGTTACTTTTAATATTTTTTCTTTGTATTTAATTTTTGATAGTTTGATTAATATGTGTCTTGGTGTGTTTCTCCTTGGATTTATCCTGTATGGGACTCTCTGCTCTTCTTGGACTTGATTGACTATTTCCTTTCCCATATTAGGGAAGTTTTCAACTATAATCTCTTCAAATATTTTCTCAGTCCCTTCCTTTTCCTCTTCTTCTTCTGGGACTCCTATTATTAGAATGTTGGTGCATTTAATGTTGTCCCAGAAGTCGCTGAGACTGTCCTCAATTCTTTTCCTTCTTTTTTCTTTATTCTGCTCTGCAGTAGTTATTTCCACTATTTTATCTTCCAGGTCAGTTATCCGTTCTTCTGCCTCAGTCATTCTGGTATTGCTTCTGTCTAGAGAGTTTTTAATTTCATTTACTGTGTTGTTCATCATTGTTTGTTTCCTCTTTAGTTCTTCCAGGTCCTTGTTAAACGTTTCTTGTATTTTCTCCATTCTATTTCCAAGATTTTGGATCATCTTTACTATCATTAATCTGAATTCTTTTTCAGGCAGACTGCCTATTTTCTCCTCATTTGTTTGATCTGGTGGGTTTTTACCTTGCTCCTTCATCTGCTGCATATTTCTCTGTCTTCTCATTTTGCTTAACTTACTTTGTTTGGGGTCTCCTTTTCACAGGCTGTAGGTTCGTAGTTCCTGTTGTTTTTTTTTTGTGTCTTCCCCCAGTGGGTAAGGTTTGCTCAGTGGGCTGTATAGGCTTCCTGTTGTAGGGGACTGATGACTGTGTTCTGCTGGATGAGTCTGGATATTGTCTTTCTGGTGGGCAGAACTGCATCTGGTGGTGTTTTTTGTGGTATCTGTGAACTTATTATGATTTTAATCAGCCTCTCTGCTAATGGGTGGGGTTGTGTTCCTGTCCTACTAGTTGTTTGGCTTGGGGTGTCCAGCACTGCAGCTTGCTGGTCGTTGAGTGGAGCTGGGTCTTAGCATTCAGACAGAGGTCTCTGGGAGAACTCTCATTGATTGATATGTTGAGGGGCTCGGAGGTCTCTGGTGGACCAATGTCCTGAACTTGGCTGTTCCACCTTATAGGCTCAGGCCTGACACCCAACCAGAGCACCAAGACCCTGTCAGCCACACAGACCTCAGCCCCAGTTCATGTGCTTCCCATCACTCCACCAGCTCCTGCCTCCGCGCCTCGCTCTCTTTCGGTTTGATCTTTTCTTCCCACACTGGGTGGGGGGTGGGGTCAGTGCAGAGGATGCCAGCGGGCAGCTGCCCCACTGTGTCCTCGTCCTCACCCCACACTGGGCTTGCCCGGTCCCTTCCAGTCATGGGGTGGGGTCCACAAAGAGAGTATGTTCACCGGACAGACCCACAGACCTGGCAAGGAGGGAGCCAAGTACATTTTTGATCCCCTTCTCTCTCTCTTCTCCTTCTGAAACCCCTATGATGCATAGCTTGGTATGTTTTACATTATCCCATAAATCTCATATGCTGCTTTCATTCTTTTGTCTTTCTGTCTGCTGTTCTGATTTGGTGATTTCCATTATTCTATCTTCCAGATGACTTATTTGTTGTTCTGTGTTATTTAGTCAGCTATTCATTGCTTCTAGATTGTATTTTTTTCTCAGCAATTTATCTATTTTTGATTGGTTCATGTTTATAGTTTGTAGTTCCTTGTTACAGTGATCTGCTTTTTAATCAATATTTCTTTAATTCAGTTAGCATTTTTATTACCACCTCTTTCAACTTGGGGTCTAGGAGACTCGTGAGCTCTGTTCCATTATTTGTTCTTTCAGGGGATTTCTCTTTCTCTTTTAATTGGGAGTAGTGCATCTGTCTTTTCATTTTACTTAACTTTCTCTTCCTCTGTGAATTTAGGAGAAAGTTATCTATTGTGGTCTTGCAAGGGTGTTTGTATGTGGAAGTGTCCCTGTGTAGACTATGTGTGTGCAGTACCTTTGGTACGAGGGCTGGTTTTGATATGGATACCAGCCACATCTTTCCTCAGGGTGTGCTGGCCACTGTCCCCTTGATAGGAGGTGTGGTTGGTGTTAGGGGATCTAAAGTCTGTGCACGGTGTGAGGCATGACTTTCTCTCTGCTCCATGGCTGTCACCACCCTGTCAGGGGTGGGGTTTGCTCCAGGTGTGAGAGTAGAAGCCCTGAGGTTTGATCTCGATCAGGCTCCATTCCCCTGAATGCATGCCCTGCCCCCAAAACGGGGTGGGGGGTATTTCTGTGGCAAGTGAAGCCGGTGCCCTCACAGACCAATGAACCATGTTTGCAAGCATCTGGGGCTCTGCTCAGATGCAGCCCAAGGTTGTGTCCTTTCCCCTGAGTGTCCCTCCCAGCTAGTGCAAGGCTGTGGTGTGGAGGGGGCTGGGGCTGGGGGTTGGGGAATTATGGCTGCAGGAACTGAGGTGGCCGCACTGCCACCAGAGATCTGAGTTGCCTCTTTGTCAGTCTTCTCCCAGGACCTGTCTGTCCCAGATCTTGCACTAAGCTGTGGTGTGGAGTGGGTGGAGTCAGAGTGCTCTCATTGGGCAACAACTTCTGTGTACTCCTATGGTGCCACCTGAGTGCACGCTGCCTCTAGGCTCATAGTTTTTTAAAGTTTCACTTCTGCTTTAGCTATTGAAGGTATATTCTTTCTGAATCCATATATGATGCTGTCAATAGATACTTTATCTCAAGTCATAAGTGCTCATTTATATAACATTAAGGAAGTTATTTTTAAAATTTATTTTCAGTGTGTAGTTGAGATCTGTACAATGTAACTACTCATTTTGTTGCTTTTTAAATTATCTTTAAAAAGTTTGTTTACAAAACCACCTAACTGAATTTGTGTTATATTTATTATTTTCCCTTTTAAAACCCAGTTCTGTCAGCTGACCACTATTACACATTCCAAACAATGACATAGGTCATATCAGGCTAATGGAGCAGAGACTATAAAGCTCACAAAATATTACGTTTCTTTTCCTACACTTCCCAGCCCCTTTACAATTGGATGAGATTAAGTGAGGAGTTTTGGCTAATGCAGCATGTGAGGCAGTGTTTGGGTCTCTTCCTACCTAAGGCAGGGAAAAGTCTGTGCGCAAGTTTCTAGTACCATTGTTGACAAGACACATATTCCACGTGGAGCGGTTACAAGATGGCAGAGACTCTAGTGTCCTGGATTCCTGGGTGACCACATGGAACTGAGGTCTGCCAATCTGTGAGGGGCAGGTAGTGTGAGAGAAATAAACAAGTTGTGTCAAGCCACATGGACTTTGGAGCTAATTTGCCATCACAGCATGACCTTGCCCTCCCTTGCTAATTATATGTCTTCTCTAAACAAGTAAGATAAAACAAGAGAGATGCCCTATCATATGAACCATTGTCTAGACTTGGCTATAAAGTCACCCCCCCCTTTTAAAGGAATAGTTTGAGAATATACCTCACTTTATAGTTGACATATATCATATGTCTCTTGCTGAAATAGGTTGACTGTTTCCTTAAGGTCATGTCTTTAAAGAGCCCCAAATTAGCATCTTTTGTCATTATTCATTATACCCTAATAAATTATGTTGACACTGATACCATTTCCAGCATGTCCACTATTTTTCATGTGGCAAATAACATCAACAGCTGGTCACCATATTCTCATTTAGAGCAGATTTAGTATATAGGACTCTGAAAAATAATGATCTCTATATTGTTGGCATTGGGAGCACACGGTGTCTCAGGAGGTCTCTATAAACATTTACTGAGATTCATATAGGCTTAGACTTTGATGGTTAAAAAGCCAGAATCATAATTAAAATAGGCCTAGAGGCAATCCTATATGTACTAAAGACATTGTAGCATCAGATAATACTCCCCACCACATATTAGCAGAATCTCATTTCTCCTAAAAGTGTTCACCACTAATTTCCTAAAAGATGCCTCACATGGGTCCCCACAGCAGTTTGTCACTTGTGGGCACCATGTCACATCTGCCCTCTTTCCTGCTCTTGCTCTAGCCCTCTCTAGCCCACAAAGCTGCTAGGAAAAGGAATAAGGCCACCCGTACCATTACCCATCAGAAAGATAGCTCTGTCTGTGCTTGGAGATTGTCTTCAGTCTCCAGAATCCTCAACGCTGGATTTTTTTCAGAGGTGAGAAGGTCTTCCCAGGTCTTGGACATACTATGCCATTTGGGCCTTGATGCAACTCTGGTTATCTTGAAAATGTCACAAAAAAATCTCTAAATGGTATTCTATATTATAATCCTCAGTCTTCTAGTAGGGTGTCAAACCCAGAATGTTTAAAGAGAAATAGACAGCATACCATCCTCTTTACCCTCCTCCACCAGTTTTGTTGTCAGATCTCAATGGAAAACACATTCCTTCTTTAATTATAAAACAGAGCTTAACATGCCTTTCACCAGACATCAACATGGAGTGTGTGTGTGTGTTTGTAAGGCGGGAGTGTCCATACCAGCAGAAGAAGTTGTGCCCTGTTAAAGCTGAAGCCTGCACTGCACATGGTTTTACTCCTCTATGACCTGCTTTTCATAATATAGAGCATTGTATTCATATCAAGGAGGCTGAGGACACTTGAAAAAGACTGATCCAGGTTTCTCAAAGCAAAGCAAATATAGAGGTTGTAGAAATATGAAAAAGATAGATTCCCTTAATAAAAAAAAAACCCTTTCAAAAAGTGAAACGACTCATGTCCAACAATAGATGAAAAAATAAACAAAATGTTAATACATACAACAGAATATTACTTGGCTTTAAGAAGGAATGAAATTATGATATATGCTGTAACATAGAAAAACCTTGAAAACGTTATGCTAAATGAAAGAAGCCAGACACAAAAGGACAAATATCATATGATTCCACTTATATGAGGTACCTAAAATAGACAAATTCATGGAGACAGAAAACAGAGGGGAGTGGGGATTGGGAAGTTATTGTTTAAATGGGTACAGAGTTTTCTGTTTGGGATGATGAAAAAGTTCTGAAAATGGATAGTGGTGATGGTTGAACAACTCTGTGAATGTACCTAGTGCCACTGAATTGTACACTTAAGAATAGTTAAAATGGTAAATTTTATGCTATATATGTTTTAGCACAGTAAAAAAAATATCCAAAGATTCTAAGAGTAAATACATTAAATAGAGGGTAAACGATGGGATTGAAGGATGATGATTTAGGTTTGCTAGATTATAAACTTCTTGAGGACAGAAACATTATCTTATTGTACAATAGATGCTACAATATCTATTAAAGTGTCTTAAACACATTGCAAGACTCAATGAATTCTAGCTGAATAGAATTAGATGATGGCCTACAGGATTTTTCTATTTAATTTGTCCTTGGAGGAGGGGAATAAGTGGGTTTCCTGATCAAATACAGGAAAATGCTTTTAAAGGCTTGTTTTCTTGGAACAGTTTGTTTAGATCTGCCGGTGTTTGACTGCAGGCTGGCTGCTTGAAAAGCTTGGGAAAGAGCCAAGCAAAGCAATAAGAGAGAAGTGATAGGTTGAGGGGTAAGTGATTGGAATTCAATCTGATGTGCAGCTCTGGCAAAGGGATGCTCAAAGGTTAATAGCACAAAGATATTGGCTTTGAAAAAGAACATTCTTTGAAAGAATCCAAAGGACTCAGAACAAACTGGATTGGAATTGATGGTACAGAATCTCTGCTGTGTAGAAAGAGGAGACAAGTGGAAATCACTTAAGATGGATAATATTCCTCTTTCATGGCAGCAAAGTACAAGTGACAAAAGCAGCCAATGTCTATAGCTGCTGAACTTTTCCAAACGCTTATTCACTCTTGGATTATTCCCTTTGACACAAATGATATCTCTACGTGCAAAAAAAAAAAAAAAAAAAAAGTTCTTCTGGGAGGTTACATTCTTAGGGAAGTACAATGAAGCATCTAGATTTTGCAGTGTAGACTAAAACTTCATTTTATAATTGGAATTTAATCCAGATAAGTTTTATTTTAGGTTATTTCTTATAAATAATATGTAAATACATTCTCACTTCATTAAAAATTCGAGCAATGGGCCTCCCTGGTGGCGCAAGTGGTTGAGAGTCCGCCTGCCGATGCAGGGGATACGGGTTCGTGCCCCGGTCTGGGAGGATCCCATATGCCGCGGAGCGGCTGGGCCCGTGAGCCATGGCCACTGAGCCTGCGCGTCCGGAGCCTGCGCGTCCGGAGCCTGTGCTCCGCGACGGGGGAGGCCACAACAGTGAGAGGCCCGCATACTGAAAAAAAAAAAAAAAAAAAAAATTCGAGCAATGGCTGAAGTATCAATACATAGAGTTAAAATGAAAAGTGTCTTCCTCTTCCAGTTATCCCACTTCTTTTAACAGAGGGGTCCACTGGTAAGGTTCCAGATGGTTCTCTTCGATTTGCACACATATATGTAAATATATACATAGCTTTTATTTCCATTAATTTTTTTAATATAAATTGGATCAAACTGTCTTTCTCTGAAATCTGCCTTTTGTTGGAGTTTTTCAAAGCTGTGGAATGACTGAAATGAAGGAGACTAAGAACAGAGATCTTATGTCATCTACACACCAAAAAAACCAATGTTTGTATAATGAGGAACTGCCCACATTACTTAGATATTAAAAGAAACAAAACTCTACAAGGTGATTTTCAAGCTATTCGTGTGAAAGGTGTGGAAGTTTATGTGACCATAAAGTAATAGGAAAAAATTCACCTACCACATATAAAAAAGTCTCACCACTGTAAAGTCACATTTTTATACTTACATACAAAGAGTGCAGGCAACTTACTTGTTTTTTCTTTGGCTGCTTGATACCTTAAGAAATTAACAACTTTTGTATACGTGTTAAATTTTGCATTTCCCTTCATCCTCTGTTGACTAAAGTGAAGAATCACAGCTAGTTGAATTAATTATCCAAACTAGAACATGAGTAAAATTAAGCCAGATATTTTGGAGATCTAAAACCTGGAGTAATTTAAATTAGCTACAGAATTCTCATTGAAGTCATAACCCTCAAATTAGAGCTTGGCAATATATATGGCTTAGTGGGTAAGAAAGAGAGAAGGGGTGTTGCCTTCTGATTATTCTCTAATTACTATGTTACGGATTAAAAAGTAATTTGTTAGTTTTGTTTCATTTGCAAAAATCAGGTGCTTTAGGTTGTTGTTTGTTGCGTTGTTTGCACAAAGCCATCTCTCTTTGAGTATTTGATCTATAGACTGTCAGAGGCTGCTGTGCCACCCTCTGCCATGGTATGCCTTTCCCACTTCAATCATGGAGCATCTCTCCATCTTCTATGCCTCCCTGCATGTCATTCTTCCTCAGGGTTCAAAGGGCTTATTGGGGAAGCTCAAATGGATTTGGGGCCTCAACTCCTACTGGGACCTTTGGAGTCCAGCAGATAAGTTACCAGTCAATTCTCTTGCCTGCTTTTTTCCTCTTCCCTGTAATTCCAGTACAAGTGGTTGCCAACTGGAGGTGCCCTATGTTTTTAAACAAATGTGGGTTGCTAATAATGAGGTATATGGTCATTTTTAATCGTTTTAAAGACAGACCTTATTATCAGCCAACATTTACTAAATTCCTCCTTTGTGTAGAACACTCAGCATTTGTTTCCAATTCTTTTTGACCCAGGAGAAATTCATGCTTTGTACCCTTACCTTTGGCCTTTAGCAGGATCAGATAATCAAAGATGTTTGGATGTGTCAGGCAGGAGACTGGGTGTTTTATGGCCTTTTTTTCCTTTAGCCAAACTATCATTAACGGACGTGATTCTTGATGAGCTGGTTTAAAGCAGTCAAGGTTTAGGAGGCCAGAAAGAGGCAGATCAAGCAAACAAGCCTGTTATTGATCTGTGCATATGGGGTTTTACACCTTCCAAAATGCATCTACTGGCTTTGATTTTTGTGAGCTAGAATTTAAAGGATGGTGGCAAAACCAACTTAGATGCCAAGAGATGGAGACTGTATTAAACCAAGTAGGTTCTTGAAGTCTGAAAATGCAAATTACTACTACATTTGTTAATGAGGTTGCTATTTTTAAAGACACACACTAATACAGCCAATCTGTTTCACAGCACAAAGTGACTCTTATGTTATTGCTCCTTCACTGGATTTTTTTTTCCCTTTTTCTTATCTTCCACTTAAACTTTTTTCCCCCTCTTTTTCTTCTGGTAGGACCTACTCAGCTACTGCAACTGGGTTAGGAAGTGCAGATTAGGAAATGCCCTTGGGTTTCCTAAACTGGTCATTTATCAAGAGGTTTCAGAGATCATCCAGTTGGGTTCTTGGAGGTCAGCACTGGCCAACCTCTTATTCAGAAAGATTCAGGAAAATAGGAACCCTGGGGAGGAACTTACAAGACTTAGGTGTTAGAGCCTCATGTTCATTATGGGTTGGGTGAACTAAGCAGATGATTTGATCTTTCTGGGCTTCAGTCTTCTTAGTCTATAAAATGGGAGCTGGTAGGAGAGTGAATTGGCACAAGCCCTATGGAGGTCAATTCAAAATATCTGTCAGAATTACACATTCACATACTTTTAGATCAATCCCATTTCCAAAAATTAATCCTTCAGATTGTGAATGACACATGTAAAATGACGTTCATTGTTGTACTGTTTGTATTATTAGAAGTTTGGGAGCAACCCAAGAGCGGATTGGTTAAATGAATTTTGGTACATCTGTAGGTACTATAGAATGTTACACAGTTGTACTCTCCATTATTGACATGGAAAGTTGTCCAAGATATGTTGTTAAATCAGAAAAACAAGGTTCAGAAGAATGTGTGTAATGCGTAATCGTTTGTTTAAAAGAAGAGAAGACAAACGAATATATACTTGATCTCATTTGCACAGAGAAACTTTGGCAGGAGACACAAGAAAGTAAATGAAAACCAAGCCCATCTACTCCCTTACTTAGCCTGGGCACTGAGATGGAAACCATGTTTTACGTCTACACTAATGTGACTTTGCTTTTCCATTTTCTCCAATACCACTTCATTCCTCTTCTGGGACAATTATGCCCAATCAAATGCCTTGATTGTTCATTATAGGAACTTCCCAAAACATCAACCATTTGTGCCTTAAGGTTCTTTGAATTCTTAGGTCTTAAAATCCTTACCTTGGGCCTCCCTGGTGGCGCAGTGGTTGAGAGTCCGCCTGCCGATGCAGGGGATACGGGTTCGTGCCCCGGTCTGGGAGGATCCCATATGCCGCAGAGCGGCTGGGCCCGTGAGCCATGGCCGCTGGGCCTGCGCGTCCGGAGCCTGTGCTCCGCAACAGGAGAGGCCACAACAGTGAGAGGCCCACATACCGCAAAAAGAAAAAAAAAAAAAAAAAAAAATCCTTACCTTGATGATTCCGTTAATCCTGGACTATTGTGTGGAGATTCTTACCCAATTCCAGTAAAGTCACTGCACCAAAAGACAAGCCTTAAACCAAGCTTCTAATTCTCAATAACTTTTGACCTTACACTACAAAGTTTTGCAATGTGATGTCCTCTTTTACTTCAGTAAACAATACACTTAGCTTTGTCTTATTAATAAGTTGTGCTGGTGATTTTAGGGGAACCAGTGTTTGACAGAATAAAAAGTGATTACCTAATGGGGCAGGTATATGTGTATAAGGAAACTGGACAGATGATGAAAGGGAGGCAAGACCCTTTACTGAATATTTTCATACTGTAAAATTATGTGAATACATTATCTAAAATTAAATGGAATAAAAGTAAATCTTATTTTGAATAAATAAAAATATAAAATAAAGTCAGGGGTTAACTATTAAATAACTAAGTTTTCTTTCAATGCTCTGATTCTATTACAATTTCATATTGTCAGCTAAGAAAATGATTCCCAAAATTGGTGTGATACTGAAGATGCCTGCTCAGTTTATATACCCATTATAATGGGATAGCTTTCAAATACCCAGTTCATTGATTCATCCATGTTTCTAATGCTGATTTCAATTAACATTTGTCAGAGCTAAAAATACAGATTTTTTCTAGAGCCCAGGTCTATTTTGATAGAATGATTTTCAATATTGTGACTTCTTAGCATAGGAGACTCTGCTGGAGACTGTTTAACTGGAAAACCAATTACTTTAAAAACTGTTCTGAAGAGGCTGTCCTTTCTCCACTGTACATTCCTGCCTCCTTTATCAAAGATAAGGTGACCATATGTGCGTGGGTTTATCTCTGGGCTTTCTATCCTGTTCCATTGATCTATCTTTCTGTTGTTGTGCCAGTACCATACTGTCTTGATTATTGTAGCTTTGTAGTATAGTCTGAAGTCAGGGAGCCTGATTCCTCCAGCTCCATTTTTCTTTCTCAAGATTGCTTTGGCTATTCGGGGTCTTTTTGTGTGCTGGGAAAACTGGACAGATACATGTAAAAGTAGGAGATTAGATCACTCCCTAACACCATACACAAAAATAAGCTCAGAATGGATTAGAGACCTAAATGTAAGGCCAGAAACTATCAAACTCTTAGAGGAAAGCATAGGCAGAACACTCTATGACATAAATCACAGCAAGATCCTTTTTGACCCACCTCCTAGAGAAATGGAAATAAAAACAAAAATAAACAAATGGGACCTAATGAAACTTCAAAGCTTTTGCACAGCAAAGGAAACCATAAACAAGACCAAAAGACAGCCCTCAGAATGGGAGAAAATATTTGCAAATGAAGCAACTGACAAAGGATTAATCTCCAAAATTTATAAGCAGCTCATGCAGCCCAATAACAAAAAAACAAACAACCCAATCCAAAAATGGGCAGAAGACTTAAATAGGCATTTCTCCAAAGAAGATATACAGA
This sequence comes from Mesoplodon densirostris, assembly GCF_025265405.1. NCBI lineage: Eukaryota > Metazoa > Chordata > Mammalia > Artiodactyla > Ziphiidae > Mesoplodon > Mesoplodon densirostris. The sequence continues at coordinate 95,011,699 of NC_082663.1, forward strand.
CTGCCAACAAACACATGAAAGGATGCTCAACATCTTTACTCATTAGAGAAATGCAAATCAAAACTACAATGAGATATCATCTCACACCGGTCAGAATGGCCATCATCAAAAAATCTAGAAACAGGGCCTCCCTGGTGGCGCAAGTGGTTGAGAGTCCGCCTGCCGATGCAGGGGATACGGGTTCGTGCCCCGGTCTGGGAGGATCCCATATGCCGCGGAGCGGCTGGGCCCGTGAGCCATGGCCGCTGAGCCATGGCCGCTGAGCCTGCGCGTCCGGAGCCTGCGCATCCGGAGCCTGTGCTCCGCAACGGGGGAGGCCACAACAGTGAGAGGCCCGCATACCGCAAAAAAAAAAAAAAAATCTAGAAACAATAAATGCTGGAGAGGGTGTGGAAAAAAGGGAACACTCTTGCACTGCTGGTGGGAATGTGAATTGGTACAGCCACTATGGAGAACGGTATGGAGGTTCCTTAAAAATCTACAAATAGCACTACCATATGACCCAGCAATCCCACTACTGGGCATATACCCTGAGAAAACCATAATTCAAAAAGAGACATGTACCAAAATGTTCATAGCAGCCCTATTTACAATAGCCCGGAGATGGAAACAACCTAAGTGTCCATCATCGGATGAATGGATAAAGAAGATGTGGCACATATATACAATGGAATATTACTCAGCCATAAAAAGAAATGAAATTGAGCTATTTGTAATGAGGTGGATGGACCTAGAGTCTGTCATACAGAGTGAAGTAAGTCAGAAAGAGAAAGACAAATACCGTATGCTGACACATATATATGGAATTTAAGAAAAAAATGTCATCAAGAACATAGGGGTAAGACAGTAATAAAGACACAGACCTACTAGAGAATGGACTTGAGGATATGGGGAGGGCGAAGGGTAAGCTGTGACAAAGCGAGAGAGAGACATGGACATATATACACTACCAAACGTAGGGTAGATGGCTGGTGGGAGGCGGCCACATAGCACAGGGAGATCAGCTGGGTGCTTTGTGACCGCCTGGAGGGGTGGGTTGGGGAGGGTGGGAGGGAGGGAGGAGATATGGGGGCGTGTGTATATGTATAACTGATTCACTTTGTTGTGGAGCAGAAGCTAGCACACCATTGTACAGCAATTGTACTCCAATAAAGATGTAAAAAAAACAAAAAACAAAAACTGTTCTGTTCTGCCGTTTAACATGATTTGTATCAAAAGAGACCTATATGTTTTGGAAGGCAAAAATGATTATTATGATTAGTGACTGACAGAAAATCCAGTGTCCCAGGGTGAACTGGATCTAACTTCAGAGGACTCTGAAGGTATTCTCATAGCCTCAGCTGACTGGGGTTTAAAGGTTTGTTATTACTGAGGAGTTGAAGTAACATAAAAAGGAAAGAAAATTGGCAGAAAAGGAAAAAGAAACAAATTTTAAAAGTAGTGAGAATGAACAGCAAAACTAACTTTGGCAGGTTTTTGTGGGATTATGGTTTGTTTTACCTTTTTTTCCCCCTTTAAATAATATATGGAAGGAATAAGCTAAATTAAAAGAAGAAGATGAAGGAAAAGGCAGAGGAGAAAGAAAGGAAGACAAAGAGAAGAGGAGGAGGAGGGGAGATGGGGAGGAGGAAGGGTGAGTAGGGGCATGGGGAGGAAGGGGAGGAAGGGGGAAGAGAAATAATACTCTGTGAGGATGTGCTATGGTTATGCTTTATGAAAAAGTAAACATGAGTCCTTTGTTTTGTAATCTAAGTGCTAAAAGAAGGAGAGATTAGGCAGAGATAATTGAAAATGACCCTGGAGCACTTACATTTATTCCTAAGTAGCCACATTCTTTAGGTATTTCCTTTTTACTTTATTAAATCTGAGTGTAGAGAGAAACTATTAATTTTCAAAGAATTGTACCATAGATTTTGCATTTGCATAGTAATATATTTTGTTTGAATGACATTTACAATTTACCAGAGACTCTCAAATGTGTTCTTATTCCTGATTTCCTGATATTATTCACTATTCTCTATGTATGGTACATTGAACAAAGAATATGTTCTTTCTTTCTCTCAACTGGTATTCTTTTTCATTCAATTAATATTGACATTTACTTGCATCTTTCAGACATAAGTAATTATCATATTTATCACTCAGCATTAAACCCAATTACATATTCAAGAGAGCTTTTTGAAGCTGGTGTCCATCTGTTAAACATAACCTCAGTTGACTGCATCAGTTTGATTTTTTGCTTATGAGCCTTTTTCTTCACTCATACTCATCTCATTTTTTCTTCGTTGATTGACAAAGGCTGACAATTTTATATTGACAGATGGGACTGAAATTTCTAAAAGTTGGGTATCAGATTTTTCTTCGTGGTTAGAGAAAAAGTTGGATTGAAATTCTATTTATCCTGCCACTGATTTTGATGAAAACATGGAGCGCTGAGGCCCCAATTTAGATGAAAGAATGCCCACTGCTAGTTGGATGTGAGCACACCTGGGGAACAGGTAGGGTGGCCTGTGAGGAGGGCATACGCATGAAGGACCGAGGCTACTCCTGGGAGAGAACTCGTCCTAAGGTGGATTTGAATACTCCCTACCATCTGTCCCATCAGCTCTGTTCCCTCCCCAGCCCCATCAATATATAGCTGTGTCTGTTAATAGGAGAGAGGTTGGTAAAAGCAGAGAAGGAAATGTGTGGTACAGTTCACCACTGAAGCTCTGTACCTTGGTGGACCCATAGGAGGTGGTGCAAGTGCCTTGAAGATACCCCAGGTTTTGCATAATTAGGTGGCACTGCCTGGTGGCCACCAGTCTTGACTAAAAGCTGAAGGAGTATTTATGAGGTAGTTAATAGGACCCAATCTTGAGCCTTGGGAGAAGGCTGTCTGGTGTATCCCAGAAATAAATGTGCGAAGCCTGTGTTGGCAGAAGAGAGCTTAGAGCAAAGCATTAATTAAGATGATTTATTGTCATAAAAAGAATTCTTTAGATGACATCCTTTGTATGGGATGTGGGTTGTGCTGATTTACATTGGTCTGAAAATTGGAAAGATTTCTGAATAGGAATCTGTACTATCTGGATTTGGTGAATGAGATGACCCAATTAATGTTAGCTTCAGTGCTAGCCCACCAAATTTTTAACTGTTTATCAGTCATTTCCAACAGAGTTGTGGCTCATTCTCAGAGTGATTTCAGTGAAAGTAGTAGTGAAATCCCAGGTAGTTACAGAGGAGTAATGTGGTTTCTTAAGGGAACATTTAGAGGTAAATTGAATTCACCAGACCCAAAACAGACTCTCTCTCCATAGCACATGGTGTTTCCACTGTATAGAGCTACACTGAGCAATAGCAGAGGTTTTTTTAGCGAGAGACACTGATTCTGGCTAACTTCAAATACTACAAAAATAGCTGCTAAATTTTTAAAGATGGAAAGGACATAGGATCTCTTTATTATAGACCTTTCTCACTTCGAAACTGAAATTTTCAGCTCTTAAAAAAAGACACCTAGCATTTTTATCCATGAGAAAAAGTATTCAGAGCTCCCAATATTTGATGAATAACTGAATGGCTATTGATGCCTGAAGGTCTCTTCCAAATTTGTCTGGTTTATCGTTGCTGGCCTTCTTGTATAAATTTGCCCTTCGTTAGAATCAAGGTTTTGTATTGGCTGATTTAGGTATTTCAGTGCTTGAAGCTAGGAGGTGAGCTAGATGACAGTGAGATTTATTCTGATGCTGTGACTCTAGTATTTTCCTAATAAAACCCAATTTCTGTTCCACTCTTAATCCCCAGGGTCCAGAGGCTCCTTCCTCCCTGGTAGGGAGAGATTTGGAATTTTGGCCAATTTTGGGTTCTTTTATTCATGTCTTACCAAATGGCTGGGGGAAAAAAAGTCAACTGTAACTTTCTTTATGTATTTACTGAAAAGTAATAGAAATATGGGAGTTGAGAAATTATCATCAAAATATAAAAAAAAAAGGTTGGCTAACCAAAGATTGATTTATTTATGATTTCTTAGTCTTTCTACTCTTGAGATAACCTTTTTATTTCTCTCATTCTTTTGTTCAGTCCTCCAACAATTATTAATTGAACATCTACTATGTGTCAAGAACTATGCTGTGTGTGTGTTTACTGGGGGTTGTGGAAACCCCCCTGCTGGAAACAATGGGGACATGGTCTCTGCTCTCATGGAGCATTCAGCCTGGCAGGTGAGGCAATTAAGGACTTCTCTACCATCTACTAACCTAAGGTTATGCCTCAGTTTCCTCTAGTGTACAACAGATGAAATAATGCCCAACTCATACTGTTTGGATTACTGTAGCTTTGTAGTACAGTCTGAAATTAGTGAACATGATACCTCCTGCTTTGCTTTTTTTTTTTTAAATAATGCGCAACTCATGGAGCTGGATGTATAAAATGAGATAAAATATGTAAAATACTTAGCAAACTGTCATCCACAGAGAAGGCTCAGTAAATGAGGGCAGATATGTGTATAATCCCTTTCCTGACTCTTTTGAACCAAAGCAATCTATAAGACAATAACATTATGAGTAAACCTGAAGATAAATTACTATGGAAACATTACTAAAGTAGGTCCATTCTCCAGCCATCCTCCTGCAGAAGATTGCCTCTTTGTGTTTGTAAAAAAAATCATGGTAGTTGGGAAGAGAGAATGAGGAATGACCTATACCCAAGTCTTCCGTTGTACTTTACTTCTTCAGTGATTGCAGGCTCCCCGTGGCAGGGCTAAGGAATGCAGTTCCCCTCATTTAACAGAAAGCCCGGTAGCCTGAGCTGACTCATCCAGGTTTGCACCTGCCATGTTCCTTTGCAGAGCCACCTTGTGGACAAAATCCATCCACGCATCATGGCATGAGGTTGAGAAGTACTTTCCTATTACAGTGCCACCGTGGGTAAAATGTGGCAGAATTCAGACAGAGCCTGTGAGGAACACTCAGACTCTTGCAGAAGAATCTGAGGTTTAAAATACGTATCTGACAGCTCCCTCAGAGTGAAAAGTCAGTCTCCCTCTCAAATGCCCCAATAATAGTGGGGTATAAAGAACACAAATAGTCTTGAGTTCAAGGAACTGGAAACCTGCTTGGGAGTTGGGAGAGAGAATGCATGTAACATGAAAAGTGAAATAGCTAAACAAGCCAGCTTTAAATAACAATACTCTTTAGCAAGTATTGTTGATTGGGCCTTGTGTTAGGTATAAGGGTGTAGAGATAAAAATATTTTCCGTTCTCAAGGAGCTTACAGTTGAGGGAGGAAGACAGGAATAAAGCAGCAGTGAAAATAGAAAGGTCGAGTCTTCCATATGGTAACAGTTATGTAGGTGTTTAGCAGATAGCAATATCAGAGAGGTTACAGGAGAGTGCAGACTCATAGCTAAAGATGAAAGGGAGAAATCATTACTGTTATGCCAGAGGAGAGGGAGTCTGCAGTAAGTTGTAAACGGCAGGGAACACGTAAGGTAGACCCTGAAGGATAAACACTTCAGCTGGACAAATGAAGGCAGACCCCCCTGCTGCCCCTTCAGTCTGATGGGGGAGACAGAGCAGGCCTGGCAGAAGGAGGAAACCTGAAATGGAACCTGAAATGGAACCGCTGGGTCCTGGTCTGGGGCCTGATATGAACGGCTCTGATGGATTGTGTTAGTCTCTTCCCTCCTCTGGGTCTCTTTTCCTTACCTGTTAAATGAGCACATTGGGTTAGATGATCTGCAGATCCCTTCTCATGTTCACACCTTTGTCCAGTTTCTTCACTTAGAACACATGGAGAATTCACGTGATGAGAATTTGAATGAGGCTCATCACAATTTGGAAAATACTATTTCTTTTTTTTACTATGCCAGAGGAAGCAATGTAGGAGAATAAGCAATAGCTTCTCAACGTTACCATGTTAAGTGTGTTCCTTTGTAGTAGGAAATTTCTTTTTAATCTCTTGCAAATATTTTACTGGTATGTCCTCCTACTCACTGTATACTGCAGAAGGGATATTTCTGTCCCATGTAGCACCTACTCTTTGTTGTTTTCATTTCCTGGGGAACCAGTCATCAATGATGACTAGTTTAGCTTAGTTTCAGGTGTGCAGTAAAGTGATTCAGTTATACATATATATTTTATATGTATATATGTATATTCATATATATATATTCTTTTTCATATTTCTTTCCATTATGGTTTATTGCAGGATATTGAATATAGTTCCCTGGGCTATACAGTAGGACCTTGTTGTTTATCCATCCTATATATACTAGTTTGTCTCTGCTAATCCCAAACTCCCAATCCGTCCCTCCCCAGAAACACTGTTCTTTGGAATTCTCGACTCAAAGACTTTCTTTCAGTTTTGAAAAGGTAATATGCCATATACCAAAGAGCACTATGACATGGGGGTGGTTTGGCTACTCATACAAAAATATACTGTGCTTGCAGTGATGGAACTGAAATTTTAATGTTTGTAAAAGAATGAATTCTGTTCTTAGAGTACTTTCCTTCAGTAGCATAAAAGGCTGTGTCTATACAGAATCAAATTTAATGAAGAGCTGTCCATTATACAGCTATTCTGATCTATGTAGAAAATCAAAACGCTGAAAACCAAAAGGCTGAAAATCTTTCTTATAGTTTTATTACTGGAATACCCTGATTGGTTGCTTGCGCTGATTAGCTTCAACAGAAAATGAGTAAAACTCTCCTTCTCTTGTTTTGTATGATAGTTACAAAGTGAGTTACATGACTTATTTCTTTCTGCATTTCAGATAGATGTGGGAAAGGGTTTCATTTAGGCACTAACAAAAGGACTATCTTTCATCCATCCAGGATTTCTTTCACTTTCTCTCCTGTAGTTCTGCCAGCTTGAGAATGGTGGTGCTGCTGCCCTATTCTTGTTTCCCTGTTAAAGATGGCTTAGGGCTTTCCCTCCCTGGATCATTAACAACATTAGCAGCGAGGTCAAGAAGAAAGCACCCTTCAACCCCATGACTCAGGACACAAGCCAATGACTTCTAAAGGTCGGGGCAGGGCCTGCCAGTGTCTTCCTGGCTCACATGCCTGGTGTCCCACCAGGTCACCAGGTGCCTTGGCTGGGTCGGTGTCACTTCTACAGAGAAGCATCAGATACCAGCCTCAGCTGAGAAGGCAGAGCTGACTGCAACAGACTGACAGTCTGGTCTGTGGAGGCAAACTCAAGGCTGATGGAATTCATTTCAGAAAGCTCTCCAACCTTCCCCAAAGCTCAAATCAGGCCAGAGAAAACATGAATTAACTCTTGAAGAAAAGCACAGGGAAAGGAGAGCTTTGCGAGTGGGTGGAGAGGTTTCTGTATTCCGAAAGCCGAGGAGTAGGGAGCCTAATAGGCATTTTGCACAGAAGCATTTCCAAAACAGACCAGGGGTGCATATGCCTGCTTCCAGGTGAAAACTACACGTGTCCTGGGTGGCCCAAACCCGAGGACAATTTCCCATTTCTCCTCCTCCGAGGATTCACCGTTGAATCTATGGGGTGCACAGGGCTCTTAGTGCGCCTAGCTCCCTCTCGTCCTCTCTTCTGGAGCCTGAGGGAGGGGAAGTCCTTCCTGCCCTGGTGCCCAGAGCTGTCACTTGGGCCCTGGGTCGGTGAAACCTGGCCCCCAGCAGGACAGGTGGCTGTGTCAACAGCCTAGCTGTCAGCCCAAGGGGCCCTGTTTCTATTCAGTTCACATTGCTCAGTGATCTTTGGAGGGTCCCTGCTTAAGCACGGAGACAGACAGCTTTGGCTGGCTTCCACGTCCCATCAGTTTGTCTACAACATGCCATCCTTAGCGGTGTGTGTCTCTGAATTGAGGCAGTCAGTGCTCTTCTAGGGTTAAAATAATGAGAAAAATTCCTGACAGCTTTGAAGGCAGACCCTCCTGCTAGTTTTAAATCACAGGCGTCGTTCTCTGGCTAGCTGTCTGGAGCAATAAAAAGGAAAAATACAAAAAGGCAGGCTGGGAAGAAGCGTGCGTTCCCGCGCGTGGGCAGGATCGTCTGGGGAGTGTTTCCAGGGATCTCTGGCAGGAGGCTTCTAGTTCGTGAAGGATTTCCCCGGCACTGCACCAGGGCAGGATAAACAGATGGGCTGCTCTCTACTGCAGGAGGGAAAACACCTTTTGCGGTCGCCAGTGCCCTTCACTGCAGACCAGCAAATAGCAGAGCCATGGAGGCACCCCTTCTGCTCCTGGATGCAGTCACGAGGCATCAGATTTTTCTGTGTAAGAATAGAAATCGTATTTTCCCAGTGTTCGGCTCCTGAAAGCTGTCAGCTGTGAAGAGTGCCCTGTCCTTCCTGAGTCAGAGGCGCAGCTTCTGGAACGCTCCAGCGAGTAGCCAAGGGCGTTTTCATTTTTAGAGATTGTCAGACGTCTTCACAGGCTTCCTGTTGATGACCACCCCCACCCCCGCCCCCGCCGCCTTTGCGAGGTTGCTGACCTCATTTTTTCTGTCTTCAGGCTTGTACCATGTGTGGAGACCAGCAACCCCAGGGATCACAATTTGAAAAGGTTTCCCTTGTTAGCATGGGAGTCTTAGCATGCTTAGCATGGAGGTTAAGAAAAACTCAGCCAGTGCCGAAATTGTCCAGAGTAGCCTGCACTTTGGCTTGTCATTTTAATATCATATTGAGTTGCTATATTTCTGACCTCCAGTACAATTTCCTGGAAAGATTAAACTGATTAAAAGATTAATCCTCTTTGTTGGATTCTCACAACAGCTAGGTGAGGCAGATGTTGTTGGTTTCCGATTTCTTCTGAAAAGGCCAAATCAAAGAGGAATTGGTTAGTATATTTCAGAAAATGCAGACCCTGGTTTGTCTTCTGCCATGTGATGCCTTGGAATGAAGGCTGGTTCTGCTTCCCCTCCTCTTCAGTTGCCTCCTGCCTGGCATCGGTGCCTTTCCTTCCAGAAGTGGTGGCTCTTGCTCCTCTGAGGCTGCTAAGCAGACAGGAGCTCAGGAATTCCAGCTGAACCTGGTTGTTTTAAGTGCAGATTTTGGGCTTCTAAGTGTGCCGTGTACACACAACGTTTGTAACTGCTGTTTCTTTTTGAGAGTTGTGATCTTTTTATACCTGCTCTTCTTCTTCCTTTTCCTCCTTTTTTTCTTTTCTTTCTCTACTTCCTGTTCCTTCTCTTTCTTGTCCAGTTTTCTTTCTTTTTTTTTTTTTAGAAAAATGGACTATTTTCAATCTGTGAGTTTTAAAACCAACAAATGACTCACTTTAACTGTTGTTGCTATTTCGGAGAGAGAGGTTTATGTGGATTTGGTCCCAAAAGGCTAGGCTGCTTTCTCAAACTACCTGATCTTAAGAGTCTTCTAATCTATGTGGAAGGCAGTTTTGGTCCTAAAACAGGTGATAGAAACAGCTTCCTGGTATCACCATTTGCTACCAATGACTTTATGTGCTTGTGCTTTTGTGATTATTGGGTAAACGGCTGAGTTATCTGTCCTGTCCCATCCTGCGTACTTCTTGGTGGCAAGGATAGTGTCACTCGTTTTCATATCCTCTGTGGTGCCTAGAAGACAGATTGGCATTTCAGCTAATTTAATTTAATCTGTGTAAAAAGTGTGAGTGTGTGGGTCAGAGAGCTAGAGGAGATGATTCATGTGCAACTGAGAAGGGTAAAACCTTTTTACTATGGATCTCTAGCTACTAAACTGTTGACTGAAATAATTAATCTTTCCAGATACTTACAAACTAGTTACAGAACTGGATCCAGAAAAGAAATCCAAGATTCTGTTATTTCCACAGTGCTGCCAGGCATATTTGGAGAACTGAAAATTCTTGGACACCTACAGGCTTGTGAAAGGAAATGTCCAGAAAAAAATGTTTTAAACATTTAAAAACTTTTTCTTAGCTCTCATAAAGCCTGAATACAAAATAATGTGTTTACTACAAAAAAGTTTACTGAGGACCGTGATAATAACAAAAAAAGCAATACACTTCATTTTTTGAGAGGGACAGAAATAAGAATTCATTTTAATGAAATTTTGTAATTTATATGGAGTCTTTCAACGAAGTGTGGGATTCTTCACTTTTTTCCAACTTCTTCAGTGGGCAAGTTGTTGAGGACTATGAAGAGAGGTACAAACAATTATTCATTCACTGTCAGGGTTTTATTATGAAAATTCTTATTTTGCTTAGCAGCAGATTCCTTTCTAGGAAGAGCTGTGTTTGTCGAGTGAATAAGCTAGTACACAATTGGAGCTGGGGAGTGAGACAGCTTGCTCAAGGCCTGATAGCTTATTTTCAGATTACTTTCAGAGGATGGCAGGATTAGGTAACCACAAGGATTGTGTTTTGCTGACTAAAATTTGCAAACTTGATGCAAGAATTGAGTTGCTTGTAACAATCGAGAGGATTTTCGAAGAATAAAGGAGAGAAGGGTGATGCAGGGTTTAGTGACTAGAGGAGAACTGCAGGAGGGGGAAAGCATTGTCTCACGAAGAATTTCTTAAAATGCAAACTTGTTATGTGTTATAAGTTCTCTTTTCTACCATCCTTCTCCCTTCCCCTCCCCCCTTCAGTCTTCAGTAAAGTTTGTGCTACTCATTAACGAAATTGGTTGGTAGTGTGACAGAAGTTTGGGTGTGATCTCATGGTGGGACCATGAGCCAAGGCTGCTCATGGGAGATGAGATATATCTGTATATTCAAGGAAATCAGTTCTTTTAACCCCCTGTCGTGTCAGAGATCAGGAGAGAACCAACTTTGATCTATAGTCAGCTACCACTGGATTCCAGTAAGCATCCATTACTTGAACCCTCCAAAGTAGTCTTAATTTATTTACACTTTTGCAGAGAAGATGTGGTAGGCTGAATAATGTCCCCCAAAGGTATCGGGTCCTAATGCCTGGAATCTGTAAATGTTACCTTACGTGGAAAAAGTGTCCTTGCAGATGTGATGGAGTTAAGGATCTTGAGGTGGGGAGGTTATCCTGGGTTATCCAGGTGGGTTCTAAATGCCATCACACATATGATTATAAGAGGGAGGCAGAGAGAGAGATACTACACAGACACAGAGAAGAAGGTGTAATGAAACAAGGCAGAGAGATCTGGCCTGGAAGATTGAAGAGATGTGGTCATAAGCCAAGGACTGCCAGCGGCCACCATAAGCTGGAAGAGGCAAGGAATAGATTCTTCACTAGAACCTCTAGAAGGAGCATAGTCCTACTGACATCTTGATTTGGGCCTGATTTCAGACTTCTGGCCTCCAGAATTGTGAGAGAATAAATTTCTGTTATTTTAAACCACTAAGTTTGGGGTAATTGTCACTGCAGCCAGACCTTGGTATTCTGACGGTTGGTCTGAGTTTATTGACTTTTATTATTTTTTACATCTAAATGATACACAACTCAGAATGGTGTCAATAATATTAATTACCAAGATCCAAACATATACTCTCCTACCAATGTGTACCCTAGGCTGATTGCCAATGGCTTAGTTCAGTTCAAATTTTTAGAAGTATTGGGTTAGTTGAAAGTGGCTCCCTTGTGGAATATAAAATGTGAAAAGGAAGGAGAGGAGAAAAACAATAAGGACCGGCTGAAGGAGAGAACTTGAGGCTATACTACCTAGCTGTTTGATATTGAAAAAGTGTAGTAGCAAACTGACAACTCCGTTGTATATTAAGTAAAACATGTCTCATTTTTGGGCAAAGGGTTTTCAGAATTCTTGGTGGGCTCAAAGAAATATTTGGCTTACATCTAGGGACCAAGTCATAAAATGACACTTTTTAACATTAGGGTCATAGCTGGTGAGACTTGAAGGAATGTAGATAGACAGGAAAAAGAGGGTAACCTGTCTTATGTTTTATTTACTTCTAGGATGTGTTCATTGTGTGAATGATGGCCGGCATCTCCTGCCATATGTGCATTGTGGTCTGTATCTTCGCCTTTTCGTCAAGTGTGTCTAGTGAATCTGAGTTAAATGCTCTGTGATGGGATGACTTTTTTTGCCATTTTATTTGTTCATTCAACATTTACTAACAGCTAGTAGAGTGGAGTAGCAGGTATTGCTGAGGAAGTGTAAAGGATAAGGTGTGATTTCTGCTCTTAAGGAAACTACTGTCTACTGGGGAGATAAAATATGAACATATTTTGCTTTTGGACATATTAGAAGGTGAACATTGTCAGTGGAGTTCAGAAGAGGGAGAATACTTCTGGTGGGGGATGGAGGAAAGACTTCATGGGGGAAGTGGTATTTTAGCCGGGTCTAACCTGAAGGGTAGGAGTTGAAGATGTGGACAAAGGTAGGAAATAACTTTCTAGACAGAGGTAAATTGTGAGGAAGGCACAGAATGCAGGTAAACTTCAGGCTTTCTTGGGAAATTATATATATATATATATATATATATATATATATATATATATATATATATATATATATATATATATATATATATATATATTTGCGGTACGCGGGCCTCTCACTGTTGTGGCCTCTCCCGTTGAGGAGCACAGGCTCCGGACGCACAGGCTCAGCAGCCATGGCTCACGGGCCCAGCCGCTCCATGGCCTGTGGGATCTTCCCGAACCAGGGCACGAACCTGTGACCTCTGCATCGGCAGGCAGACTCTCAACCACTGCGCCACCAGGGAAGCCCGGGAAATAATAATTTTTAAGAGAGAATGAGAAATTCCCACCTCCAGTAAAGGTACAGTAAAGGGATAAGTTTTGCATTTCCACCTGAAACAACTAATAAATGGGACAAAATATATAAAGCAATGGTTCTCAAGACATCAAACATCAGTCAGTGAAGGAGAGTGATCCTTGAGAGATGGTAAACCAATTACAGGTGATCTCTGTAATTGTCTCAGGTGACTGCCTGGTGAGAGTTTCTAGGCAATATTGCAGATATGGGAACCCAGGCTGAGCCTGGCAGTCTCCCTAAGTGGCTGAGATGGAGCTGTGAGTTCAGTGAGCCTAAGAGGGGTAGAATTCTTAGAGAAGAGTACTAGAAAGGAGAAAGCTGCACAGAGGAAAACTCTGGAGCTCTGTAGAAATTACCCTTAAATATACAGTAGAGAGCTGATCAGCACATATGCGTAAGGGAACAGTCGTGGCTGGGAAGGAACCCTCCTAAAGGATCAGAAGGAACAATACTCATGAGGGCAGGGAGAATAATGCCTGTTCCCAACAGCCATACTGGGAAGCCTCATAAATCACAGGGCTTTGGGTCAAATACTCAGAGGGATCTTGCCCTAGTAATAGGGAAAAATTAACTTTAGAACACACGTTGCTCTGGCTTTGCCAAGCAAAGCTTAAATATAAGACCTAAAAGGTTCAAAATACTACCAAGAGACTTAACTATACCTCACAGTAAAGCTCAAGAGTATTTATAGAGATACCAAAAATATTCAACACCCAAAAAAGTAAAGTTGTCGTCTTGTCCTCTGTTCTACCAGAGCTATCTCCCTCTTCTCCATCCTCTATCTGACTCAATGGTTCTAGCTTCAAGGTGCTGTGCATGCCTGACCCAAGGAAGCCTGGGATTAATGTAAATGGCTTATTTTTAGACATGGTGACACAGACTGTTTCTGCTGTAGGCACATTTCCTGGTTAATGAAATAGATTAATGTTCCCTTCATTTGTTCTTGGCTTCTGCTACCCTGCAGAATTTTATAAGAAGCTGACTCACAGAGGTGGTGTCCTCTGACAGTGCTCCAGAAAAGGAACATTTAATTTAGTGATTTTTTGGTCCTGGGGGTGAAGGATGCTCTGGTATAGCATTCTCATTTCCTTTTATTATTCCAGCTTTACAAGCATGCACACCATCTGTCTTCATAAGCAAAACTTACTGTAGAAGCCTGAACGATTAGGAAGTAATGAAGATCTTGTAAAACAGCTATCAGTAAAACACCGGCGAGGCAGCGCTTGTAAAACGGGAACGAATATGAATCAGCAAAAGCCTGCAGATGGGTGCTCCTCAGGCCTGGGGATGCTACTTAGCTAATTTACACACGTGTTGGCAATTCATTTCAAAAATATTATGGACAAAAGAGCAGTTTGAGATATTTTTAAGTAGAATGGTTCTTGGCAGGTAGTTTCTAATAAATCTAACTCCATTGACTATGGAGACACATGAACGGATGCTGAGGCAAACATGAGGGAAGAAAGTACAGAAGAGTGGTTAGAACACAGATAAGGGTGAGTCCAGCCTGGCTTTGAGTCCTTGTACTATCATTTACTGTGTGATCTTGGCCAGTTTATTGAATCTTGCTGAGCCTCAGTTTCCTCATCTGTAAAATGAAGACAGTAGTATCCACCTCAGAGTGTTATTGTTGTAGAGATTCAAGAGCTGCTACTAACAAAGCACTTAGTGGGAGCCCTTTAATAAATGTGATGTAATAATAATTAATTACGGAGAAATCATACAAGTCCACATTAACTGCTAGTTTTGCATGAAATTACAGTAATAAAAGATAAAGGGCTTCCAATAGTGTCTCATGTAATTTTACTGACATTGAACAATTCAGTTTCTCTGGATATCAGGCTTTGTTACATGCACCATTATAAACAAGCCAGAAGGGGTAAACCTGGTGGAAATGCTTTTCTTAAATCTTTGTTGCTTTGTTTTAAAAATTTTATCTTAAAATGAACCCTGTTATTGAGTAGAGCAGGTGTATGGTCCATATCGTTGCCCTAGTAGAGGTCCAGGACCTCTGGGATGCTCATTAGGGCTTGTTAGTTAAGAGAAACACTGGTATGTGAGGCAAATGTGCCATCACAGGTGCCAGACTTATATTTCAACAGTAATTCCAACCCAGATTAGAACTGTGGGGAAGTGATAATATGAGATTTCTACTGAACAAATGAGTCTAGACTACTGCCTCTACAAAGACTCAGAATCTACGCTTTCATGAGAGAGAACTGAAAAAAACAAATAGGCCAGAGGACTTGACCTGAGGGGTGGCAGATAAGACATCAGTTGTAAATGTCCTGTGGCACAGAAATAGTTAAGTTCAATTCGATTGGATCTCAATATGATTTTTGGAAGCTGGTGTAAAAACTCCTAAAAATTAGGCTAATTAATTACTTGATGTTCCTAGTTATTCTTTCTTTCCTGTTTAATATGAAATGACATATCTGGCAGTTGAGGGAAGGTGATCCTTTTACCTTTCCCTATTTGTAATTAAAGAAGGTTCCAATATATCCCCTTAGAATGGAATCAAAAGTGACTACTTGGCACCCTGCTTCCAAAACTTCACCTTGGCTGGAAAAGGCTTCTGAGAAGAGCAATGAGACTCTTTGGGAAATTAGGAAATTAGCAAGGTTGGCTTGTGAGGACAAAAGAAAAGGATGATCTATTTATAAGCTGCTAACAAAAGATTTATAACTTCTTGAAATAATGGAGAGACATGATTTATCTTGCCAAGCATGAAAAAGTGGGAGTTTTCAGGAGGGAGCATGGATTAGCAGAACTGAGGCTAATGACAAGAGCCTTGGGAATACATGACCTGAGTAAGATGTGCACTTTCAGGAAACAGCTAAGGCATTAACAGGACAGGTTTTGCCAGTTGGGGTTTGTCAGCTGTTTAGTGATGCAGAGAAGTTCATTTTGTCAGAGAGAAGCAGGCATAGTAAGTTTGCAGGATTGAGGACAAGTGACTGGGGGTCAGAGAGGTTTAGAAAAGCAGCATGGGGACAGGTGACACTGAAATAAAGCCCTGCTCTGAAAGCAGAGGCTGTTCATTCTCTGGGCTGTTTACTAATTCCTATTGGTCATGGTGGCTCTGGACCCGCAGCTGTTAACTGTGGCCAGACATGGGGCTGGGCCCTCAGAAGAACTTCATCCCTTATCAGGACAGAGGGGCAGAGCCACATTGCTGCCATCACTGAGAATCCTGGAATTTGTAAATGGCTCCTCCTTTGAGACCCAGATAAGGTGTAAGAGTTCAAAGTTCACACTCATGTACTTGTATCTAACTTGAAACCAGCTGACCATTATTTAGGTCTGGATTTTGGTGTCTGCAGGGGAAGTGGAAAGTTTATATATTTGTTTTGAGTTATGACTTCTATTCTAAATATCTTGTCTGCTTACTATAGTTTTAGGACCACAACATTTCTGATCCACACACGTCACTCATATTTTCCTATTGCTGTCATTGATTTTTAAAAAACTCAACTTTTTTCCCCTCTAATTTCTAGGGATTTTTAGATATGAAACAAAGTAGGTGCCATCTTGATCTAATCTGGTTTAGCTACTTAAAACTTTTTTTTTAATTTAAAAATAATTTCAAACTTCAAAAGTTATAGAAATAGTACAAAGAATTACACTACACCCTTTACCCAGATTTTAGCCCATTTGGACCTATTTGCTTTATCATACGTTCTCTCTATCTCATATATTCTTTTTTTGGGAACCATTTGGAAACTGAAAACAATATTAACGATTTATCCCTAAATACTTCAGTGTAGATTTCCAAAGAAGAAGACCTTTTTCTTCATAACCTTAATACAATGATCAACCTCAATAAAGTTAGCAGTGGTATGATACTTTTAGCTAATCTACTTTCTTACAGACAAGTTTTGCCAATTGACTCTATAAGGCCATTTATAATATTTCTGTACATGTATGTGTATTTTTCTTCTGTGCTACAGTATCGAATTTAGGATCAAGTATTGCATTTAGCGGTTATGTCTTTTGAGTCTCCCTAATCTGGAACAATTCCCCAGCCTTTCTTTTTCTTTTATGGCACTGACACTTTTGAAGACTGGTAGTTTCTTTTAAAAGTAGAATGTCCCTCATTTTGGGTTTATGTATGTTTTGTGATGATTTGTTTTAGGTTATGCACCTGTAATCAGAATACTGCATAAGTGAGATTGTATCCTTCTTAGTGTATGTTGTCCAGAGGCACATGATTTCCACTTACCTCCCATTTATGATGTTAATTTTGCCAGATTTCTCCACTGTATAGATACTGTTATTTTTGCTTGCTCCTAATAAGCAGCCCGTGTTGAGACATTTTAAGACCTTGCAAATGTCCTGCTCCTTATCAAAGTTTACTCCCCAAATGAAAATTAAAACTACCATGAAATGTCCCACCATCCACCCACTAGAATGGCTAAAATTATAAAGGCTGATCATAACAAGGATGTGGAGCAACTGTAATCCCCACACTTACTGTGGGAATTTAAAATGGTGCAACCACCTTGGACAATATCTGACAGTTTCTTATGAAGTTAAACATTCACTTCCCATATGACCTAGGAATTTTTTTTTTTTTTTTTTGCTGTACGCGGGCCTCTCACTGCTGCGGCCTCTCCCGTTGCGGAGCACAGGCTCCGGACACACAGGCTCCGCGGCCATGGCTCGCGGGCCCAGCCGCTCCGCGGCACGCGGGATCCTCCGGGATCGGGGCACGAACCCGCGTCCCCTGCATCGGCAGGCGGACTCTCAACCACTGCGCCACCAGGGAGGCCCCTGACCTAGGAATTTTGCATTTAGTATTAACCCAAGAGAAATGAAAGCACAGGTCCATACAAAGACTTGTGCATGAATGTACATGGCATCTTTATTCACAATAGTCCCAAACTGGCAACAACTCAAATGTCCATCAACAGCTGACCACGTATACAAATTGTAGTACACCCATACCATGGAATACTACTCAGCAATCAAAAAGAACTACATTCTGATACATGCAACAGAATAGATGAATCTCAAAAACATGTTGCTCTGAGAAAGAAGCTAGACACAAGAATAGGTACTGTATGATTCCATTTATGTGAGATTCTAGAAAAGGTAAAACTAACATCTAGGAGAAGAAAGCATATCAGTGGTTGCCAGAGGTTAAGAATGGTGGGGAGGTGTTGACTGAAAGGGGGCACATACGAGTTTTTAAGGAGATAGAAATATTTTTAGTCTTGATTTATTGGTGGCTACACAGATGTAAAAATTTGTTGAAAATCATCTAACTATACAAATAAAGGGTACCTTTTATTATGTGTAAATTTTGCTTCTCTAAAGTTGGTAATTTCCCTCGCATATTTAGTCTCTGTTTATGCTTCTATCCTGAACCAATCCCTATTGTAATGGTTGCAAAATGATGATTTGTCAACTCCAATGTTCACCCCACTTTACCAGTTGGTACTTGGCATTCTTCTGCAATCAAGTGTCTACCCTTCTTCTTGTATCTTTCTTTTCTGGTTTATTGTCATTACAGATTCATGGAGTCCCAGTTTTTTCCCTAAAGCCTTATAATTTACTAAGCCTTTAATTATTTGGCATTTAAATTGTTTCATAGTTGTCTTGGGGTAACTCCTTCAAGCTGGTGCCTGTAACCTTGTGACACGCCTCATCATTTATTTTTGAGCACTTCCTTACTCTGAAGTGAACTGAAGTTCCAGGCACATCTTGTATCTTCTCTGCCCCTGCCCTAGAATAGCCATTTCTCAAGATGTCCTGGTTTCTATTAGCAGGGAATGGTAATAGAAACCAAGATCTGACTACTCGATGTGCTCATGGATCCTGCGGTATTGTGCTTTTAGGTCCTTTCAGAGCTGTTTAGTTTGGTTTTTACCCAGAGTCACTAAAATGAAAGGAATAGGGATTAATTACTGGAACTCTTTGAGAGGGCAGAAAACCAGCCTTTAAAAAACTGGCTTTTTTCTTATAAAAATAATACGTCCATTCTTAAGACATGGAAAATCAGTTTGGCAAAATTAAAAGAACGAGAAGTCATCCAAAGTACAAACTTAAAGTAATAGCCATGTTAATATGTGAGGCTCTAGACTTTGATTTAACCCCTTTTACTAGCTGTTACCACCTTGTAGTCCTCATTTATGTTGTGGAATTTCATGTTTATTCTCTTGACCAGAAAAAATACCATATTCCCATTGGAGCTCAGTTGGTTATTATGCTTCTCAGGAAGGCAGCCGCATATGTGGATATGTGTGTTTGCATGCTTGTGTGTGTGACTTAGGAAGGAGAAACAAAGTGAGTAGAAAACTGAGGTGGGATCTAGGAGAGTAGATCTCTTTTTCTTAAATGACCATTTATAATTTCGCAAGCTTCTACATACGGTTAGCAAGGCAACGTGGCCAAGAATATATGAATACTAAAAAATGGTCCTCAGATTTTCTTATTGTTACTGAAAATACCCACTAATGAGTCTAATTTGTAGTGTCATTGTTGCTTAATCAGAATTCAGTGAACTCTGGCCTGGCTAGGAGGTCCTCAGGCAAGGACCTATTAGAACTCAATAATAAGGTATAATCTTTCCTCACATTTTTAGGAGGTATTGTCACCCTGTAGATGTAAGCGAAGAGCTAGCTTCAG
Source organism: Mesoplodon densirostris (assembly GCF_025265405.1). Classification (NCBI taxonomy): domain Eukaryota; kingdom Metazoa; phylum Chordata; class Mammalia; order Artiodactyla; family Ziphiidae; genus Mesoplodon; species Mesoplodon densirostris. The sequence goes on from NC_082663.1 coordinate 95,030,984, forward strand.
TAATGCAAAATAGATGAAACCCTGACACTTGAGTCATTTAATACTGAACTAAAAGAACCCAGGAGAATACACCACAGGAAACATTGAGAGGAGATGGGGAGGACTTCTCCAGCTCTAATTTCTATTATTGAATAAGAGGAAGACAGGGATGCCCATTAAGTGTTTGGAATGGCTGTCTCATCTCATGTTTCTTGTTGTAAAATTAAATTTACAGAATGGAAACTCCATTATACTATTTTCTTTGACTCCTCCGACAGACACACTGAACACATTATAACGGAAATATTATGGTAATACTATTTTTTTCCTCTTTTTCTTCTCATTTCCCCCATTTTTATTTTTCATTTTGCATACAATGAACTATATTGGTTTTGTAAAAAGGATATAAAATTTATAATAAATTCAAGTAATAAACAAAAGGAAAAGAAACTGGAATCCCTCAGAAGTCCACTCAGAAATAACATTCTTAATATTTGATGAACCCTGTTCTATAGCTATTTTAATCTATATATTTGGACAGGATAGGTAGAAATAATTTAGAAAACTGAGATCATATAATACATGCTAATTTAAATAAAATATATTAAACAAAACTCTCCTTGACTCTCACTTGATTTTTGCAAAAAAAGACACTGAAATCTTTTAAAAAATTGAAGCATAGTTGATTTACAATGTTTTGTTAGTTTCAGGTGTATAAAAAAGTGATTCTGTTATATGTATATTATAATGTATAATATATATGTAATATATATTATAATATATATGTGTAATGTATATTATATGTGTGTAATATATATTATATATGTGTGTAGTATATATAATATATAATATATATATGTTCTTTCTCAGAATCTTCTCCCTTATTGGTTATTAAAAGATACTGAGTATAGTTCCCTGTACTATACAGTAGGTCCTTTGGCTATCTGTTTTATATATAGATGTATATGTATATGTATGTATATGCTAATCCCAAACTCCTAATTTATCCCTCCCCACCCCACTTTCCCCTTTGGTAACCATAAGTTTGTTTTCTATGTCTGTGAGTCTATTTCTTTTAAAAAGACACTGAAATTAGACTGAAGGAATTGCTGAAATCCACTAAATATTTTTTTACTGTATAAGATATTTATTCTTAAAGATCCCCCTACAGTTAAAAAACAGGATTTAAAAAACAAGGTGTATGTGTGTGAATCTGTGTGCATGCACATGTTGTGTGTGATATGTTTGTTTGCAAGAGTGCCTATTTTACATGTGCATGTATGAGTGTCTGCCTGTGCATGTGTGCACATGTGTGTGCCAGTGTGGAAGTGTATTTCTGTGTGTGTGTGTGTGCGTGCGCAGATGTGCAGACATGTGTATTTGTTTGTAAACATGAGTCTTTGGGATTGGAATCCCTAAATTCTTACCTCAATTGAGAATGTCTGTCTTGCAAGAGGAAGTCTTGAATTAAACTTTCTTTACCTTGGAAATTTGGAGACATCATTACACTTTCTTCCTGTTTATTGTTTGGAGAAATCTAGGTACACTCTTTTTTGTTCACCCTATATGACTTGCTTTATTGGTGTAAATGTCTATAGGTCTTTTTTTAATATACTTGAAGCTCAGTAACTTCTTCAATATATGTTTTAGTGTTAATCAGTCTTTTTTCTATCAAATAGCATTGCTATTGAGTTGCAGACTCAAATTTTGCTTGGTTAGAGGAGCAATACTAACATATATTTGATAAGTCAATATTGATTTTGGTAGAGAGTCTTCATCATATTTCAGGAGTTTTCTTCTACTTCTATTTGACTCACAGTTTTTATCCAAAATGAGTAGTGAATTTTACACATTTTCTCTCCTTTACTTTGATGATATGTTCAATTATTTTGATAGATATCCTAAAGGAGCTGTCTTAACTCCCCTTAAAAAATACTTCTTGGACTGAACCAGGAAGAAATAGAAAACAAAAACAGACCAATCACAGCACTGAAATTGAAACTGTGATTAAAAATCTTCCAACAAAAGCCCAGGAAGAGAGAGTTTCACAGAAGAATTCTATCAAACATTTAGAGAAGAGATAACACCTATCCTTCTTAACTTCTTCCAAAATATAGCAGAGGGAGGAACACACCCAAACTCATTCCAAGAAGCCACCATCACCCTGATACCAAAACCAGACAAAGATGTCACAAAAAAAGAAAATTAAAGGCCAATATCACTGATGAACATAGATGCAAAATTCCTAAACAAAATGCTAGCAAACAGAATCCAACAGCACATAAAAAGGATCATACACTATGATCAAGTGGGGTTTAACCCAGGAATGCAAGGATTCTTCAATATACACAATCAATGTGATACACCATATTAAAAAACTGAAGGATAAAAACAATATGATCATCTCAATAGATGCAGAACAAGCTTCTGAAAAATTCAACACCCATTTATGATAAAAACCCTCCAGAGGGCTTCCCTGGTGGCGCAGTGGTTGGGAGTCTGCCTGCCGATGCAGGGGACGGGGGTTCGAGCCCTGGTCTGGGAAGATCCCACATGCCGCGGAGCGACTAGCCCCGTGAGCCACAAATACTGAGCCTGCGCGTCTGGAGCCTGTGCTCCGCAGCGAGAGGCCGCGATAGTGAGAGGCCCGTGCACTGCGATGAGGAGTGGCCCCCACTTGCCGCAACTAGAGAAAGCCCTCACACAGAAACGAAGAGCCAACACAGCCATAAATAAATAAATAAATAAAAATTAAAAAAAAAAAAGCAAAATTCCTTTAAAAAAAAAAAAAAAACCCTCCAGAAAGTGGACAAAGAGAGAAACTACTTCAACATGATAAAAGCCACATATGACAAATCCACAGCCAACATCATTCGCAATGGTGAAAAGCTGAAAGCATTTCCTCTAAGATCAGGAACAAGAGAAGGGTACCCACTCTCACCACTATTATTCAACATAGTTATGGAAGTTTTAGCCACAGCAATCAGAGAAGCAAAAGAAATAAAAGAATCCAAATTGGAAAAGAAGAAGTAAAACTGTCACTGTTTACAGATGACATGATACTACTATACACAGAAAATCCTAAAGATGCCACCAGAAAGCTACTAAAGCTAATCGATGAATTTGGTAAAGTAGCAGGATACAAAACTAATGCACAGAAATTTCTTGCATTCCTATACACTAACAACAAAAAATCAGAAAGAGAAATCATGGAAACACTCCCATTTACCATTAGAACAAAAAGAATAAAATACCTAAGAATAAACCTACCTAAGGAGACAAAAGACATATATGCAGAAAACAATGATACTGATGAAAGAAATTAAAGATGGTACAAACAGATGGAAAGATATACCATGTTCTTGGATAGGAAGAATCAACATTGTGAGACTGACTATACTACACAAAGCAATCTACAGATACAATGCAATCCCTATCAAATTACCAATGGAATTTTTCACAAAACTAGAACAAAAAATTTTACAATTTGTATGGAAATAGAAAAGACCCTGAATAGCCAAAGCAATCTTGAGAAAGAAAAACAGAGCTGGAGGAAGCAGGCTCCCTGACTTCAAACTATACTACAAAGCTACAGTAATCAAGACAGTATGGCCTTTGCACAAAAACAGAAATATAGATCAATGGAACAGGATAGAAAGCCCAGACATAAACCCACACACATATAGTCACCTTATCTTTGACAAAGGAGGCAAGAATATACAATGGAGAAAAGACAGCCTCTTCAGAAGTGGAGCTTGGAAAACAGGAAAGCTACATGTAAAAGAATGAAATTAGAACACTCCATAACACCATACCCCAAAATAAACTCAAAATGGATTAAAGACATAAATATAAGCCCAGACACTAAAAAACTTTTAGAGGAAAACATAGGAAGAACACACTTTGATGTAACTCACAGCAAGATCTTTTTTTTTGACCCACCTCCTAGAATAATGGAAATAAAATAAAAAATAAACAAATGAGACCAAATGAAACTTAAAAGCTTTGCCCAGCAAAGGAAACCATAAACAAGCTGAAAAGACAAGCCTCAGAATGGGAGAAAATATTTGCAAATGAAGCAACGGACAAAGGATTAATCTCCAAAATATACAAGCAGCTCATGCAGCTCAATATCAAAAAAATAAACAACACAATCCAAAAATGGGTGGAAGAACTAAATAGACATTTCTGCAAAGAAAACATACTGATTGCCAACAAACACATGAAAATATGCTCAACATCACTAATCATTAGAGACATGCAAATCAAAACCACAGTAAGTGGTAGGACGTTCAAGATGGCGGAGGAATAAGACGTGGAGATCACCTTCCTCCCACAAATACATCAAAAATATATCTACATGTGGAACAGATCCTACAGAACACTGACTGAACACTGGCCAAAGACCTCAGACTTCCCAAAAGGGTCTTGGTCCTGCAGCTGGCTGTCAGGCCTGAGCCTCTGAGGTGGGAGAGAAGAGTTCAAGACATTGGACCACCAGAGACCTCCCAGCCCCAGGTAATATCAATTGGTAAGAGCTCTCCCAGAGATCTCCATCTGAACACTAAGACTCGGCTCCACTGAACGACCAGCAAAGTCCAGTGCTGGACACCCCATGCCAAGCAACTAGCAAGACAGGAACACAACCCCATGCATTGGCAGAGAGGCTGCCTAAAATAGTAATAAGTTCACAGATATCCCAAAACGCATCACTGGACGTGGTCCTGCCCACCAGAAAGAAAAGATCCAGCCTCATCCACCACAACACAGGCACCAGTCCCCTACACCAGGAAGCCTACACAGCCCACTGAACAAACCTTACCCACTGGGGGAAGACACTAAAAACAACAGGAACTACGAACCTACAGCCTGTGAAAAGGAGAGCCCAAACACAGTAAGTTAAGCAAAATGAGAAGACGGAGAAATATGCAGCAGATGAAGGAGCAAGGTAAAAACCCACCAGATGAAACAAATGAAGAGGAAATAGGCAGTTTACCTGAAAAACAATTCAGAGTAATGATAGTAAAGATGATCCAAAATCTTGGAAATAGAATGGAGAAAATACAAGAAACTTTTAATAAGGACTTAGAAGAACTAAAGAGCAAACAATGAAGAACAACACAATAAATGAAATTAAAAATTCCCTAGAAGGAATCAACAGCAGAATAACTGAGGCAGAAAAATGGATAAGTGACCTGGAAGATAAACGAGTGGAAATAACTACTGCAGAGCAGAATAAAATATAAGAATGAAAAGAATTGCAGACAGTCTCAGAGGCCTCTGGGACAACATTAAACGCACCAACATTCAAATAATGGGGTCCCAGAAGAAGAAGAGTAAAAGAAAGCAATTGAGAAAATACTTGAAAAGATTATAGTTGTAAAGTTCACTAATACGGGAAAGAAATAGTCAAGTTCAGGAAGTGCAGAGAGTCCCATACAGGATAAATCCAAGGGGAAACACACCAAGACACATATTAATCCAACTATCGAAAATTAAATACAAAGAAAAAGTATTAAAAGCAGCAAGGGAAAAACAACAAATAACATACAAGGGAATCCCCATACGGTTAACATCTGATCTTTCAGCAGAAATTCTGCTAGCCATAAGGAAGTTGTAGGACATATTTAAAGTGATGAAAGGGAAAAACCTACAACCAAGATTACTCTACACAGCAAGGATCTCATTCAGATTCGATGGAGAACTTAAAACGTTTACAGACAAGCAAAAGCTAAGAGAATTCACCACCACCAAGCCAGCTTTGCAACAAATGTTAAAGGAACTGCTCTAGGCAGGAAACACAGGAGAAGGAAAAGACCTACAATAACAAACCCAAAACAATTAAGAAAATGGTAATAAGAACATACATATCGATAATTACCTTAAATGTAAATGGATTAAACCTTCCAACCAAAAGATATAGACTGGCTGAATGGATACAAAAACAATACCTGTATATATGCTGTCTACAAGAGACCCACTTCAGACCTAGGGACACATACAGACTGAAAGTGAGGGGATGGAAAAAGTAATTCCATGTAAATGGAAATCAAAAGAAAGCTGGAGTAGGAATTCTCATGTCACACAAAATAGACTTTAAAATAAAGACTATTACAAGAGACAAAGAAGGACACTACATAATGATCAAGGGATCAATCCAAGTAGAAGATATAACAATTGTAAATATTTATACACCCAGCATAGGAGCACTTCAATACATAAGGCAAGTGCTAACAGCCATAAGAGGGGAAGTCAACAGTAACACAATCATAGTAGGGGACTTTAACACCCCACTTTCACCAATGGACAGATCATCCAAAATGAAAATAAATAAGGAAACACAAGCTTTAAATGATACATTAAACAAGATGGACTTAATTGATATTTATAGGACATTCCATCCACAAACAACAGAATACACTTTCTTCTCAAGTACTCATGGAACCTTCTCCCAGATAGATCACATCTTGGATCACAAAACAAGCCTTGGTTAATTTGAGAAAATTGAAATCATATCAAGTAGCTTTTCTGGCCACAATGCTATGAGACAAGATATTAATTGCAGGAAAAAATCGGTAAAAAATACAAACACATGGAGGCTAAACAGTACATACTAAATAACCAAGAGATCACTAAAGAAATCAAAGTTAAAATCAAAAAATACCTAACACAAATGACAATGAAAACACAACAACCCAACACCTATGGGATACAGCAAAAGCAGTTCTAAGAGGGAAGTTTACATCAACACAATCCTACCTCAAGAAACCAGAAACATCTCAAATAAACAAACTAACCTGACACTTAAGCAGTTAGAGAAACCAGAACAAAAAACCCCCAAGGTCAGCAAAAGGAAAGAAATCATAAAGAGCAGATCAGAAATAAATGAAAAAGAAATGAAGGAAACAGTAGCAGAGATCAATAAAACTAAAAGCTTGTTCTTTGAGAAGATAAACAAAATTGATAAACCATTAGCCAGATGCATCAAGAACAAAAGGGAGAAGACTCAAATCAATAGAATTAGATAGGAAAAGAGAGAAGTAACAACTGACACTGGAGAAATACAAAGGATCATGAGAGATTACTACAAGCAACTCTATGCCAATAAAATGGACAACCTGGAAGAAATGGACAAATTCTTAGAAAAGCACAACTTCCAAGACTGAACCAGGAAGAAATAGAAAATATAAACCAACCAATCACAAGCACTGAAATTGAAACTGTGATTAAAAATCTTCCAACAAACAAAAGCCCAGGACCAGATGGCTTCCCAGGCTAATTCTGTCAAGCATTTAGAGAAGAGCTAACACCTATCCTTCTCAAACTCTTCTAAATTATGGCAGAGGGAGGAACACTACCAAACTCATTCTACAAGGCCACCATCATGCTGATACCAAAACCAGACAACGATGTCACTAAAAAAGAAAGCTACAGGCCAATATCCCTGATGAACATAGATGCAAAAATCCTCAACAAAATACTAGCAAAAAGAATCCAACAGCACATTAAAAGGATCATACACCATGATCAAGTGGGGTTTACCTCAGGAATGCAAGGTTTCTTCAATATACACAAATTAATTAATGTGATACACCATATTAACAAATTGAAGGATAAAAACCATATGATCATCTCAATAGATGCAGAAAAATTTCCAACAAAATTCAATACCCATTTATGATAAAAACCCTCCAGAAAGTTGGCATACAGGGAACTTACGTCAACATAATAAAGGCCATGTATGACCACAGGCAATATCATTCCGAATGGTAAAAAACTGAAAACATTTCCGCTAAGATCAGGAACAAGAAAAGGTTGCCGACTCTCACCACTATTATTCAACATAGTTTTGAAGTTTTAGCCACAGCAATCAGAGAAGAAAAAGAAATAAAAGGAATCCAAATCAGAAGAGAAGGAGTAAAGCTGTCACTGTTTGCAGATGACATGATACTATACATAAATACTCCTAAAGATGCTACAAGAAAACTACTAAAGCTAATCGATGAATTTGGTAAAGTAGCAGGATACAAAATTAATGCACAAAAATCTCTTGCATTCCTATAGACTAATGATGAAAAATCTAAAAGAGAAATTAAGGAAACACTCACATTTACCATTTCAACAAAAAGAATAAAATACCTAGGAATAAACCTATCTAAGGAGCCAAAAGACCTGTATGCAGAAAACCATAAGACATTGATGAAAGAAGTTAAAGATGATACAAACAGAGGGAGAGATATACCATGTTCTTGGATTGGAAGAATCAACATTGTGAAAATGACTATACTACCCAAGGCAATCTACAGATTCAGTGCAATCCCTATCAAACTACCAACGGCATTTTTCACAGAACTAGAACAAAACATTTCACATTTTGTAAGGAAACACAAAAGTCCCTGAATAGCCAAAGCAATCTTGAGAAAGAAAAATGGAGCTGGAGGAAGCAGGCTCCCTGACTTCGGACTATACTTCAAAGCTACAGTAATCAAGACAGTATGGTCCTGGCACAAAAACAAAAATATAGATCAGTGGAACAGAATAGAAAGTCCACATTTAAACCCACCCACATATGGTCACCTTATCTTTGTTAAAGGAAGCAAGAATTTACAGTAGAGAAAAGAAAGTCTCTTCAATAAGTGGTGCTGGAAAAACTGGACAGCTACATGTAAAAGAATGAAATTAGAACACTCCCTAACACCATACACAAAAATAAACTAAAAATGGATTAGAGACCTAAATGTAAGGCCAGGCGCTGTAAAACTCTTAGAGGAAAACATAGGCAGAACACTCTATGACATAAATCACAGCAAGATCCTTTTTGACCCACCTCTTAGAGAAATGGAAATAAAGACAAAAATAAACAAATGGGACCTAATGAAACCTAAAAGCTTTTGCACAGCAAAGGAAAACATAAACAAGATGAAAAGACAGCCCTCAGATTGGGACAAAATATTTGCAAATGAAGCAATGGACAAAGGATTAATCTCCAAAATATACAAGCAGCTCATGCAGCTCAATATCAAAATAACAAACAAACCAATACAAAAATGGGCAGAAGACCTAAATAGACATTTCTCCAAGGAATATATACAGATTGCCAACAAACACATGAAAGTATGCTCAACATCATTAATCATTAGAGAAGTGCAAATCAAAACTATAATGAGGTATCACCTTACACTGGTCAGAATGACCATCATGAAAAAATCTATAAACAATAAGTGCTGGAGCATGTGGAGAAAAGCGAACACTTCTGCACTGTTCGTGGGAATGTAAATTGATACAGCCACTATGGAGAACAGTATGGAGGTTCCTTACAAAACTAAAAATAGAAGTACATATGACCCAGCAATCCCACATCTGGGCATATACCCTGAGAAAACCATAATTCAAAAAGATACATGTACTACAATGTTCCTTGCAGCACTGTTTATAATTGCCAGCAACCTAAATGTCCATCGACAGGTGAATGGATAAAGAAGAGGTGACACATATATACAATGGAATATTACTCAGCCATAAAAAGGAACAAAACTGAGTTATTTGTAGTGAGGTGGATGGACCTAGAGTCTGCCATACAGAGTGAAGTTAGTCAGAAAGAGAAAAACAAATACCATATGCTAACGCTCATATATGGAATCTAAAAAACCGGTACTGATGAACCTAGTGGCAGGGCAGGAATAAAGATGCAGATGTAGAGAATGGACTTGATGACACGGGGGTGTGGCAGGGGAAGCTCGGATGAAGTGAGAGTAGCATTGACATATATACACTACCAAATGTAAAATGGAAGGCTAGTGAGAAGCTGCTGCATAGCGCAGGGACATCAACTCAATGCTTTGTGAGGACCTAGAAGGGTGGGATAGGGAGGATGGGAGGGAGGCCCAAGAGGGAGGGGATATGGGGATATATGTATACTTATAGTTGATTCATTTTGTTGTACAACAGAAACTAACACAGCATTGTAAAGCAATTATACTCCAATAAAGATATATATAAAAAAAGTTTTTGGTCATGGTGTATTATTTTTTTCAATATACTGCTGTTTTTAATTTGCCAATATTTTTTTGAATTTTTGTATCTATATTCATGAATGGAATTTGCATACTTTAATATTGCTGTTAAGGTAACATTAACTTTATAAATAACTGTTCTTTTTTTGCTGTGGTCTGAAACAGTTTACTGTAGGGCTAGGCACTATCTGTTTTATATTAACTTGCCTATAAAACCCATCCATTAAAATGTCTGGGGCAAGTGGTTTTTTGAAATGGCAGATTTTTTAAACTGCTTTTGCAATATGTTTTACTATGTTTATTGATACCTCCAAATTTTCTACCTTGTCTTGGACCAATTTTAACATCTTCTGTTTTGCTAGAAAACCATCCATTTCCTCTTGTTTTTCAGAAATGTTGATATGGAATTGCATATGATATGTCTACAGTCTTTTCATCTCTTCTATACTCTATATCATTGTTTTTATATCTAATATTGTTAATTTTTGTTTTCTCCTTTCTCCAGGGGTTGATCAATTTAAATTTTTTAGAAGCAGCTTTTGTTTTATTCATTTTTCCTTTTTATTATTTGTATTTTCTGTTTCATTAAATTTAGTGCTTAAAAACTTTATTAATTTCCTCCTATCTATGTATACTTTTTTGCTTATTTTATTGATCTATTTCCAATATATTATTTTGCATACTTAAATTATACTTACTATTTCTTTTATTTTTTCCTATATATTCTAATTGCTGGCTTGATTAATGAACACAAGGTCTGCTTCTGTTGGATATGGTTCATATGTGGCTTATCTTTTACTATTCTAACTTTTTTCTTCCATTTCTTTCTCAAATTCTGCCTGTTTAGTTTTCATCCATTCATAATAACTCATAATTTCTTCTTTGAACCATTGAATCTATTGTTTGAGCTCTTTTAAAATTGTTAATTAGCTTTCTGCAATTTCTTTCAAGCTATAAATGACTGTTACTCTGACCTCTTTCTGTGATTCTTTTTGGTGATTCCCCTTTGAAATGTGTTCTCTATTTGCCTGTTGCTTCTATTTTATTCTACCTCCCTCTCTTTTTTTTTGGCAGATTTTTGATGTATATGTCCCAGTTGGTTCCTTTCTGAATTTTCACTCATCTGGGATTTTGCCTGGCCAACTGTATAGAGTGTGGGGAGGGAGTGGGTTGGTGGAAAAGAGGAGGAAGAATGATCATGATCGTCCTAAACTTCTACTTTTTTTTCTGTCTTAAATTTCTCCTGTTAAATCTGTTAGTTCCTTTTCCTGATGAGTCCTTTAGGTAATAGACTTCCTGAATTTTGATTTAGCAGCTCCTGACTCCTGCCCCTCCTCCCCTCAGCTTTACCAGTGGGAGCTTCCTTGGCTTAGATGCTACATCATGGGCAGCAGGAATGGCCTGGCAACATGTTTCCTCCTACACCTCCCCTGCTTTTCTTCATTGTTGAGATGAGTCTCTATAGCAACACTCTCAGTTGCTCCAGGATACTGTGCATGTCCCTACATCTTAGCAGTCAATCACAGGATCAGTAGCAACACATCTGATGGCTGTAAGCTTTTGAGGAAATCTGTATTCTGCTCAAGGCATGGGGCGGGAGCTCTGCTCACCCCTTTGTCTTAATCCAGACTTCACAGAATTTGGCTGGAAGGCCTCATAGTTTATTGTTAGTGGTTCTGTGTTCTTTTCCACTGAACCTTTGAGAGAGCAATGGAGAAAGCAGCTGAATGGGCTTTCACTGCTGCATTTCCTTTTTAGAGGAAGGGCTGAAGAGAAAGGAACCAGTGAGAAGAAAGGAAAGAAGCTCGGAAAATCTACTAACGAGCCCAACTGTCCTTGGCTTACTGAGAAATCTGCATTCACTTTAGAATTGAGAGGCAAGGCAGACCTTCATACTCGGAGAAAATGACTTATTGGGATTGATTTTGTTATTCTGAGAAAGTTTGGCCCAATTTGTTTTTCATCAGCTAAGATGCTTCATATGATCAAAGCTGTGTTTATTCATCTATGGCATTGGCTTGACTGCTTCTGTTAGTGGAGATTTAGTGGGTGACTTGTGCGCTCGGTTTCAACACTAATAACCAGAAACCCATATCTGTTTCTAGAGAAGACAAGTTGAATTCTTCAATTGAGCAGCCTCCAGTAGATGCCAAGTGGCAAGTGGAGTGAACACATCACTGAACCCTGAGGTCAAGTGGGAGAGGTTGTTTCTTGGCTCCAAATCCACCTGTCTATACTCGCTTTGTAATGCTGGGGCTCGGACTCCGCAAAACAACTTTCTCTTTTGCGTGCTGGCTTTTAGTGAGGCCCACCTTTATGAGGCACTAGAGAGTGACTAGAAGGCTGGAGGGAGAAGAGGCACACTCTCTCCAGTTTGCTCCCTGCTCCTGCCAGCAATGCCCCTTCATCCTGGCAGTGCATTTGGTTCAAGTCTCCAGCTTTTATTTCCACATCCTAAGAACCAGCCTTATCATGCCTTCTTGAATGTAGTAGCACTAGCCAGGCAGCACCCCCTCCTCAGAGGTCTGAGTAATCTTGACATTGTGCATTCACAGGACATATGTATTTTAAGCAAAGTTTATCGTTGTTTAAGCAATGTAAGTCAAAGGTCAATGATTGATCTTACGTAGTCATGCATAGGGAACTCTAAGATAGAGAGTATTAAATTAGTAAATATTAAGGGAGAAAGGGGAGGAGGGTTGTAGGATTCTGTATCAAAATTCCTCCCTTTGGATGCTCTTCAGCGGGTTGTGGTACAAACACAATGAACAAAAGCTTTATATATATACATATATATATTTTGCTGATAGCTACTAACAATTGAATTGCTGGATTTCTAGACTTATATTTGATTATACTCTGAAACAAATGCAGCATTACAGCTGAAGGTGAGTACAGCATGTAGAATGAGAGGAAAAGTATCTAGATTTGGAAACAAAATTCTCACGTACTAAAAATATGAAAAACATCAGTGATTTCACAGGTTGACCCCCATGTATGAAAGACTTGACTAAGACTCTAGGGTCCTAGATCAGGGACTGCACACCCTCTCTGGGAAGCACCTGGGTAGCAAAGCTCACCACTTCATGGTGGGACTGGCCATCCTGTGACCCACATCCATGATGCCAGTGAGAGAGAAATTGAGGCATGAGAGCCCAAGGGTCCTATATGCCTGGGAGTTTAATGTTATTATTGTTACCTTTAAAAACATATTTTAAGCATTATCCTTTGTAAGTTAATTCTTTTTTTTTTTCAACTTTCAACGTATGTGAATACTGCAGTTTCACAAACCTAGAATTTGCTACGTGCTTTTCTCTAATTGGGATATACAGCCATTTTTTTTTTTTTAAACAGTGAAGTTTGTCAGATGATAGTTTAAGGTTTTCACATAATTGGTGCATCTCTTCCTTCAGTATCTATATTGCTGTTGTGTTGTAACCTGGAAATTCTTCAGTCCTGTACATATACAGATGCAGATACAAATACACATATATATTTATTTAATGACCATTTAATGACTTTTCCAATTGCCTTCCTTTGTTAATACATTGTTATTATTTAACTTTCCTACAGGATGTATTGTTTACATAATCCTTTAGAATAATTTCAATTTTATTTCTTTGTAATTTCCACTTTGGTGGAAGTGATTTAGAAAATGTTCACTTTTGCAAAAAGCATCCAAATTCAATCTGTGCTGATACAGAAAGGGGACTGGTCTGTGTTATTTTCCTGGATCAACTTGTGGAGTACAGACAAACTGCATTCATCTGGCAAACCAGGTTATTTGTGTGGCTTATTCAATGATGTCAACGTATTGGAGAATTTCTGTGTCCTGCTCCATTTCAGAGCTTGGGGAGCTGATGTCTCTGTTTCTGTATATTGACTCAGGTCATGTGATTACATGAGAAATTTCTGGAAGATATAGTTTGAATAATCTCTGCTTGTGGAGGGTGTCTGGCTTATATGAACTTCTTCCTTCATTAATGCAACAAATGTGGTCAGTCGCTATCATGTGCCAGGTACTGTGAGGTTCTGGAGGCAGTGAAACACTGCAGATAAGACCTTGTGCTTATGGGAGCTAGCATTCTAGTGGAGAGAGACAGACAGCAAAGTTGTAAAAAGCATACTAAAAAGATTAATGATAATTGTAAAAAATGCTCAGGAGGAAAAGAAATAGGCTCATGTGAAAATAACTCGTGTGTGGGTGAGAAGTGGGCTAGGGATGTCTCTTTTTTTTTTTTTTTTTTTTTTTTTGCGGTATGCGGGCCCCTCACTGTTGTGGCCTCCCCCGTTGCGGAGCACAGGCTCCGGACGCGCAGGCTCCGGATGCGCAGGCTCAGCGGCCATGGCTCAGCGGCCATGGCTCACGGGCCCAGCCGCTCCGCGGCATATGGGATCCTCCCAGACCGGGGCACGAACCCGTATCCCCTGCATCGGCAGGCGGACTCTCAACCACTTGCGCCACCAGGGAGGCCCGGGATGTCTCTTTAAAAGAGGTGACACTTGAGCTGAGGCCTGAGAATAAGAGTCAGTCATGCTGCAAAGCCTTAAGGAAGAGTGCTCCAGTGTAGGCTGAAGAAAGAGTGAGTGCTAAGGCACTGAAGCAAGAAAGAGCTTGGGATGCTTGAATGACAGAAAGGAGGTTAGGGATACGGAGCCAGGGGGAGCATGGAAAATAACAACCATCATGGAGGGACTTCTTTTATTATTATTATTTTACTTGATATGAATATTTTATTGAGTGAGAGAGAAAATGTTTGCAAACAGGAATCCTTTAAACTTGAAATATTGAAACTGGTAAGAAGCTCAGAGACATGATGTCACAAGATGGCTTATAAAGTGAAAATGAGGAAGCTGTTTAATCTTTACAATGATTGCTTATTGGGGGAGAGGAGTGTCCAGACAGCAGGGAATAAGTTAAAAGTGATTTTCTTATACCATTTTAGAAAGACGACTTAGATTTAATTTATGACTATCAGAGGCATTTACAAGAAATAACTGCTTACATGGCTTAACTGATTTTGTATACTCAGGGTATCTTCAAGCTTCGTCTCCATTTTATTTTATTTTAATAATTATAACCCATTTACTATCTCAAATATTGAGAGGCAAGGTTTACGCACATTATTGGTCTTTAAAAATAATTATTTTGACATGGAGGGACTTGTAGAAATTTAGATTTTATTCATAGTGGAATAAGTTGCCAATAAAGGAGTGTAAGCTGGTGAAAAGACTAAATCTGATATATGGTAGTGGTTACGTTCCTAATCAAAGCAGAATGGTATAAGGTGGATATTTGTCCATTCTTTCCATAATCTAATAACACAACTCTTTAAGTTTCTATTCCTTAAAAAGTGCTTAGGATTATTATCATTTCCTTTAAAACCTAAAATTAGATTAAATGAGATCTTGGGAAACTGAGGACTGCAGGTAATACATGAATTGCTTTTTTTCCCACCTCCTATATTCTTTTATAAAGAGAAAACATTTATCATAGAACAGTCGTTGCTAATGCTTAATAATTATGAAACTGATCAGGACCTCAAGGACTCATATTAGAAGCCTTGGATGGATCTAGAATAACCTAGTTTACCTGTGGGTTGAGTGGGAGGGTGGGAAATGACAAATTTATCCTCTCATTGGCAGCTGCCCTGGGCTCAGAGTGTCCCCTTGACGTGACTGGTAGGACTTTGGATCAGGACGTTTTATCAACACCCCTTTTCCTTCTTCCTTCTTCTTCAACTAGGTGATACCCAGGCCTTGGACTGAAACCCTTGAACGGATGTTGCAGTGTAGAATGTCAGGCAAGGGAGACATGATTTAGTCACCAAACAGTTTCCCAGGAATGTTATATATTAAAAAAAGGAAGCTTATTTCCTGTTTATTGTTGTCAGGCACAAAAATATGGACATCAGGGTTAGGTCCTATTGGGGAATTAGGTTGTACTGGGGAGTTGGGAAAAGAAAGAATGTGACCAGTAGTCTACCACCCAGCTTTGGCAATATGAAAGCATAATTGCATTATGAAAACTTTAGTTATGGGCATAGTTTTCCCTTTTGAAAAACCCCAAAGGTAAACATTTCCAACATATTTAGGGGATACAAAAGAAACAGGAACAGCCCACTGATTCTTTTAGAACAGGGTTTCTCAGCCTTGGCATTATTACATTTCGGGCCATATAATTCTTCATGGGGGTGAGGCTGTCTGTGCATTGGAGAATACTTGGAAGCATTTTTGGCTGTACCCACTAGATGACTGTAGCATCCACTTCAGTTGTGACAACCAAAAATGTCCCCAGACACAGCCAAATGTCCTCTCTCAGGCCAAATCACAGTTCATTGAGAACCACTGCTTTAGATTCTCGGCCAGATTATCCTTAGGCTCACCCTTGTTTCTCTTGTGCCTTGACTCCTTAAGTCATCACTTGGGAAAGACTGCTTAGGAAGATGTTGAGTGTTATCTGTGGTAAACACGAGGTGAGAGCAAAGATACAATCAAGAAAATAGGTAGGGAAGAATCCTTTTTATCTTATCATATAGCGCTAACATTTGGTCAAATAATTCCTCAGGGTGAATAGAACCAAAATTTTATTCTTATAGACTTACGTTCTAAGAAGGGAGAAAAAGAGCAAACAACTTGAAAGATGTGATATTTTAAGGTTCTAAAATATATTGATAAAACTTCCTAATTTAATAGCAACAACAAACAATTAGTCTATGAATGTTTAGAAATTTATGCCATTCAACTGGTGACCTTAAATTTGCGATTTGAGGATTTTCTGGAATGATGAAATGGGAAAAACCTGATTCTGGTAAAATGTGATTTGGGCACTTAGTAGCAGTTTCAAACTAGATAACAAAGTTTAAATAAAGCCAGTAGGTTGTTCTGACTCTGAAAGAGCCCTACTGTTATTCCCAAGGTACTCTTACTTCGTTCAAAGATTTAATCTTTCCTTTCTTAACAGGATAATTAGCTTTGTAAATATGGAATGTGAGGCATCCTGTAGTCTACTCACATCCAACTTGTGTTTCTAGTTGTCTTAAGGAACTTCGTTTTCCAGTATGGTGACACTGCTTTGTAAAGCCAGTGAATTCAAGTGGGAACTTGATCTCTTATTGGCTTGTCAACACTAGTGTTGTTAAGAAATAGCCCCACCTGGCACTGTTAAGAAATGGCCGTTGGGTAAATGAAACTTGGCTTACTGCAAGCATTCTGTACTCCATGCTATTCCCTCTCAAGTTGCTTGGTTTCCCAGTCATGGCTTGTTTTATGAGTGCATCATAGCTATTCCAGTACCCCATTACCTTGACAGATGTTTTAGTCTCTCTCAGCTACCACTTGGCTCTCCTTCTACCACACTCTTACCACCTCCCTTATCTCCCCTCCCTCTCCTTCCTCAGTCAGCTCTGATGCTACCTTTCATCCATGACCTATTCTGGTGACTGTGTAAAGGGAACAGGAATCTCACCACAGTGGCCTAGCTAGTCATTCATTCATTAAATATTTATGGGTTCTTACCTGTTTTAAGCCCTGTGGGTTATTTAGTAGTGAATAAAACTGAGATGGTCCCTACCCTCCTGGAACCTGTAGGTAGTGGGAAAAGCAGAAATCAAATGAGCACACAAATAACATATAATTACAAAATGTGTGGGAAGAGGAGAGGATCACTCCAGAGGAAGTAGTACAGATAATGGCCCTGAGGTGGCGAAGAGTATGGCTTGACTCAGGATAAGGACGGAGGCCAACTTGTAGTGAACAGGGTAAAGAGAACCCTGCTTCACTGTAGACTTTCCCCCCTTACCCATTTTTCATTGTTGTCAGTCAAGCACCCTATCAACAAAGCACAAGGAGGTTTTGAAGGATGAACCAGTGCCCTGTGAGATGTGGCAACTTTGGGGGGCTCTGCTTTTTTTTTTGAGGCTTAACAGTCTTGGCCAAATCTCCTCAATGATATATCCTGTCTACTTTGTACTACACATGCCAATTCCGTTTCTCTACTGCTTTGTCCTCTAACTTGATTGCCCATTCTTCAGGTATTGCTTGCTCAGCTCAACACACTTTCTAGGTTCCTAGCTGTGACCCTGCTTTTCTGGACTTTTCCCATATATTTGTGTCTCTCCTCTCTGGTATGGTACTCTTATGGACTGCCCACAGAAGAGCATCACTCTCCCACTAGACTGTTCCAAGGTGCCATCTTGACATTATCCTTCTTTTCCTTCCTTCCTCTTCCCTTCCTTCCTTCCTTCTCTTTCTTTCTTTCTTTCTTTCTTCCTTCCTTCCTTCCTTCCTTCCTTTCTTTCTTTCTTTCATTCTTTCTTTTGACAAAAGCTGAGAATTTTCTAGAATTAATGACAGAAACCAAACCACAAATACAGGAAGCACAGAGAACAAGGAGAATAAATACTAAAAATATCTAGGCCTAGACATATATTCAAACTGCAGAAAACCAAAGACAAACAGAGAATCTTGAATAAAGTCGGTGGGGGGACCTATAGAGGAGCAAGGTTAAGAATTTCATGAGAACTCTCATCAGAATCTATGCAAAGAAGAGAGTGGGGTGAAATATTTAAAGTGTTGAAAGAAAAACCCACCAAACTAGAATTTAGTACCCAGCAAAATTATCCTTCAAGAGTGAAAGAGAAATAGAGGCTTTCTTAGACAAACAAAAACTGAGGGAATTTGTCACCAATAGATTTGTGCTGCAAGACATGTTAAAATAAGGTCTTCAGAGAGAAGGAAAATGATATAGTTCAGACATTAGGATCTACAAAAAAAAAGGAAGAGCATCAGAGAAAAAAATAAGTGAAGGTAAAATAAAAGTTTATTTTTCTTAATTTTATTTGACCTAATGGTAATAGTTCAAAATAATTATAGCAGTAACATATTGGGTGAATAGAGCCTATGGATGAGTCAAAGAATGTGTGATGTGTAAAGAGTGGGAAGGAGGAATCGTGAATACTCTGTCATAAGGTACCACCCATAAGTGGTTTTTGAAAGTGGACTTAGATTAGTTGTAAATGTATATTGCAAACTGTAGGGTAACCACTGAAAAAATTTAGGAACCAAAAAAGGTGATATAATTCATATGATTTATTTTATCTGTTGCTCATTCAGGAAAAATACTTTGAAATTCAAGTATGAACTCTTATAAGAGTGAGGCCTTGTTGGGGAGCTGAAAGTGATGCACCTAACTGGACAGCTTGGGTTTCTGTCTGAAAATTTCTTTCTGTGTGCTGTGTGTTGTCACTTCACCTCTCTGAGCCCTGTTTCCTCCTTTGCCAGTGTAGTCATAGAATTACCTGCTTCACAATGCTGCTGTCAGCTTAAATGAAACAACAGATATTTAAGGTTTTTGGAATCCTAAGATTTATTTCAATTCCCTTTTTAATTTTATAAACTTTTTTTTTTTACAAAAAGAAAGGTATTTTTTAGGTAATGGGAAACCCTCCACAAATAAGCACCAAACATTTGTTAGTTATTACCCTTGGAATGCTAAACATGGAAGCAATTCTACTGGAAGAAATGAAGTATTTTGTCTGAGTGTTTTTGCTACCCATTAGTTCCTCAGGTTAAACTATAAATGCTCAGGGTCCTGAGATCTAATATTCTAGTTACTGATTTTACTGCAAAAAGTTTTACTCATTGCCTTATGCAGTATGTGATGAGAGTTCAAATGGGCTCTAAAATATCTTAAGTGTCCAGTGCGATTTCAAAGATAAATTCCTCACTTGTCAAAGTGAATCAGGAATAACTTCTCTCATTGTTTGTGATGGAAATGAAACCTTTTAGGGAGCACTTATTAGTCATCAACACTCAGCCACCCCCACCCCATTAGAAATATATTTTGCTTCTTGACTATGGTGGTAACATCCCAAAGATATTTAAGTCCTTGAAGACTTTGAATTAGCCTTTCCAAGCAGATGGAGTCATCGGGAATTTAGCAGGCTCTGCACCTAGAAGTTGAGGTAGGACACTGTAAGGTAGGTGAGTTAGTGAGGATTTTTGCTCATCTAGGCAGCTTTAAAGTCAGAACTCATGGGCCAGCAACCACTAAGTTAGTCCCATCTCCATATTCCATTGAAGAAAGTGAGGTGGAGAGTGACCCCGAGCTGGGCAGAGCTGCTCTGCTGTTTCCCCTGGATACGGGCAGACAGAGAGCTGCCAGAGGAGGGGCACCCAGAGATATATGGAGATACCAAGTACAACTGGAGGTCATGGTCTTCAGGAGGGTCTGACATTCCACAAAGGAAATGGAAATATAAAACTGCCCCATTCAAAAGCCCTGGGGTATCAAGGTATCCCCACAGAAGGAGTGTGAAGAGTTGAGGAATGTCCAAGGCTCATCTTGTGAAACAGCTCCGGTGAGAATAGCTGTGGAGCCTGAGACAGTGCAGAGGGAACAGAGGGAGGATTTTAAGTATTTCTTATTTTGTAGTTTTGATGTGTATGTGTTTAAAATAAAACTGTGTTTCATCAGCTAAATAGACACCTCATTTTATAAAATGCTAGAGTGACTTAAGTAAGCCCATGGTTTTTAATGTTCAGTGCTAGAAGAGGTTTAAGTTATAGGCCTTGATTTTAGGAGAAATTACAGCTAGAGTCAGAGACCTAGGAAGTAAATACAAGTTCTGTCTGTGATTTCCCTAAAAACTGTGGGAAAACAAGGTGTTTGCAGGATGCATTCAACTTTATTAACAGGGAAATCATTCCTTATTATGAACACAGACCTGAGTGCCATAACATGAAATAACTACAGCTTGCCCAACTGCCGCAGTGTCTGCGAGGATCACATAATACCCAGGGATCTACCGTGATCCCAAACATTAGGTGACTGATCAGATCATCTCCACAGTTTTTTAAGCAGCCTCCCATACACCTGGAGAACTGTTTGGATACAAGACATAATCACACTCACGACATAGTACCCTTTATTGGCAATACTGTAAATTCCAAGGTGCGTGGTCGTCCCCTGAACATAGTACCCAGGAAGATTCAATGATGAGATTCTCCTCCAAAGGCAAAGAGAACAGGGTCAGCTGATACATTTAGTCTCTTTCCTCTCTACATTTCAAATGGATACAGACCAGCCAGTGCTGGGCAACTGGTGCTGGTTCCCCTCCTCACCGTCTGCTCCCTGCTGTGCCCCAATTCTGGGAGGAGAGGGTAGTTGGCCCACTGGCTCCCCTGGGGTTTCCTTTAACATCGCTTCTTTTCTGACTCTTCCCTGGAGTGAGAAGTCCCAGTACTCTAGAAATTCAAAGTAGTTCGCACACCTTCTTTATACCTTCTTCTGCTTGTGTTCACCAGGACTCAAACAACCTCCAGTTGTCAAGCTAGCCAGTGCTTTGCTCTGTGATCTTCTCGTAGTGCCCTCTCGCTTTCCTGTCCCTTCTCTTATTTTAATCTGCTGTCAAAACTCAGGTCTGCCAATCAATTCCTTTCTAATTCATTTTATCAGTCACCTGTTCTCTTCTATAGTCTGGATGAAATCTAATTTGTGTCTGAATGCAGATCTTGTAGAACATGTATTTTAAGGACCTACCTCCCCCTTTTCATAAACCAGATCCTGGAAACGTCAATTATCTCTGTATACTCAGTTCCCTATTTACAGCCTGAATCAATAAGAGCCAATGTGCTGTATCATAATGTTTTCAAGAAAATGATACATCAGTAGCTTGGTGGAATTTTTTTTTCCATTCTGTCAGTTCAGTCTTCTGATGAAGGTTTGGATTTATTTTTCCTGAACTGTTATCTACATATTTAATTACAAGTGAATCCTGTATCATTTTCTTCTGCCTTGCTTGTGGGAGAGTGATGTTTGCCGTCTGCAGCAAGAAAACCACAGGAGAATTTTTCTCTGCTTTAAACAGCAGCAAGATTAGGAAAGTAACCCACAGGCTTCTCCTATCTCAGGAAAAAGGAAGAGGGAAATTTTACCAGACCAAGCTTTTGTATCAACATTGGTACAGTATTCATTAGAAAGAGGATTTTTTTAGTAGTATATTTGAAGTTATTTTCCTCTTCATATAATATTAAGGAAGGTATCATGCTCTCAGGAACTTGCCCTCTTTCTCCTCAGGGTTTATAAGCTATGCTAGCTGCTGTTTTGGTGATTAACAACATTCCCCAATATGTAAAATATTAGGCGATGTGGGAAATCAGCAATCAGAGACTATTTTTGTCATATTTAGGCCGTATTGTAGAAAGAGCAAAAGACCAAGAAGATAGGAAATGTAGTCTCTTCTTACATCTGTCACTAAAATGCTATGTGACCTCGGGCGAGACATTTAACCTCTTTGAGACACAGGTTTCATAGATGTATGAAATTCAAGATTCCCAACAATTCCAAAATTGCTATGACATTTGAAAGAGTTAAATTTGTTCTTCCTATCATTTACAGAGGCCCTCTTGTTCAGTAGAAGACTTCAAAATAATGTCTACCTTCAAATAGAAATGACTTTCTAAATATATACAGTGCCCAAATTTGGGGGAACCCCTTTCCCTGTGTCAGACTGCTCCAGTTCTTTAAATCTCATTGAGAATAAACTCTCTTTCTTTGTTAGTAGTGCAATATCTAAACAGTACTTAAATATTACCTCCTTGCTTTCAGCCTCTGTCTGAAGTGGAAAGTTTGAATGCTCTCAGCCTCTAGTTGAGCCTCTGCAGAGCATTTCTGATAATGGATCCTTGTGTCTTTTCATGATCTTTCTGAGCATCAGAAGGCAGCGTTGGTAGTTTAAAGTTGAAATCTATTCCTCTTCCCTTTGGGCTTAAACCTGTTAGGTAAACACCGTCCAAGACAATCTTATTTGACAAGCAAAGGAATTCACCTTTTCCTAAATAGTGTAGGGGGTAAATGTTCACGAGGGCAATAGTTTCAAACATTTTATTCTTATATACCTACTAAAAGAATTTTGAAAAAATTATGCAACTCTCCCCCCCAACGTTAAGTGGGTATCTCTGTTTTTCAATATAAGTTACAAATATTTGAAAAGAATTATAATTTCTGATGCACTGGTATATTATTTCAAATGTTTCCAGGGGAATCTAAATACCTTGAAGAGTTGGTACCCTCCATCCTCTGCTTACAAAGTAAATAAGAAGTTTTCTTTAACAGAAATTTTACATCACTCCATTTATTCTTGGATTTATGTTTGAATTTCAGTTCCTTCAGAGAATTTTATCTCAACTTTTATTGATCACTCTACCATATGTCTCTGCAACAAAAATATTTATATGAATTGAAATTAATTTTTTTCAAAATTTGACCTTACCATAATATCCTTTCTAAATTATTTTTGGGAAAAAAAACCCACTTTCTTCTGGATTAAGTTACCTTGACAATGATTATTCCTGTACAATTAAAGTAAAATAGATAATTTAAAAATTTGATGAGTGACTTTTAAACATGAGGTAAATTTTTAAGGAAAATTTTCTCCTAATAAAACTAATGGAGTTTATGTCCAGTTAATTTATAAATCCATAAATAAATATTGCTCATTGCTAGAATAAAATAGGACTGAGCATCCCTTTTATTTATATTTTTGTTTTCTAGATATAAGCACCAAAACCGTGTTCCCATATAAATATGTAGGAGTGGAAGGAATTTTGTTATATCAATGGCACTGAATTTTTGGACTTCTTTCAAGTTATGCATCTAAATCATATCCATATCATATATTTGGTAACATAGTTTTATGTTATCACAAATTATTTTTGATAATATATCAGCTGATAACTTGACTAGGTCCTCCTTCAATTTTGTTGAAATTAAGGAATGGAAAACCACCTGGTTTCCAAGTCAATTTATTATGCATTCATTAGAGCAATCTTCTTTCCGAGTTTCTGGAATGTATATCAAAAAAGCTTTATCAAGACTCATCAACCAATTATTAATTACACCCATTATTCTTTACTTTTATGGACCTTGTTGAATATGATATATTCAGAAAGCATTGGAAAACAGAATTATTAATTTTAAAGCACTTTTGCCAACTCAATACTTTTTAATAAAATGCTTTAGTTTCTTGTCCTCACATATGTGTGTGTGTGTGTGTGTGTGTGTATGTCAAAACCTTGAAGCTTTAGATTGAGCTCCTTCAATTTATGGAAAATGTCTGCCTTATAACCAATTTTCAAAGCCAGTGTTGACTGTCAAACCTTTCAGATCAGGCTTTTTCTCTGTAAAAATATTTACTTTGAATCTTTTGTTCAAATATACTTTCATTCAGAAACATACCCCAGGGACAACTATCTTCTCTCTACATTCTAATTCTAAAATATATAGACATTTAAGGCATGGAGTCTTGCCAAGGGTTCGTGCTAAGCCTCTGGGCTCTGCAGTCTTCCGTAACAGTGTGCTCGTGGCTTTGATCTCTAGGGACTCTCAGATAGGAGTGATGATTGTGGGTTATGGAAGAGATGATGTCTTTTGGCACTCTGGAGCTTTTTAAACCCTGAAGCAGTGTACCATATTAGGAGTAGGGTAACTGAAAGCTGCCCTTCTCTGTTGTAAAAGGAAAAAGGATGACTGGGAAGGGGAGAAGGGGGACGAGGGGAGGATCAGCATGATGTCTCCACTACAGGGACATTATCAGATGATCTATTTTTTAATTGAGGTGTAATTGACATATAACATATTAGTTTCAGTTGTAAAACATAATTCGTTATTTGTATATATATTGCAGTTAGCTGATCCATTTTTGACGAAAAGAGGTAAGAGTTGAGTCTGGAATTGATTCCCTCAAAACCAACCATGCTTGTATTCCTTTGAGAAAAGTTGGTAGACCCCCAGGAAGTATGTGTTTTCAAGTTTGAAAGCTACTGCCCTAGGGCAAGCCACCAATATCCTTAATATCTTTATTTGGTATTTGTTTTCCTCAATGTAAATATGTAATTGTCTTTCATAAAAATGTTTTGTGTGACGTTGGGCATACTTTGCTTAGGAACAATGACCAGTGCTTACAGAATTAATCTTGTTTTATGAGAAGGAAAAACGGCCTTATTCCTGGTACCAGAGGGATTTCAGGTTCCTAGGGGGGAATTCACCCTGAAAGTGCCCCTATAACAATATCTAAGCCTGTCTCCTGGATGAATGACCACAAATGTGAATCTCTAACCCCTCCCTTTTCAACAGCCCTGACCCTCAGTTTTATTAGCTTTGATGATCTGCGCCACTAGGGAGTCATAAGGAAGTACAGTGTCTGAGTGAGAACTTGGCCCAAGCCCCTCATTTCACACAAAGTTTCTCACTGGCAAATTACCATTTGCTTCTTGATGTTTCAGGGGACGTAGTATCTCAGCAACCCTGAGTCATCCTCTAGCCATTCTCAGATGCTTCTAACAACATCCTAGCCAAGCTTATTTCAATAAATTCCTGACTCAGGGATTGTCAAAACTGTTTATCTTATTTTAGAGCAACAAAACCTTTTGCTTTCTTTTTAACTGACTATCTGAAAAGATAAAAGCATAACTGCTTTATTGTAATTATGGAAGTGGGAGTCCTGCTCACTTGTCTATCCTTGAATTCTGGGCACCCAGATTTGAGAATCACCATCTCAACTAGCTCTCAACTTGCCTCCAACACTTTCATCACAGATCGCCAATTGGATACTTATTGAAACTACATGTGAGTTTTAAAAATACTAATACTCAACTCTACCCCCAAGAACTTCTGTTTACTTGCTCTGAGGTCTTTGCCTAGGTGATTGTAATGTGTAACCAAATTTGAGAACAACTGCACCAGGTGTTTTTAAATGTAAATTTGATTGTGTCACTCTCACTCTTAACATTTTTAAGCTTCTCAGTGGTTCTCAAAGTGTGTTACCCAGACTAGTAGTTTCAGCAGCACCTAGGAACTTGTTAGAAATACAAATGATCTAGCCGAAAACCCAGACCTATTAAATCAGAAACGCTGGGAGTAGGACTCAGCAATCTGTATTTTTTAACAAGCCTTCCAGGGTATTCTGATTCATGCTTAAGTTTGAGAAACACTGACCTGCAAAATAAAGCCCAAACTTGAGAGCCTAGTGTACACAAATTTACCCTGTCTGAACGTTGCCAGTCCCTGATCGAATGAACCCTTTACCCTAGTCATACTGATAAAGTACCCACTCTCTAGTCTCTGTGTCATGTTAATAAGATTTTATGTTTATTATAAAAATATTTAAAATCAGATAATTTCATACAATCACATTTTAATATATCCACTCTTCTGGTGGTTTTGGAACTTTATTGAGTAAAAGAGTCCCTTGGAAAATTTGTTTTAAATGCAAATTCCTGAAGCCAGCTCCAATGATTCAAATTCAGTAAGTCTGGGTGTGACTCAGAAGGGCATTTTTAAAAGCATCGCAGCTGGTTTCTGATTGTAGGCAAAACCATCACTCTGAGGGTCACTGCTGACCACCAGCAAGTTTAGCTCCATTCTCCTGATGACCATATGGGAAAGTCTGTGAGTTAGTTTAAAGGAGGACATGTATGTATCTGCTTCACCCTCTACCTGTTTTGGTGAAAAACTAAGCCTTAGAAGACATATCCTTCAGGACTGTAGTAATTTGTGAAAATACCTGTTTACTCAAGCAGGTTGCCTGGACCCAATTTTATTTGAATTTTAAAAAAAAGCAACAAGAGAGAATGTGTGTAAAAGAGACATTAAATTCCAAGTAAGTAAAGCCTAGTTTAAAAACTTAGCGAGGTCTTTCTGTTTGAACTATGTGAGAATCAGGTTTAAGTGATTGGAGCTGGTTCTTGAAGTCAAAACTGGTTTTGGAAACAGATCAATGAGTGTGAGGTAAGGATCAAAACTCTTTATTTTATTTTATTTTATTTATCTATCTATCTATCTATTTATTTATTATTTTGCGGTACGCAGGCCTCTGCCGTTGCGGGGCACAGGCTCCGGATGCGCAGGCTCAGTGGCCATGGCTCACGGGCCCAGCTTCTCTGCGGCATGTGGGATCCTCCCGGACCGGGGCACGAACCCTCATCCCCTGCATCGGCAGGCGGACTCTCAACCACTGTGCCACCAGGGAAGCCCTCTTTATTTTTATTTTAAAATTTTTGGCATGTCTAATTGTTTTTTTTCCATTGAAGTACCATTCACCTTGGTCAAATTCAAATGATCATATGTATATAGGTCTGTATCTGAACTCTGTTCTATTGATCTGTATGTTGTATCTTTCCCTGATCCTAAACTGTCTTGATTAATGTAGCTTTTTTCATAACTCAGATAGTGTAAGTCCTCCAACTTTGTTCTTTTTTTCTTTTTCAGAATTGTTCTGGCTATTCTAAGTCATTTACATTTTTATGTACAGTTTAGAATCCATTTGTCAATATCTACAAAAACAGCGTCTTGGCACTTTGAGATGTTGAATCTATAGATTAATTTGTGGAGAATTGATACCTTAACAACATTGTATCTTCCAATTCATGAACATATCATAACTCTCTATTTATTTAGATCTTTAAAAATTTCTTATAGAAGTTTTTGGTTTCCAGGTACAGCTGTTGCACGTAGCTTGTTAAATTTATCCCCAAGTATTTCTTGTTTTTTGATTTTGATTCTAGTGTTAATATATTTTAAATTTTCCATTTTTCATCAGTTTGCTAAATATACAAAAAATGATTTTCTTGCATTCACCTATCCAGTAATCTTGCTAACTTGCATAATCTAAAAACTTTTTTTGCAGACTTGTTAGGATTTTTTATGTAGACAATACATTGTCTGTGAAAAAAAGAGTTTTACTTCTTTCTTTCTGATCCATATGTCTTTTTTTTTTCTTGCCTTATTACACTGACTAGAAATTCTAATACAATGTTAAATAGGAGTGGTGAGAGCAGGCATCATTCTTTTTCTGCCCTTATGGGAAGAGTATTCAGTCTTTCACCATTAAGTACATTAGCTGTAAGTTGTGTGTGTGTGTGTGTGTGTGTGTGTGTGTGTGTGTGTGTGTGTTTCTGATAGTTTTTATCAGATTGAGGTAGTTCCCTTATATTCCTACTGTGCTGAGAGATTTTTACCACTAATGGGTGTTGAAGTTTGTCAAACACTTCTTCTGCATCTTTTGAGATGACCATATATTTTTTCAGTGTATGTTTATCATTGGTGTTGATCTAGCAACTTTGTTTGGGTAAGAGAAATTACCTTCTGATATGGGGAAGTTTTTAAACCTGAACTATAATTTATGATTTTTAAAAAACCCTTTGTGTCTTGGAATATTTCCCTCTCATGTGCTTCATGGCATTAAACTATTGAAATGAATAGAGAAGTAGTTGATTTTTCCTTTCACCTATGCTAATGCTTTCCATTAGGAATCAATGAGTTTGGATTATATAAATTGAGTACTGGCATTTTTCTAGGCAAAATAATGAAATAGTCTGATGAAATGTAGTAGGAAAGGAAAAGGGAATTAATGTTGATTAAGGATTCACTACTCTTAGGCTGTTTGTATGCAGTTTATCATTTAAAATTTTTCTTACATATACCTCATAGCTAAGAGTCATCTTCATATTTCAAATGAGATAGACTCAGAAATTTAGTTATTTACTTCTTCAATGAATCTGATTCATGCATTTTTAGTTTTAAAAACAATATTACAACATTACAGAATGTTTGGAAAAGTGGAGGAGTGAGTCTCTCATCATCCCAGCACTCTATGCAATAAGTATTTTGGAGAATTAGATGTTGACTTTTTTTTGTCTAAAAGTCTATAGCATCAATATGAAGAGCAATTTTTTTTTTTTTTTTTTTTTTTGCGGTATGTGGGCCTCTCACTGTTGCGGCCTCTCCCGTTGCGGAGCACAGGCTCCGGACGCGCAGGCTCAGCGGCCATGGCTCATGGACCCAGCCACTGCGCGGCATGTGAGATGTTCCTGTACCGGGGCACGAACTCGTGTCCGCTGCATCGGCAGGCGGACTCTTAACCACTGCGCCACCAGGGGAGCCCTGAAGAGCAATTTTATTAAGTGTTTATATATACTCTTAATAATTACCATTTACCCAAGGGTGTATAGAGGGGAATGTAGGTACAACTGGTACCAATAAATAACTCGTACAATATCTAGCTCTTCATACGTACCAATAAATGATAGCTATTGTTATCATTATCTTTGCCATTTGTGTCCTGACCACGCTATGGTCTCCCCAAGGGTGTAGATGATGTTCTCAACACCTTCTGTAATCCCCTGCAGTAGTCATCATAGTGCTGAACATGAGGTAAGTGTTTTAAGAAATACTTGGAGGTTGATGGCCTAACCCAGGACCTTAGTTTGGCAGAGCAGGAACTCGATCTGTCCAGACTAAGCATGGAGGAGGAAGAGGAGGAGGGTAAGAAAGAATGAAATATTCTGGTGATGGCAACAAACAGAAATTTGGAGCACATGGGATTGCCTCTTATTCCAAATATCAAATTCAGGACAAAGGAAATGCTCATTTGGTTGTAGGAACAGAGCATTACCGTGTGTGGCTTCATGCTGTCAACTCATTCTGAGAACGTAGCTTCCTCTAAACCACAGGCATCATCCCCACTCTGCTCCAAAGTCACTTCCCAATCCTGACCCATCAGGGAGAGTCCTGTTTATTCCAAGGAGGAAGAAAAATAACATTGCACAGTAGGAAAGCAAGTGGAACCCCAAATCTGAAGGGCCGCATTTGAATTCTGGTTCTGTGTTTCAGAGTACTTTTAGGGTGCTTTTGGCAGCAAGTTAAAATAAAAACCAGAACTCACCAAAACCCTCTTAGTCAGTCTACCAGTAAGTTAATTCCTTATCTCACATGATGGAACTTCCAGGATTGAGAAGGGCTTCAGAGGTTGTTGTTAGCTCCTCAAAGATGGGTAGAAGAATAGAGAGATGGCAGGCTCTAGTTTCTTGACTACATCTTTGAGGAGTTAACAACCACCTGGGAATCACAAACCCTTTTTCAGGAGTCCCCTGACAGGCATCACAGCACAACTGGATAAAATTGGGTGAAGAGTCTGTTCCTAATCCAACTGCCAGCAAGGGAAATGGGTTACCCCCAAACCACTGGTCTACCCTGGACCTGGGGTGAGACTAGATTTCCATAAGGTCCATCTATGCACAAAACCCTGGTTTTAAAGATAAAAAGTGGGGAATGGATGCAGGATAGGAAACTCTGTGCTTACTATATGTTGCTTCTTCTGATCAGGGTATACTCAGGCTAGAGTCAGAGTCCTAAGTGCTTTTGAGTTTTGGTTTATCACCTGTCACTGGGAATAATAATACTCCTCTCACATGTTCTTTTGTAGGTTAACTGAGATTATGTATGTAAAAGAGCTATGAATAACATTTTTATTATTGTCTGATCTCTTTAGCTCACACTGATTTCCTACAGAATTAATAGTTCAGTAGTGGTTTTATGTGCCTTAGTCATATCTCTAAGCATACTGTAAACATCTTGCAGGTGAGCACCATGCTTCTCCTTCAGTGTTTTTATATTCTCTAGAATATTGGGCACATAGTATATTCTACATGTTTAATTGACTGTAGTATTCTCTATTTGAAAAAACATTACAGATAAAAGAGAAGTGATACTTGTTTAAAAAATCATTCATTCTAGAGTATATTTTTTCTTTTTTCTTTATGTTTCATAATGTATTGATTCATTTATTAGCACTTGTGCAAATAAATTCAAAACACATTTTATTTTTCCATGATTTTAATGGCTCTGTATAATTTCTACTAGGATCAGTAATAAAGTACTGAATGGAAATGATGATCTATAGACTGAAAATGATTAGGTTCAGGGCCTGGGTATACCACATGGTATGTTATCTAACCTCTTCTCTAACATTTTAATTCTGGTAAAATTAAAGTTAATGGTAAATATAGTTAATGATAAACCTGATGCATAGCACTGAAGAGAAAATGAACTCAAGTGGAAACCCACCAGGCTGGGGAATTTATGTGGATATAGAGTTGGTTGTGAAAGTCACTTTAGACTATATGGATTTTAGCCCTTATCTCTTAAGCTTTTTGTATCAGCAGAGACATTTCTCCTCCCTACCCTCAGAGTTACTATCCTAGTCCAGAGTCACCACCGCATTTCAGTTTATCTTCAGTTTATCTTCTCAGCTTTGGATCCTTTAAAAATATCTTAATTATTTTTAATCTAATATTATACTTATTTTTCATGGTTATTTTGTGGTACCTAGTAAGTTGCTATGCACATGTAATAATAACTGCCATCATAATTAATGGAGAACCTGTGCCAGGCTTGAGGTTTAGTGTTCACATACACTTTAAAATGACTTTCACGGGAGATGCAAGAAGGAAGAGATATGGGAACATATGTATATGTATAACTGATTCACTTTGTTATAAAGCAGAAACTAACACACCATTGTAAAGCAATTATACTCCAATAAAGATGTAAAAAATAAAAAAATAAAATGACTTTCACTTAACTTCTATTAGTCCCATTTTATAGATGAGGAAACTGAAGCTGAGAGCTTTTAAGTAACTTGCTTAAGCTAAGTGGTAGACGAAGGATTTGAATCCATGTACTTTTGGTTTTGAAGCTTCTGCTCTCATTTGACTATATCTTAGATGAGATTTTCCAGGTCTCCATGTCCTTTTATGTTAAACTAAAGCTGGACAATATGATAACAAGATTTTTCGTGCCTTGAGACTTTGTAAATGTTACGAATCCTAAGATTAATTAAAATCTTGTAGGGATATATAGTTCTTGGTATCTGTACTCTTGACTTAAATACACTGATCGGGTAGGTATCTTTAAAAGAAAAAAGCCTTTACTTACATGTGATTTTGTACATAGGTGTGTATATGAATTTAGATAAATGTCATATCTTCTTTAGTGTTGAATATTTAGAAGCATAACAAAGATGTTAGAAGTTGTGAGGTATAGAAAATGCCTCAAATGTGCTATTAATTGTAGCTTTCCTTGAAAATAAAGAAAATATTTTGATTATTGTTTGATAATTGACATTACAAATATTAGGTACATTTTCCAAGTGATGGATAAATAGGTACTCTCATTAATGATTATTTCTATTAATTGGGTAGATGGGCTTTCCTAAAGGCCAAAATTTAAATGCTCTAATTAAAAAAAATTATTTCAATAAATCACTATTAAATGAATCTCAATTTTTCTGGAGTTTGCATAAAACATGATTGTGAGCTGTTGAGTTTACTTTGGTGGAGGAAGGCAGTGTATCCTGCTAACCCAGGAAACCTTATCTTTCATTTTGAGAAGTAAGCTGGTGAGCAAAGCCAAATTTAAGTTGGAATAACTTCTGTAGTCAATGAAAATGAAAATACAAATCCTATCTTGGAGGAAAGTATATTTAGTGATGACTCAGACGAATGCTGGGGCCTGATGAGAGGGCTCCTTCAGGTTTTTATTTGAAATGTGACTACCACAAGTGATTGACAAAAATCACCTCTGATTTCCAGATAAATGCACAAATCCAATGTCACTGAAAGCCGATGAGACAGATTTGAGAAAATTGATTTTAAAAGTACCTCCCGCCCTGCTTATTTCAAAATAGGACAACCCCAATGCAACTTCGTTTATCTGACAACTGAATTTTTAATGGCTATCTGGGTGTCATTGGCAGTAAAGTAGGATTATTTCCATTTTCTCAGACTTTTTAAAGCCCCTTTGTTCCCTGTAGCTATCTATCTAAATGCGAAGTAGTAAGATAATATCAATAGCTGGCATAAGGGTTTTTCATTTTTGTTATTACAGCAGAACACTCACTTCTAAGGTTTTTGGTTTCCTAGTGTGCTAAGAAATGTATCTTTCTGAGCAAGATATTTGCAATCATCTCACCCTTACCTCTACACCTCGGGGCAAATGTTGCACAGTATGACACACACATTAGGAAGGAAACAGAATGGGTTTCTCTACTAATTTATTCCACATGAAAGAAGCTTCTGGTTCTTGATCCAAATCAGAACTAAATGTCTGCATGGTATTCTGTTACTTCCTCTCTTCAGTGTGGTCCCTGAGACTACTTTGTGTGCAACTGCAGGAAGGAAAATACTCAGTGGGATGTAGTGGGAGGAGCTAATTAACTATGGAGATCCAGGAAGAGGATCTTATTTTGGGAAGAAAAGACCAATGGCTTCAGCCTTTCTCTTATACTATAAATTGGGTTCTTCACCCATGTCTCAGCAGATTCTCAGATTAATATTTGTTTGTGGGAGATTTCTTAGGGAATACTCTTGGGATCAACATCTGGGGAAGGGAAGGGGAGGGAAGGGAAGGGAAGAGAAGGGGAAAGAACCAGGATTGGTCAGAGGAAGTTGGGCAATCTCAAGGATATTCTCAGCTAACTTTGTGGGAAGTTCTAAAACTGGATGTTATTCCACATTGCAACAAGGGGGCTTGACTTTTATGTTCCTGTGTTGACTGTCACTGAATGCAGGCTGCCACCAGGAAGGAGGTGCAGCCTAGGGTAAGGAGCTGTCATTAGCTGAAACAATTTCTGGAGAGAGGTGACAGTTGAGAGCTGTAAGCCACAGTGCTCCCTAGAGCATCAGATCCTTCAGTCCTGTAGGAAAATGTGTGGAGCACACCACAGTGCTCAGTTCTCCAGGTTATGGTGGGACACCAAGGCCATTAGTTTTGGACTGAGCCTCAAAGTGGGAGAAGTGGGTGAGAAGAATATATTTTCTCCAGAAGATTCTACAAGAAAAATCTGGAGATAAATATATATATATTATAAATATATATTATATATTATAAATCTATATCTCCTAAGTGTGTTCTCTTTTGAGATAAAATAGTAGAACTGCCTTTCCTTGTTTCCTGCCTATTTGATTGTGTATTACTATCCTTTCATGACTTCTTTACTTTTTCAAGTCCCAGCCTGATTTTTTTTAACCTACCTGCTTTACCTGTATGAAAATATTGAGGAAATAGAGAGGTTTCTCCTGGGCTTCCCTCCAACCCCAGAGATGTTCTGAGGCCCCTTTTAAGACACTTAGAGGAACTTGGAGTAAGTTCTCAAAAATTTATCATTAAAATGCCAGAATCAGAAATGGTAGCCAACAATAATAGGAGTTTATGCATGTCCTAGGCTTGGGATTTAACACATTTTCTAGGTAAGTCTTATATGTGGTAAAGTTTGTAAGCCTAAAAGAATATTGTGTCCATTAGATTTTTTTGAAATATGCATGTAATTGTTAATTTTATGTCTCGACTTCGGTAGGCCATGTTACCCAGATATTTGGTTGAACATTATTCTAGATGTTTCTGTGAAGATAATTTTTAGATATAGTTAACATTTAAATCAGTGGGCTTTGACTATCAGAGTGGATTACCCTCCATAATGTGAGTGGAACTCATTCAGTCAGTTGAAGGCCTTAATAGAGAAAAAACTGGCCTCCCCAGTAAAGAGGGAATTCTGCCAGCGGACTGCCTTTAGACTGAAACTGTAACTCTTCCCTGGTGGCCATATATATATATATATATATATATATATATATTCTCTTTTCTCCACAACTTTGCCAACATTTGTTATTTGTGGTCTTTTTGATGACAGCCATTCTGACAGGTGTGAGGTGATATCTCATTGTGGTTTTGATTTGCATTTCTCTGATGATTAGTGATGTTGAGCATCTTTTCACATGCCTGTTGCCCATCTGTATGTCTTCTGTGGAAAAATGTCTATTCAGATCTTCTGTCCATTTTTTGATTAGGTTATTTGTTTTTTGGATATTGAGTTGGATGAGATATTTATATATTTTGGATATTAACCCCTTGTTGATCATATCATTTAGAAATATTTTCTCCCATTCTGTAGGTTGTCTTTTTGTTTCGTTGATGGTTTCCTTTGCTATGTAAAAGCTTTTAAGTTTAATTATGTCTCATTTGTTTGTTTTTGCATTTGTTTCCTTTGCCTTAGGAGACAGATCCAAAAAATATGTTACAATTTATGTCAAAGAGTGTTCTGCCTATATTTCCTTCTAGGAGTTTTATGGTCTCAGGTGTTACATTTGGGTCTTTAATCTAATTTGAATTTACTTTTGTGTGTGATGCTAGAGAATGTTCTCATCTCATTCTTTTACATGTAACTGTCCAGTTTTCCCTGAATCACTTATTGAAGAGACTATCTTTTCTCTATTGTATAGTCTTCCCTACTTTGTCGTAGATTAATTGATCATAAGTGCACAGGTTTATTTCTGGGCTCTCTATTACATTCCATTGGTCTATATGTCTATTTTTGTGCCAGTAGCATGCTCTTCTGTTTACTGAAGCTTTGTAGTATAGTCTGAAATCTGGGACTATGCTATCTCCAGCTTTGTTTTTTTTTTCTCAATATTTCTTTGGCAATTCAGGGTCTTCAGTGATTCCATATAAATTTTAGGATTATTCTAGTTCTGTGAAAAATATCATGAATGTCATGGATATTTTGATAGGGATTTTATTAAATCTGTAGATTTCTTTGAGTAGTATGGCCATTTTAACAATATTAATTCTTCCAATTCAAGAGCACAGGATATCTTTTCATTTTTTTGTTTCATCTTTAATTTTCTTCATCAGTATTTTTCAGAGTATAGGTCTTTCACTTCCTTGGTGAATTTCATTCCTAGATATTTTATCCTTTTTGATGTAATTTTAATGGGGATTGTTTTCTTGCTTTCTATTTCTGATAGTTCATTATTAGTGTATAGAAAAGCAACAGATTTCTGTATACTAATCTTATATCCTGCAATTTTACTGAATTCATTTATTGTTCAAATAGCTTTTGGTGGAGACTTTAGGGTTTTCTATATTTAGTATCATGTCATCTGCAAATAGTGACAGTTTTATTTCTTCCCTTCTAATTTGGATGCATTTCTTTTTCTTGTTGGATTACTGTGGTTAGGACTTCTAATACTATATTAAATAGAAATGGTGAGAGTGGGAAAGCTTGTCTTGTTCCTGATTTTAGAAGAACTGCTTTCAGCTTTTCACCATTGAGTATGATGTTAGCTGTGGGTTATAGATATCTATTAAGTTCAGTTGACCTAGTGTGTCATTTAAGACCACTGTTCCCTTGTTGATTTTCTATCTGGATGATCTGTTCATTGAGGTAAATGGGGTGTTGAAGTCCCCTACTATTATTGTATTATGTCAGGTTCTCATTTTATGTCTACAAATGTCTATGTGTTATATTTAGATGCTCCTATATTATACATATATACATATGTTATAATATATATATCACACACATATATGTTATAATATATATTATACAAATATATGTTAACGAATGTTATATCCTCTTCTTGTACTGATCCCTTTATCATTATATAATGCCCTTCTTTGTCCTTTGTTGTAGACTTTGTTTTAAAATCTACTTTGA
Organism: Mesoplodon densirostris; assembly: GCF_025265405.1. Lineage (NCBI taxonomy): Eukaryota > Metazoa > Chordata > Mammalia > Artiodactyla > Ziphiidae > Mesoplodon > Mesoplodon densirostris. Next base: position 95,067,309 of record NC_082663.1, read on the forward strand.
TGTGAGTATTGCTACCCCCACTTTCTTGTCATTTCCATTTGCTTGAAATATATTTTTTCATCCTCTCATTTTCAGTCTGTGTTTTTCTTTAGCTCTGAACTGAGTCTCTCGTAAGCAGCATATAGATAGTTTTTGCTTTTTTATCCAATCATCCATCCTATGGCTTTTGATTGGGGCATTTAGTCCATTGACATTTAAAGTGATTATTGATAGGTATGTAGTTATTGCTATTTTGTTTCTGGTTGTTTTTGTGGTTCTTCTCTGTTTCTTCTTCTGCTTGTCTCTTCTTTTGTGGTTTGATGATTTTCTTTAGTAGTATGCTTATGTTCCTTTCTCTCTAGTTTTTGTATATTTATTTTAGGTGTTTGACTTGTGCTTATTGTGTGGTTCATGTTAACCTATAACTATATCTACTTTTTTTAAAACTGGTAGTCATTTAAGTTCAAACACACCCTAAAAGATCTACATTTTGAACACACATGCTCTGTGTTTTTAATGTCCTATTTTATATCTTCTACATGTCTATTCCTTAACTATTGATTGTAGTTATAGTTTATTTTACAATTTTCATCTTTTACTCTTCATACTCACTTATTTAAATGATTGATCCACAGACTTTACTATATATTTGCCTTTACTAGTGGGAGTTTTCATTTCCTATAAATTCTTGATTCTTCTTGTAGCATTTTCCACTGGGAGGAAACCCTTTAACACTTCTTGTACAGGTGGTTTAGTATTGATGAAGTCTTTTGATATTTCCTTGTTGGAGAAGTTCTTTATCTCTCCTTCAATTCTGGATGATAACCTTGCTGAATAGAGTACCCTAGGTTGTAGGATTTTCCCTTTTATCACTTTAAATATATCATGCCAGTCCCTTTTGTCCTGAAATGTTTCTGCCGAAAAATCAACTAACAGTCTTATTAGGATTCCTTTCTATATGACTGTTTTTCTCTTGCTTTCTTTAGAATTCTCTATCATAAATTTGCCATTTTATGATAATTATGATATATCTTGGAGTGTGTCTCTTTGCTTCATCTTGTTTGCGACTCACTTTTCATCCTGTACCTGGATATCTGTTTCCTTCTTCAGGTTTGGGAAATTTTCAGGCATAATTTCATCAAATACATTTTTGACCATTTTCTGTCTCTCTTCTCCTTCTGGGAATCCTATAATATGAATGTTAGTAATCTTGATGTTTTCTTAGAGGGCCCTTAGTCTATTCACATTTTTAAAATTTTGTTTTTCTTTTTGGTGTTCTGACTGTGTGATTTCCATTATTCTATCTTCCAGATCACTTATGTGTTCTTGTATGTCACCATATCTGCTCTTAATTTCTTCTAGTGTGTTTTACATTTCAGTTATTGTATTCTTCATCTATGACTGGTTCTTTTTTATATTTTTTTAGTTCCTTGATAAAATTTCACTGTGTTCATCTTTTCTTTCCCCTAGTTCAGTTAGCATTCTTTTCACTAATGCTTTGAGTCCTTCATCTGGTAAATTATGTTTCACTAGTTGTTTTTTGAGGTATTTTTCTTTTTTTTTTCTATTTTTTTTATTAGTTTCTGCTTTATAACAAAGTGAATCAGTCATACATATACATCTGTTCCCACATCCCCTCCCTCATGCATCTGCCTCCCTCCCACCCTCCCCATCCCTCCCCTCCAGGCGGTCACAAAGCACCGAGCTGATCTCCCTGTGCTCTGCGGCTGCTTCCCACTATCTATCTACCCTACGTTTGGTAGTGTATATATGTCCATGCCTCTCTTTCACTTTGTCACAGCTTACCCTTCCCCCTCCCCATATCCTCAAGTCCATTCTCAAGTAGGTCTGTGTCTTTATTCCCGTTTTACCCCTAGGTTCTTCATGACATTTTTTTTCTTATATTCCATATATATGTGTTAGCATACGGTATTTGTCTTTCTCTTTCTGACTTACTTCACTCTGTATGACAGACTCTAGGTCTATCCACCTCATTACAAATAGCTCAGTTTCGTTTCTTTTTATGGCTGAGTAATATTCCATTGTATATATGTGCCACATCTTCTTTATCCATTCATCCGATGATGGACACTTAGGTTGTTTCCAGCTCCGGGCTATTGTGAATAGAGCTGCAATGAACATTTTGGTACATGTCTCTTTTTGAATTATGGTTTTCTCAGGGTATATGCCTAGTAGTGGGATTGCTGGATCATATGGTAGTTCTATTTGTAGTTTTTTAAGGAACCTCCATACTGTTCTCCATAGTGGCTGTACCAATTCACATTCCCACCAGCAGTGCAAGAGTGTTCCCTTTTCTCCACACCCTCTCCAGCATTTATTGTTTCTAGATTTCTTGATGATGGCCATTCTGACTGGTGTGAGATGATATCTCATTGTAGTTTTGATTTGCATTTCTCTAATGATTAATGATGTTGAGCATTCTTTCATGTATTTGTTGGCAGTCTGTATATCTTCTTTGGAGAAATGCCTATTTAAGTCTTCTGCCCATTTTTGGATTGGGTTGTTTGTTTTTTTGCTATTGAGCTGCATGAGCTGTTTATAAATTTTGGAGATTAATCCTTTGTCAGTTGCTTCATTTGCAAATATTTTCTCCCATTCTGAGGGTTGTCTTTTGGTCTTGTTTATGGTTTCCTTTGCTGTGCAAAAGCTTTGAAGTTTCATTAGGTCCCATGTGTTTATCTTTGTTTTTATTTCCATTTCTCTAGGAGGTGGGTCCAAAAGGATCTTGCTGTGATTTATGTCATAGAGTGTTCTACCTATGTTTTCCTCTAAGAGTTTGATAGTTTCTGGCCTTACATTTAAGTCTTTAATCCATTTTGAGCTTATTTTTGTGTATGGTGTTAGGGAATGATCTAATCTCATACTTTTACATGTCCCTGTCCAGTTTTCCCAGCACCACTTATTGAAGAGGCTGTCCTTTCTCCACTGTACATTCCTGCCTCCTTTATCAAAGATAAGTTGGCCATATGTGCGTGGGTTTATCTCTGGGCTTTCTATCCTGATCCACTGATCTATCTTTCTGTTTTTATGCCAGTACCACACTGTCTTAATTACTGTAGCTTTGTAGTATAGTCTGAAGTCAGGGAGCCTGATTCCTCCAGCTCCTTTTTTCATTCTCAAGATTGCTTTGGCTATTCGGGGTCTTTTGTTTTTCCAAACAAATTTTGAAATTTTCTGTTCTAGTTCTGTGAAAAATGCCAGTGGTAGTTTGATAGGGATTGCATTGAATCTGTAGATTGCTTTGGGTAGTAGAGTCATTTTCACAATATTGATTCTTCCAATCCAGGAACATGGTATATCTCTCCATCTGTTTGTATCATCTTTAATTTCTTTCATCAGTGTCTTATAATTTTCTGCATACAGGTCTTTTGTCTCCTTAGGTAGGTTTATTCCTAGATATTTTATTCTTTTTGCTGCAATGGTAAATGGGAGTGTTTTCTTGATTTCATTTTCAGATTTTTCATCATTAGTGTACAGGAATGCCAGAGATTTCTGTACATTAATTTTATAACCTGCTACTTTACCAAATTCATTGATTAGCTCTAGTAGTTTTTCGGTAGCATCTTTAGGATTCTCTATGTATAGTATCATGTCATCTGCAAACAGTGACAGCTTTACTTCTTCTTTTCCGATTTGGATTCCTTTTATTTCCTTTTCTTCTCTGATTGCTGTGGCTAAAACTTCCAAAACTAGGTTGAATAAGAGTGGTGAGAGTGGGCAGCCTTGTCTTGTTCCTGATCTTAGTGGAAATGGTTTCAGTTTTTCACCATTGAGGACAATGTTGGCTGTGGGTTTGTCATATATGGCCTTTATTATGTTGAGGAAAGATCCCTCTATGCCTACTTTCTGCAGGGTTTTTATCATAAATGGGTGTTGAATTTTGTCGAAAGCTTTCTCTGCATCTATTGAGATGATCATATGGTTTTTCTCCTTCAACTTGTTAATATGGTGTATCACATTGATTGATTTGCGTATATTGAAGAATCCTTGCATTCCTGGAATAAACCCCACTTGATCATGGTGTATGATCCTTTTAATGTGCTGTTGGATTCTGTTTGCTAGTATTTTGTTGAGGATTTTTGCATCTATGTTCATCAGTGATATTGGCCTGTAGTTTTCTTTCTTTGTGACATCCTTGCCTGGTTTTGGTATCAAGGTGATGGTGGCCTCGTAGAATGAGTTTGGGAGTGTTCCTTCCTCTGAAATTGTCTGGAAGAGTTTGAGAAGGATGGGTGTTAGCTCTTCTCTAAATGTTTGATAGAATTCGCCTGTGAAGCCATCTGGTCCTGGGCTTTTTTTTGATGGAAGATTTTTAATCACAGTTTCAATTTCAGTGCTTGTGATTGGTCTATTCATATTTTCTATTTCTTCCTGAGTCAGTCTTGGCAGGTTGTGCATTTCTAAGAATTTGTCCATTTCTTCCAGGTTGTCCATTTTATTGGCATAGAGTTGCTTGTAGTAATCTCTCATGATCTTTTGTATTTCTGCAGTGTCAGTTGTTACTTCTCCTTTTTCATTTCTAATTCTACTGATTTGAGTCTTCTCCCTTCTTTTCTTGATGAGTCTGGCTAATGGTTTGTCAATTTTGTTTATCTTCTCAAAGAACCAGCTTTTAGTTTGGTTGATCTTTGCTATCGTTTCCTTCATTTCTTTTTCATTTATTTCTGATCTGATCTTTATGATTTCTTTCCTTCTGCTAGCTTTGGGGGTTTTTTGTTCTTCTTTCTCTAATTGCTTTAGGTGCAGGGTCAGGTTGTTTACTCGAAATGTTTCCTGTTTCTTAAGGTGGGATTGTATTGCTATAAACTTCCCCCTTAGAACTGCTTTTGCTGCATCCCATAGGTTTTGGGTTGTCGTGTCTCCATTGTCATTTGTTTCTAGGTATTTTTTAATTTCCTCTCTGATTTCTTCAGTGATCACTTCGTTATTGAGTAGTGTATTGTTTAGCCTCCATGTGTTTGTATTTTTTACAGATCTTTTCCTGTAATTGATGTCTAGTCTCATAGCATTGTGGTCGGAAAAGATACTTGATACAATTTCAATTTTCTTAAATTTACCAAGGCTTGATTTGTGACCCAAGATATGATCTATCCTGGAGAATGTTCCATGAGCACTTGAGAAAAATGTGTATTCTGTTGTTTTTGGATGAAATGTCCTATAAATATCAACTAAATCCATCTTGTTTAATGTATCATTTAAAGCTTGTGTTTCCTTATTTATTTTCATTTTGGACGATCTGTCCATTGGTGAAAGTGGGGTGTTAAAGTCCCCTACTATGATTGTGTTACTGTCGATTTCCCCTTTTATGGCTGTTAGTATTTGCCTTATGTATTGAGGTGCTCCTATGTTGGGTGCATAAATATTTACAATTGTTATATCTTCTTCTTGGATTGATCCCTTGATCATTATGTAGTGTCCTTCTTTGTCTCTTCTAATAGTCTTTATTTTAAAGTCTATTTTGTCTGATATAAGAATTGCTACTCCAGCTTTCTTTTGATTTCCATTTGCATGGAATATCTTTTTCCATCCCCTTACTTTCAATCTGTATGTGTCTTTAGGTCTGAAGTGGGTCTCTTGTAGACAGCATATATATGGGTCTTGTTTTTGTATCCATTCAGCCACTCTGTGTCTTTTGGTGGGAGCATTTAGTCCATTTACATTTAAGGTAATTATTGATATGTATGTTCCTATTCCCATTTCCTTAATTGCTTTGGGTTCGTTATTGTAGGTATATTCCTTCTGTTGTGTTTCTTGCCTAGAGAAGTTCCTTTAGCATTTGTTGTAAAGCTGGTTTGGTGGTGCTGAACTCTCTCAGCTTTTGCTTGTCTGTAAAGGTTTTAATTTCTCCATCAAATCTGAATGAGATCCTTGCTGGGTAGAGTAATCTTGGCTGCAGGTTTCTCTCCTTCATCACTTTAATTATGTCCTGCCACTCCCTTCTGGCTTGTAGAGTTTCTGCTGAGAGATCAGCTGTTAACCTGATGGGGTTTCCCTTGTGTGTTATTTGTTGTTTTTCCCTTGCTGCTTTTAATATGATTTCTTTGTGTTTAATTTTTGACAGTTTGATTAATATGTGTCTTGGTGTATTTCTCCTTGGATTTATTCTGTATGGGACTCTCTGTGCCTCCTGGACTTGATTAACTATTTCCTTTCCCATATTGGGGAAGTTTTCAACTATAATCTCTTCAAATATTTTCTCAGTCCCTTTCTTTTTCTCTTCTTCTTCTGGAACCCCTATAATTCGAATGTTGGTGCGTTTAATGTTGTCCCAGAGGTCTCTGAGACTGTCCTCTGTTCTTTTCATTCTTTTTTCTTTATTTTGCTCTGCATCAGTTATTTCCACTATTTTATCTTCCACCTCACTTGTCCGTTCTTCTGCCTCAGTTATTCTGCTATTGATCCCATCTAGAGTATTTTTCATTTCATTTATTGTGTTTTTAATCGATGCTTGATTCATCTTTAGTTCTTCTAGGTCCTTGTTAACTGTTTCTTGCATTTTGTCTATTCTATTTCCAAGATTTTGGATCATCTTTACCATCATTATTCTGAATTCTTTTTCAGGTAGACTGCCTATTACCTCTTCATTTGTTAGGTCTGGTGGGTTTTTATCTTGCTCCTTCACCTGCTGTGTGTTTTTCTGTCTTCTCATTTTGCTTATGTTACTGTGTTTGGGGTCTCCTTTTTGCAGGCTGCAGATTCGTAGTTCCCGTTGTTTTTCGTGTCTGACCCCAGTGGCTAAGGTTGTTTCAGTAGGTTGTGTAGGCTTCCTGGTGGGGGGGACTAATGCCTGTGTTCTGGTGGTTGAGGCTCGATCTTGTCTTTCTGGTGGACAGGTCCACGTCTGGTGGTGTGTTTTGGGGTGCCTATGGCCTTATTATGTTTTTAGGTAGCTTCTCTGCTAATGGGTGGGGTTGTGTTCCTGCCTTGCTAGTTGCTTGGCATAGGGTGACCAGCACTGTAGCTTGCTGGTCGTTGACTGAAGCTGGGTGCTGGTGTTGGGATGGAGATCTCTGGGAGATTTTCGCTGCTTGATATTATGTGGAGCTGGGAGGTCTCTTTTGGACCCGTGTCCTGAAGTTGTCTCTCCCACTTCAGAGGCACAGCACTGGCTCCTGGCTGCAGCACCAAGAGCCTTTCATCCACCCGGCTCAGAATAACAGGGAGAAAAAGCAGAAAGAAAGAATTAGTAGAAGAAAGAAAGAGAGAGGGAAAGAAAGGAAGAAGGGAAGAAAGGAAGGAAGGAAGGAAGAAAGAAAGGAGGGAGGGAGTGAGGAAGGATGGAAAGAAAGAAGGAAAGAAAGGAGGGAGGGAGGGAGCAATGAAAGCAAAAGGAAGAGTGAATGGAAGAAGGGAGGGAGGGAGGGAAGAAGGAAAGAAAGAAAGAAAGACAGGAGGGAGGGAGGGAGGAAGGAAAGAAAAAAAAGTGGAAAGAAGAAGGGTGGGAGGGAGGGAGGAAAGAAAAAGAAAGAAGGAAAGGAAGAGCGGAGGGAGGGAGGGAGGAAGGGAAGGTAGGAAAAAAAGAAAGAGCAGGTAAAGTAAAATAGAATAAAGTATGAAATATAGTAGCGTTATTAAAATTAGAAAGTAATTATTGAAAAAAAAAAAAAAACGGACCGATAGAACCCTGGGACATATGGTGGAAGCAAAGCTATACAGAGAGAATCTTACACAGAAGATTACACATACACATTCACAAAAAGTGAGCAGGGGGAAAAATCAAAAATCTTGCTCTCCAAGTCCACCTCCTCAATTTGGGATAATTCGTTGTAAAAAGAGGAAAAGGGCAAGAAGTCTGAAATCTTGCTCTCTAAGTCCACCTCCTTACTTTGGAATAATTCGTTGTAAAAAGAGGAAAAGGGGGGAAAGTCTTAAATCTTGTCCTCAAAGTCCACTTCCTCAATTTGGGATGATTCGCTGTCCATTCATGCACTCCACAGACGCAGGGCACATCAAATGGACCGTGGAGCTTTAATCCGCTGCCTCCGAGGCTGCACAGAGAGATTTCCCTGACTCTGCTCTCACAGCTCCCGGGTCTCAGCCTTGGACCTGGCCCCGTCTCTGTGCGTAGGTCGCCGGAGGGCATCCGTTCTTCGCTCAGACAGGACGGGTTTAAAGGAGCCGCTGATTCGGGGGCTCTGGCTCACTCAGGCAGAGGGGAGGGAGGGGCGCGCAGTGTGGGGCGGGCCTGCGGCGGCAGAGGCCGGCATGACGTTGCAGCAGCCCGTGGCACTCCGTGCGCTTTCCCGGGAAAGCCGTCCCCGGGTCTCGGGACCCCGGCAGTGGCGGGGTGCACAGGTCCCCCGGAAGGCGGGGCGGACAGTGACCCGCGCTCGCACACAGGCCCCGCGGCTGTGGCGGCGGCGGGCGGCGGCAGGCGGCGGCGGTGGCGGGCCGCGGGGGTGGCGGCGGCGGTGGGCCGCGGCGGCGGCGGGCCGCGGCGGCCGGCGGCGGGCGGTGGGCGGCGGCGGGCGGTGGGCGGCGGCGGGCGGCGGCGGCGGGCGGTGGGAGGTATTTTTCTTGTTCTTTCATTTGAAACAAGTTCCTCTGTCTACTCAGTTTGCTTACCTTTCTCTGTTTCTGTGAAATTCAGTAAAACAGTTACCTATCCCATACTTGAAAGGGTATCCTTGTATGGGAGCATCCATATACTGTCTCTGTGTGCCCAGTGGCTTTGGTGGGAGAGTTGGATCTGAAGTGAACACAGGTCATATCTTACCCCATGGTGTGCTGGCAGCTGTTACCTTGGTGAGAGGTGAGGCTGGGGATGGAGGGGCTAGATCATGACCCAGGTGTGAGCTGGGGCTTCTCTTATGCTCAGTGGCCAACATTGCTTTATTGGGGGGTGGAGTTGTATTACAGTGTTCTGCAGCAGGAGCCCTGAGGGTTGGGTCCCAGTTGTTTCTGTTCCCTTTAAGTATGCACTCTCCCCCATCCAAGAAACGGCACCTTCACCCCAGATGGAAGCAGCGCTTGAGCAAGATGGGCTGGAGCAGGTGCTTGATGTGGGCCAGGATGCACTCTGGGGCAGTCCTGGCACGCCAGCCAGGGATCCAGACCTCTCCCGATTTGCTGCTTCTGCAAGAGCCAGCAATGGTTGCCCTCTCCCCATTCAGATGCAGTGCCAGGTCTGAGTGGCACTGTGCCCCACAACTATGCACCCTCCACAGCAATGGCAGGCTTTCACCCTCGCGAGGAGCTGCACCACAAAGCAAGAGGGTCTGGAGCAGTTGTTTGGTGTAGGCCAGTGTGTGTGCTTGGTAGGTGGCAGGAAATTGGCCAGAGTCCCAGGCAGTTTCAGTTTACTTTTTCTGCCTTATCTCAGGAGCAAGCAAGTATGTGCACACTCTTCAGGAGTGGAGTTTTGGTTTTCTACAGCCCTCCTGTTAGTCCTATTGGTTTTCAAACCAGCTAAGAGGCTTATCTTTCTAGTGTCGTACTCCAGGGCTGGGGTGCCCAATGTGTGGTTTGAACTGCTTACTCTCCAGGGAGGATCTCTGTGCCCATGTAATCACTCTTCTCTTCTGGGTCCCCTTCTAGGTGTACAGGCCCCAAATCCATCACTTCACTTCCCTTCCTACCTGACTCTGTGTGTATCTTTCTTTACAGCCTTGGTTGTATAAGAGTCTTCCTGCCAGTCTCCAGTTTGTTTTCAGTGAGAATTGCTCCACATGTAGATGTATTTTTGGTGTGTTTGGGGGAGGGGGGGCTCAGTGTCCTTCTACTCTGCCATCTTGATCCCCTATTAGCTGTAAACCTTTAACAAAAAAGAAAGAATAGAAATAATTAAGCATTAAACTCAAGAAATTTGAGAAAATATACCATGGGAAGTCAGAAGAAAAGATGTAAAAAGAAATTAAAGCAGGAATCAATAAATTAGAAAAGAGAAAAATAATAGAATGCATAAATAATTCTGAGAATTGTTATTTTTGAAAACAGAAGAAAAATATAATAGGTAAGCAAATATTGAAAAATAGGAAAGAGTAGTTCAGATTTCGGCAATGTTGCTGGGTTGTTTAGGTAACAAAAATTTCCTTCTCATGTAGGATAAATAGAAAATCTAGGCAGAATACATGTTTTTTAAAAATTGTTTGAATGCATCTGTGACAGCAAGGCAGTGAGGCTTTGCTGAGCCAAGATGCAGAAGAGGAAGAAGGCCAAGAGAGATTAGCCCAGGATTAGGATTCATCATGAATAGCCTTCAAGTGAATGTTGATTTCAAAAGTGGCCACTGAAAGGCTGAGAAGCTCAATGGAGCTTTTGAAAATCAAATGGCCTAAGGAAGAAAAATTGGAATCTAGGGACTGCCAGAGAGAGGGAGACTTGGTAAACACTCCAGAATCCTGGATGGGCTCCTGAAGGGTGAAATTAGACCATCTCTCATAGTGACTGAAGCCCAGTTTTGAATCATCTTAACTCTTGATTAAATTAGAACTTTCTCTTCCTGGCTTGGCTGCCTGCCAAAAGCAAAATATATCTTTTTGTAGGAAGATAATATAACCCTCAAGTTACATCTCATTCTTAATAAATGATATTCTTTATGCCACAAAAACTATTAGTCATGCAAGAAGACAAGACCACATGTAAAAAAAAAAAGAGAGAAAGAGAGAACATAGAACATCAAATGCTCATTAGAGTTGATCAACAAAACCAATTTTATATTTTGAAGTGATTATTAAAATTGATAAACCTTCGGTAAGAATTATCAAGGAAAAACTAAGAAAGTTATACATAGCCAATATAATGTATGAAAAAGGGAAAATCACCACAGATCCTATAAACATTGAAAAGATCATGAGAGGATATTATAAAAATTGTGCTTATTTATATAAAAATTTACATTACTTCCTAGAAAAATACAAAAAGTTGAGGGAAGAAATAGAAATTTTATACAGCCCAGTATCTATCTAAGAAATTTAATTAGTAATTTAAAAACTCTTCACAAACACACAGAGTAAGAAAAAAATAAAAGGTCAGTCCCAGATTCTCTGTTGGCTTCTTTAGTGAATACTTTAGAATATTTAAGAAACAAATAACATCACCTTATTTAAACTCTTTTTGAGACTCATAAAGAGAAAACATATCCCTACTTGAGTTTAAAGCCTGCATATATGTGATACCAAAATATGACAAGGATATGACAAGAAAGAACAATTATAGGCCTTTCTCATTCATGAACATAGATTTAAAAATTCTAAATAAAATATAATCAATCTAAATTAAGCAGTTTTAAAATAGATAATATATTAAAACGGATAAGAATCTATTCAGGAATTCAAGGTTGGTTCAGCACTTGAATATCAATCAATGTAATTCACATAAACAGAATAAAGGAAAAGAGATCACGTGAAACATTCAACCTTCCAAGACTGAAGCATGAATAATTAGAAAGTTTGAACAGATCTATAATAAATAAGGAGATTGACTCAATGATTCAAAACCTTCCAATAAAGCAAAGCTCAGGAATATATATGAGTTGGCTGGCAAATTCTACCAAACACTTAAAGAATTATTAGTATCAATCCCTCTCAAACTCTTCCAAAAAGTTGAAAAGGAGAGAACAATTCCAAACTCATTTTACAAGTTCAGCATTACGTGATACCAAACCCAGACGAAGACATTACAGAAAGAGAATTACAGATTAATGTTACTGATAAACATAAATGTAAAAATTCTCAAAAAAATGCTAGCAAACAAAATTCAACAGTACTTTAAAAGATTCATATCCATGAACAAGTGGGATTTATCCCTGGGATCCAAGGATGTTTCAACATAAGCAAATCAATAAACATGATGCACCACATTATTGGAAGGAAAGATAAAAATCACATCATCATTTTATTAAATACTGAAAAAGAATTTGAAAAAATTCAACACCCTTTCATAATAAGAATCCCCCGAACTGGGAAAAGAATAAAATTACCTCAACATTATAAAGGCCACATATAACAAGCCACAGCATATACAATGGGGAAATAATAGTCTCTTCAATAAATGGTATTGCAAAAACGGGACCCCCCAACTCAAAATGGATTGAAGACTTAAATTTAAGATCCAAGACTGTAAAACTCCTGGAAGAAAACATAGCGGGTAATCTCCTTGATGTCAGTCTTGGCATTGATTTTTTGCATTTGATACTAAAAGCAAAGGCAACAAAGCAAAAATAAACAAGTGGGGGGCTTCCCTGGTGGTGCAGTGGTTGAGAGTCTGCCTGCCGATGCAGGGGACACGGGTTTGTGGCCCTGTCCGGGAAGATCCCACATGCTGTGGAGCGGCTGGGCCCGTGAGCCATGGCCGCTGAGCCTGCACGTCCGGAGCCTGTGCTCTGCAACAGGAGAGGCCACAACAGTGAGAGGCCCGTGTATCAGAAAAACAAAAACAAAAAAAAGCAAGTGGGACTACATCAAACTAAAAGCTTTTGCACAGCAAAGGAAACCATCAACAAACTGAAGGCTACCTACTGAAGGTGAAAAAATATTTCCTAATCATATATCTGATAATTATATATCATATATCCAAAATATATAAAGAACTCATACAACTGAGCATGAAACCCCAAACACTCCAATTTAAAAATGGGCAGAGAAACTAAATAGATATTTTCCAAAGAAGACATAAAAATGGGCAACAAGTAATGAAAAGATGCTCAACATCACTGTCAGTGACATGAGAATCAAAGTCACAGTGAGATATCACCTCACACCTGTTAGAATGACAATTGTCAAAAAGACAACAGATAACAAGTATTGGCGAGGATATGGAGAAAAGGGAACCCCTGTGCATGTTGATAAGAATGTAAATTGATCCAGCCACCATGGAAAACAGTATGGAAGTTCCTCAAAATTTTAAAAATAGAACTACCATATGACCCAGAAATACCACTTCTATGTATATATTCCAAGGAAATAAAAACAGGATATCAAAGAAATATTGGCATTTCCATGTTCACTGCAGCATTATTCACAATAACCAAGATACAGAAACAACCTAAGTATCCACTGATGGATGAATAGCTAAAGAAAATGTGGTATATGTACACCATGGGATATTATTCAGCCATGAGAAAAAAGGAAATCCTGACATTTGCTACTACATGGATGAACCTTGAGGGCATCATACTGAGTGAAATAAGCCAGTTACAAAAAGACAATACTATATGATTCCACTTTTATGAGGTATCTAAAAAATTCAAATTGATAGAAACAGGGTAGAAAAGTGGTTGCCAGGAGCTGGAGAGTGAGGGAAATAAGGAGAGGTTGGTAAAAGTGTACAAAGTTTATATAGATAGATGATAGATAGAGATAGATATATATATAGATATATCTATAGATATATCTATAGATATCTATATATAGATAGATAGATACAGTATATAAGTTATATATATACTTATATATATGTAATATGAATAAGTTCTGAGAATCTAATGTATACCGTGGTAACTATAGTTGATAATACTATATTGTGTAATTGAAATTTGCTAAGAAAGTAGTACTTAAATGTTCTCACCAAAATATATATATATATATATATATATATATATATGATGTGATGGATATTTTAATTAACTAAATGGGGGAATCCTTTCACAATTGTATATGTATATCAAATCATTACAATGTACACTTTAAATAACTAACAGTTTTATTTGTCAATTACACCTCAATAAAGCTGAGAAAAAGAGCCCACAGCTATCACCATAGTCAAGGGGAAAAAACTGAAAGCTTTTCCTCTAAGATCAAGGAAAAAAATTAAGATGCCCACTCTTACCACTTCTATTCAGCATAGTACTTGGAGTCCTAGCCAGAGCAATTAGGCATGAACAATTAATAAAAGCCAGCCAAGTTGGAAAAGAAGTAAAATTGCCCCTGTTTGCAGATGACATGATCTTATATATAGAAAACCTTGAAGACTCCACTAAAAATGGTTAGAACTAATAAAGGAAGTCAGTAAAGTTGAAGCATACAAAATCAACATACAAAAGTCAGTTGTGTTTCTATATGCTAACAACAAAGTATCTGAAAATGAAACTAGGAAAATGATTCCGTTTACAATAGCACCAAAAAAGAATAAAATACTTAAGAATAAATTTAACTAATGAGGTGAAAGATGTGTACTGAAAACTACAAAACAATCATGAAATAACTGAAAGAAGACACAAAAAATGGAAAGACATTCTAGTTCATGTCTTGAAATACTTAATATTGTTAAAATGTTCATACTACCCAAAGTCATCTACAAGTTTCAAAGCAATTGTTATCACATCTCAATGGCATATTTTACAGAAATAGAAAAACACAATTGTACAAGTCATATTGAACCACAAAGGGTCCTTAATAGCCAAATCAATCTTGACAAAGAAGAACAAAGCTGTAAGTGTCACAATTCTTGATTTTAAACTATATTACAAAGCTATAGTAATTAAAACAGTATGGTACTGGAATAAAACAGACACATAGACCAGTGGAACAGAATAGAGAGCCTAGAAATAAACTAATATGTATATGGTCACCTGATCTTTGACAATAATGCCAAAAAAAACACAATAGGAAAAAGATAGTCTCTTCAACAAATGGTGTTGAGAAAACTGGCTATCCCCTGCAAAAGAATGAAATTGGACCCTTATTTTACATCATACACAAAAAAGTCATCTCAAAATGAGTTAAAGACTTAGATGTAAGAACTGAAACTGTAACACCTCTAGAAGAAAACACAAGAGGAAAGCTTCATGGTATTGGTCTTGGCAAAGAGTTTATGGATATAATACCTAAAGCAAAGGCAACAAAAGCAAAAATAGACCTGTCAGATTACATCAGACAAAAAGCTTCTACACAGCAGACATGACAATTAACAGTGAAAAGGCAACCAAAGACTGGTAGAAAAGATTTGCAAGCCATATATCTGATAAGGGGTTAATTTCAAAATATAAGGAGCTCCTACAACTCAAAGCAAAAAACACCTGATTAAAAAATGGGCTAAAGACTTGATTAGACATCTCTCCAAAGAAGACATACAAATGCGTAGAATGTATTTGAAAAGATGCTGAATGTCACTAACCATCAGGGCAATACAAATCATAACCACAATGAGATATCACCTCATATCTGTCAGTATGGCTATCATCAAAAATACAAAAGACAACATGTATTGGCTAGGATGTGGAGAAATTGGAACACTTATACACTGTTAGTGGGAATGCCAAATGGTGTAGCCACTATGGAGAACAGTATGGTGGGACTTCCCTGGCAATCTAGTGGTTAAGACTCCACGTTTCCACTGCAGGGAGCACAGGTTTGATCCCTGGGAACTAAGATCCTGCATGCTGTGCAGTGTGGCCAAAAGTAAAATTTAAGGCAATAATCATTCATCCATTTAAAAAAAAGGAAAACAGTTTGGAGGTTCTTCAAAAAATTAAAAATAGAACTGCCATTTGACCCAACAATACCTGATTTTTTTCCTGAGTATTTATTCAAAAGTATTGAAATCGGAATCTCAAAGAAATATTAGTACTCCTATAATCATTTCATCACTCTTCATAATAGCCAAGATATAAAAACAACCTAAATGTTAATCACTGGATGAATGGCTAAAGAAAATGTGTTATATATATATAACCTATTATGTATATTTAACTACATATAACATTTTGTATATATTTATTTATAAATTCAGTCTTAAGAAGGAAATTCTGCGATATGTAACAACATGGATAAAAACATTCTATTAAGTGAAATAAGGCAGTCACAAAAGGACAAATATTACATGATTGCATTTATATGAGGTATTTAAAACAGTCAAACTCATAGAATCAGAGAGTATAATGGTGATTGCCATTGGGAGAGGAGGAAATGGGGAATTGCTAATCAACTGGCATAAAGCTTTAGTTATGCAAGATGAATAATTTCTAGGGATATGGTGTATAAGATTGTGCCTATGGTTAACAATACAATACTGTACACTTAAAAATTTGTTAAAAGGGTAGATTTCATGTTAAGTGTTCTTACCAGAATAAGATAAAGTTAAAAAAATAACAAGGTAAAAGAGCGGTAATTGGAACCAGAAGAACAGAGTCATACAGAAAAGGCCACCTTGAGGTGATCTATGACTTTCAGTTCTACCTCACAAAAAGAAAGAAGGAAAATACCTATTCCAACCTCACTTTCCTCCCTGAATATCATCTCTTGCTAAGATAATCTATTTGCCAAACCCAATGAGAAGCAGAAAGCAAGGGAGCCCACTGATGTAGCTCAACAAGTCAGTATCAGGGAGCAGAGAATGAAGTGGAGAAGGCTGGAGAGAGGACAATAAGAGGCAAGTAGAAGATATACAGCACTGGTAAGACCTCTCAGTATTGTAGTCTTGCTTGGATATTCTTTACATCTTTCTTTGCCACCCCAGGAAGCTCACTTGAATGAAGGTGATCACGGATAGATTGAAATAAAAGACCAAAAGACCTCACTTGGTAGGGTTTCCTCTTTAGGGCTTCTTTTTGAGGGCTGACACAATTGAACTGAATCTGACTCAACTCAGCTAGTGACGGCAGCTGGGGCCAAAGAGGACGGTATGGGCCCAAGACAGTCTTGTTGAAGGAAGGACAGTTAGCATCATGGTTATGTGAAAGTCCTTTGTTCAAATAAAGTCTCCTCTTGAGCGCCAGGTCTTCACATGTGAAGGTTGAGCTGCCCTGGATGAAGGGAAAGGGAAGCCTAGAGGCCTCCAAGAACTTTCGGGCTCGAGTTTTGAAGGACACAGTTTTAAAACAGCTGATGCTTTTAAAGGCTCTCATCATGCACACAAGAAAACCAAGACCTATTGAGCAAAAGTCTATTGTCCAAAGTCAACCCAGGATCTAGTGGCTACTGCACAACCAAAGCCAGTTCTCCTCAGTCCCAATCTCATGTTCTTTCCATCTTCGCTTGCTGCCATATCATAGCCTGGACTGTTTTTGTTTTTATTTTTCCCTTTAATTGCAGATGTTCTGTACACATGAGCTGCCTCCATAATATATTTACATCTTCTGGTGCTGAGGCAGGAAGGCTGCCCATGATGTTTGCTCTTAGATGTCAAGAGTGTATAGATCCCGTGTGTCCTTGAAGTTGTGGGTGGTTAACTCTGGCATGGCAGCCTTTGATGCAGTATCCTGTAGGTTGGTATGGCTTGTAATCACCACTTTTTTCCTCATAATAATTCTCTTAATTATATTTTCTGGGTCCTCACTGACTGTGACATTAGCTGTCATTTTGTTATATTAATTTTGCAGATATTGCTTTCAGGGAGCTGCTTCTGTGATTTCCTTGTGCTGAATGGAGGGCCAAATGGAGCCCCTGTGGTATAGGTGCACAGCCAGGCCTTAGCCCTCCTGAAGATTTGGGGGGTGGCCTCCTACATGAGGGGCAGTTGCTCCTCTAGATCTTCACACTTAGAAATACTTAGTTTTTGAATGAAAAAACTATGTGTACCCAACTGTAAATAAACCAAGATGATGCTTTTAGAGTAATACTTCATAGAAATGAAATTCTGAGAGATAATTATAATTTGCACCATGTTCCAGCCAAAAAAGGACTTTTTTCTAATATTTGTTATTATTTATATTATTTTAGTATTAAGATGAAAGATATTTTATTATTAAGCTAATATTTTCATAAATGAATGAATAAAAAGATAATTTCTTTCATTTATAGCCTTGTATATTTGTGTATGTAGTTGAAAAGAGAAGCTAATAGGTTTTTTTTTTCCCTCACTCATGAAATCTCTTTTAGCATTGTGTTAATCTAGCCAGGTTTCTCTGCAAAGCAGGCATAAGAAATAATTCTTGTGATGCCCGTCTACTCTATCTTCTAAAAAGGGACTCTCTCAGGGAATTTTTACCTGCATGTGTCTTTGCCATTCATCCTCTGTTCTCCAGGAAGATGAGTAAAGTCCTCAGGGTCATATTGGAGGTAACCATAAATCTCCAGTCTTCCGTGAATCCTACCAAAGAATTTTACACAGTTGTCTTAAAATTTTTTAATCTCTTTGAAAGGAAATCATTCTCAATCTATACACTCTGGTATTTTAATCATTTATTTACTTGTTTAACAAATATTTTCCAGAGCCTATTAGATGTCAAAAACTGTGCAAGGTGCCAGGGATATAACAGTACAAGATGATATGAGACTGGTTCCCGGGGGATCTAACAAACTATTTGTCAGTTGGGCTACACTATATTTTGGTGAAAAATCCCAAGGTTTCACTGGCTTAACTCCACAAGGTTTTATTTCTCACTCATGTTACAGTCTTACAAGTCTACTATCATGAAGTTCTCTGCTTTCAGCTACCTAAACAAGAGAGAGCACATGGAGAAGTTCTACCCAGTTGTAAATCCTTCAGATGGGAGTGATGTATCACTTCCAGCCAGTGGACTGAAGGTAGTCACAAAACCCAATCCTGCAACAGGAAATCCTGGGAAAATTTTGGGAGCACTGGGACTGTGTGGTGGGTACTCTTGTCTTTGCCACACTCAGTGCAGGGATCGAGAGATACGTTTCTGAGGAAGAGACATTTATTCAAGCTAACACATTAAGCAAGAGTGAGGGTAATCAGAAAAATTGGTGGGAAAGCATTTCAGGCAGAGGGAGGCTCTGAAATGGGAAAGAGCTTGATACACCTGCATAATTGAAAGATGACCAGTGTGGCTGTAATGTAGAAAGAAGGAGGGTAGTAAGAGCTCATGTTAGAAAACAGGCAGAAGGCAGATCAAGCAGGACCAGATCTTGCAGGCAATGGTAAAGATTTCCGATCTTTCATACTAAGTGTAATAGAAATCCACTGAAGAATGCTAAGCAAGGGAGTGACATTGTGACAACTGTATTTTAAAATATCACCCTCACTGCAAAGTGAAGAATTTATTGGAGAGGATATGAATAGGGTTGGGAGACCAGTTAGGTGGTTTTTCAGAAGTCCAGGAAAGAGGAGGGATAGAGGAAAAAGCAATGAAAGTCAAAATAAATGCATTTGAGAAGTCTAGGAAGCAGAGTTAGGTGACTGATTGGATGTGGAGGATGAAGGAGAGAAGGTCTTAGTGATGGCAATAGGTTTCTTGCAAGAGCAACTGTTGAGCTAGGAAATGTAGGGAACGCAACAAGCAGATTTTTCAGGTGTAGGAGTGAGAAGTGGGGAAGTGAGTAATCATATATTCCGCCCTAGACATAAAGAGTTGGGGATTGCCTGTTAGATGTCTAAATAGAGATATTGATGACTAAAGTCAGATATATTTTTATGGAGCTTCAAATAAGGGTCTGGACTGGAATTACACGTTGGAAATCCTTGATTTATATGTGGTCATTAAAACCATACGGGAGCTGGGAGTGCTTCAAAAGAAGAGAAGATGGCTTAAGATGACTCTGAGAAACCTTAGGAATTAGAGGTTAGGAAGAAGAAGGGGAGGTTAGGCCAAAGAAAGTGAGAAGGGATAGTAGAGAGGGAAGAGGAAAACCCAGAGTGTGAGGTTGCACAAGGGAAAGGGAGAGCCTACTTCAAAGAAGGATTCCTTTGGGGATGGCTGATGAGGAGCCAAGTAAGATGAGGTCAGAAAATATCATTAGATCAGGCAGATGGAGGTCCTTAATGACCTAAGAACGATTAGAAAAAGAGTGGCTTTGGCAGACAACAACTCTGTTTTCAATGTCATAGTTAACTTATAGCCATATTTGGTGAATTCCCTGAGCATCTCTTTTAATAACTGGACTTTTAAATTAAATGTTTCAGAAAGTTTTCTATAGAACAGAACATTGTTGAACAGAATTGAAAATGTCACTGTTCCAGTACACGGCAGATTCATACAGTTGATATAGGTTTCCAAAGTTGAGCAAACAGTGACATTTTAAAGAAAGTTTCAAAATTAGTATGCCATTGGTACAACTGTGATATGAAAGTGAAGCCGTGTATCTTCTTAGTCTACTTTTTATTGGTCCTAAACTTACTGTTTCCAGTTTGCTTTTTAATTTAAAATGAAAGTGCAGAAAATCAGAGAGGCTAGAACAGTAGAAACTGTCAAAGGGATGAATTGGAGAAATGGTCCTATGAGGCAAAATTAATGATGTTGTCTAGCCTGAGTAAGAAGATGAGAAGGGGTCACCCTGTAATTCTTTAGTCATGACTGTAGAGAAGTACAGAGAGAGTGCTGACTAGTGGCTCTGCATCTCCATGGAGGGCCAGAGGAAGACGAATTGAGCTAGAATTGCTGTAAGAGATAATTGGTTTAATAATAAGAGGTTTTTGACTGTAAGTGATTTAAAAACTGGAGAAGGTTATGAACAGAAGTACCAGATCTCCTGTCTTACAACACATTTAGCAGAAGAGTTGGCAAGTCATTTGTGTTTCTGTCATTCTGTCATTCTTTAATGGGGTTCTCTGGTAATGGGAGGTCATCATGCATCTTTGAGGGACGTCACTGGTAAAAGAAACAAGCAGGGGAAGGCCCTGACTAGGATTGCTGAGCTTTGCTGGCTTTCTTCTCATAGCATCCTTCAGCCATGCCTTTATGAAGTTTAAAGACCCCGAGAAACTCTCTTGGGGGTGGGAGGCCTGGGATTTGGGTACTTCTGAGCTTTTTCTTATGCCCTATTTAGTGAAGTTAGTTCAGTATGCAGTGGATTGCATTCTGACCTTCTCTTATACACCTGGAGCATTTTCTTCTGTAAGAACTTTTCTCCTGTGCCAATTTCCCCAAGATCTCTAGTGTTCTGAGTTACTTCTTTCCTTTAATATCAAAATAACAATAATCTGAGTCAGCAGCTCTTGTGAGCCTAGGAAGTTGACTTCGCCTTCCAAAGATTTCTGAGGATCCCAGGGAATGCTGGCCCTTTTTTATTGGCCATACCTCCCTTTGAACCACTGCTCTGGGCTTCTCCTGCATTTTTTTTGCTGCCTCCAGAAAGCTTTTCCAGATTGCTGAGCTGCTTCCCTGATCTTCTTCACCCTGTGGGTGGATACAGTCCTTCCCTTATATGTCCCCCACCCAATGGACACAAAATCTCAGACTTTACTGAGTTTCAGGGCAACTCAAGTCCTGTTGATGTTGCCTCCTTAATGTCTCTCAAATATGTCTCTTCTATCCATTCTGCAGTTACCTGCTTGAAGGCAGTCTCTGCTATTTTTATATTCCCAGCTCCTAACCAAGACTGGCAAATAAGAGGTACTCATTCAAAGATTGTTGCATGATTGGTTGCATGTAGGGATGAATGAGAAGAAAATAGGCTAGAAATTTGCGGGTAGAATCCTAGGCAAGAAGGACTGGAGGGACTGCCTTTTCTTCTATGCAGAAAGCTGGAAGAGAGTAAGGGAAGTACATGTAGGGCTCAGAAGAACAAAGTGAAATTGAAAAAGCTGGAATGTAAAGACTGCAATGGATTTTTTAAATCAATTAGGAGAGGGGAAGTTCCATTTTATTTATTTATTTATAAGCTAAACAGGAGCTATTAACAGGATGAGAGAACCATTGTTTATTAGTGCTCACTTTATGTAACATAATACTAAGCATGTCATGAATATCTTACTTAACCTTTATGTCAACTCTGTACAGGTAGATATTAGTATTATCCTCATTTTACAGATGGAGAACTTGAGACATGGAGAAATGAATTAACTTGCCTAGAGTCACATGACTAGTGAAGGATGGAATCAGGATTTGAACCCAGATCTGTCTGAATCTAGATATTGTGCTCTTAGCTTCTGTAGCATGTTGCATATAAATACTGCTAATATATTGTATCTCCCTAATCTTACTGTAGCTTAGTTATGTTTGGAAGAAGGAAACAGCATAAAGACAGGGGTGTAAGTTTAAAAAAGAGTAAAAAGTGTAGGGAGAGAAGGGGCTCTAGGCAGTCTCAGCTCGTTTCATAACCTTGGCTAGGGTTGTCTTAGTTACTCTTGGGTGTAGGCTAAATGTTTTATGATAACTATATACCAGGTAAACACTTAATTCCCCCCTCTCCTGCATTCATTTTATAGATGAAGAAGCTAAGGTTCAGAGAGCTAGCCCCTTGTACAGACTCACGCAGCTAATACCTTGAAACTGGGATTCAACCCCTGACCTGTCAGTCTTTTTTTTTTAGCTTTTAATTTTATGTTGGAGTATAGTTGATTAACAATGTTGTGTTAGCTTCAGGTGTACAGCAAAGTGATTCAGTTATACATATATCCACTCTTTTTTAGATTCTATTCCCTTATATGTCATTACAGAGTATTGAGCAGAGTCCGCGGTGCTATAGAGTAGGTCCTTGTTGGTTATCCATTTTAAATATAGTAGTGTGTACATGTCAATCCCTAACTATCCCTCCTCCCCACTTTCCCCTGGTAACCATAAGTTCATTCTCGAAGTCTGTGACTCTGTTTCTGCTTTGTAAATAAGTTTATTTGTATCATTTTTTTAGATTCTGCATATAAGCAGTATCATACAACATTTGTCTTTCTCTGTCTGACTTAATTCACTCAGTATGACAATCTCTAGGTCCATCCATGTTGCCACAAATGGCATTATTTTATTCTTTTTAATGGCTGAGTTATATTCCATTGTATTTATGTACTACATCTTGTTTATCCATTCATTTGTCGATGGACATTTAGGTTGCTTCCATGTCTTGGCTATTGTAAACAGTGCTTCAGTGAACATTGGGGTTCATGTATCCTTTCAGACCGTGTTCTTCTCTGGATATATGCCCAGGAGTAGGATTGCAGGATCATATGGTAGCTCTATTTTCATTTTTTTAAAGGTCAGTCTTAAGGCTATGTTCTTGCCTCCATAGGAAACTTTTGTGTGATAGCAAACATTTATCATAGGTAGATTCATAATGTTATAGTGAAAGGATAGCATAGAGATCGTGTAACTCAATTCCTTGATTCTGAGGAAATGAAGTATTGAAGAAGCAAATTGACATTATAGTGATAATAGATCTAGTTAATCACAAAGCTCTACTAGGAGCCACGGTTCTTGGGTTTCTTTGAGATTTCTTTTTGCCACCAGAATAAACTGCCTTTTAACATTTCCAGGACATTCTCTGACCAAGGCTATCTCCATACCTGTAAACCGACTCTAGTTGAAGGCTGAGCCTTAGGGCAGCTCTCTCTTTCAGGGAAAGAGCATCACAAAGGACCCCACCTTGGGCTCTGATCCATTTTCTTTGGTGGTGCCAGGTGTGTGGGCTTAGATATTATTGACTTGCCTGCAGGCTTTCTGTGAGACTTCGGAAAAACTGTCTGTTCACTGCTTTAAAATGAAGTCTAATTTTTCTCCATTCTGCAGTGACAGACATCACAGTGATGGTGTATTTGCATGCAAATACCACACATATTTAACATGAATTATATACTAAATATTTGAATTTGCACAGGCAAAATTTTGTCCCTGGGATATCTCATACCTGCTGAATTGTAGAATTCTGGGGTTTTATGAAGCAAAGGGAACACTGATGAAGTTTAACTTGGGAACAACAAATTATATATGTATTATTGTCCCTCATTTGCATGACCAATTGTAGGGAAGTTCCTTATTGTGAGATGCAATAATTTTATACAATTGCAGCAGCTTCAGCAGTCCTCAAGGAGGTTTCCCTAGTAGAATACTGTCTCAGGGAAAACAAATTATGTTGATTTACTAGCAATTCTGCAAATGGGTTGTCTGGGGGAATCAGGAGGAGTCTTTTTATAGAGCACAAAGAAATGGCTCACTATTTGACATTTTAAATTGCTTGCTTGGAATATGCAAAACTGCAGACATCTAATTGCATGTTGTCGCCTCTAAGGAGCCACCATTTTATGCTTGGATTTGGAGACTTGCTGTGTAATGATTAAGGGGGAGAAATAATACCCCTTTTTCCAAATTGTAGAGGGCAGGGTAGAGACTATGAACATCCAGGAAAAAGGAAAGAAGAGCGAGTCTTTTGTAAATTCCTATTTAAGATAGTGCTAGTAGCTCTCCTGTTTTACTGAAATGAGCTTATATGGATGTTTCCATCAAATGAGCAGCATGAGAAGGAAAGGCACTTGGCAACTTAGAAATCTCTTAGTCTCATAAAATCCAGGACAAGATGGGTTTAGAGATAATCTACACTATGCTGTTGTTCACTGTGCAGGCAGGAACCCTGAGAAGTGAAATGCAGTGTCCAACAGGCACCAGCTATGTGCTGGAGGAGCCAAGGCTGAACCTCGCTGGCCAGGGTTTCAGGTCCCATCAGGATGGGCAATTCCTGGCAGTGTGATGATGTTGAATAGTGTTTTGTAGCTCTGGATGGCATTTTATTTATCTTCTATGAGATCCAAGAAACTGACACTGGCATTTTTTGGGTGGCCAATTGTGCCCACCTGCTGAAGCAGACTGCGTAGCTGCTTCCTTGACAAAGAACTTTATGCTGTAGATGCCCATGAGGAGGTGTGGCCTGGAAAACACGTCTTGTGGTTTCCAAAACTGAAAGTGCCCTTCTAGTTTGTGCTGAAGATGTAAATGGGGATATAAGGATTTGGGGCTGCTGCTCATTCTCTGACTAAACATTTAAGAAAATTTGACTTTTTTTGGGAAATTTCTGGCCTGGAGTAGGGGAGCACTAGCAATAAACTTGTGCTATTTCTTTAACCAAAATCAGGTTTTTCAAAATTAAAGAACATTTTTTTCTGTGTGCTGCACATGTTTAACTTTTTACTGTATTACTCATGTGGGACTTTGACGTGACATTTTATCCTATTTTTGTTTTACACCAGATGAGAAAATTATAGAGGATAGACTGTTCATCTGAAATCGCTCTCATCTCCTTCCCTCCTCAGCATGGCTGTGCCTTACACGTAGAGGGTCCTCATGAAACATTGATAAATGAATGGACACATCCCTGACCATCTCTGGACCTTTCACTCCCTAGATGTTTCCCAGTATGTATGGCTATGTGATTAGGTGTCTGCTCCCAATTTCTTTCCCTCCTGGATGTGGTGGGTAATCGGCACAGAGATCTCTGCTTTGTCCCTGCCATCCCTTTACTTACTCACTAGTTTCTTTTTCCAAGACTTGTATAGTGAAGAGAAATCTCAAGGCTGTCCTCTAGAGCTGTGTGCCCAACACTTTTCTCAGTTCTAAGTTCAGAAATTCAGTAAAAAAATTTTTTTCACTGTTCAGACAGTGCTGTTTCTAGTGAGTTTGCTTAATGGGAAATATAATTGCCATCAACTTTAGAGAATTAGGCCCTTTTTTCATGACCCTGCAATTTTTGTTGTTGTTTTTCCAAGAATGTTGCCAAAACAATGAACTGTTTTTAGTTTCTCTGGAACTACTACCATTCTTATACCCTTAAATTTTAAAATATTGTAGAGCCATTATTGTTTGTTTTTGGCAATCTCTCTGTGAGGTAAATTTAAGGCTACTATTCAGGAGGCCAATTTTGTTAATTTTATTCATAACAAAACTTAATCTTAGATTCATAAATAAATTTTGTGATAAAATGCAAAATCCTCCCAAATTCTATATGTATTCTGTGTACACATCTATTTGAGATCAGAGTCATTTGATCATATCCTTACTTTATAACTAAAGGGAGAATTTTAGTAAGTCATTCCAATACAGAAGGACGAGGAGGAATTTGAGGAGGTAGAGCTGAAGACCAGGTGGGATAAACATGATACCAAAAGCAGGAAGTGAAGAAAAAAGCTTAAGATTGAGGAGAAGAGAGAAATGAATAGAGAACAGGAGGAAAGATGATGGTGTAGAAACTGATTCAGACTAATGTGCTTAGGACACATTAGGAATTACAGCAAGTGTAAAACACGTGATGTGGGAGAGGGGAGGAACAAGTTTGCCTTTGTTCGATAACTACTGAGGTGTGCAGTTGGACTGGAACTTGGTGGTTGTCTCCAGAGCTTAACCAAAAAGGACTTGGCATCCTATCAGGTACGTGGGCATTAAAAATGGTGCAGAACTGTTGAAACTCCTTATTCTCCAGGCAATAAAATGGCTGAAATCACTCCATTCTAATAATTTTATAAACTGGAAAACATAGGACTCCCAAAGAATAAACATTCATCCTTGAAGATGAGCTCATGTTTAAAAACTACACATTATATAAGCAAGATTGAGCAGATGCAGCCAATAGAATAATTACTATCCTAAGATCCAAACATTTTAAATCAGAAAGAAACTATAAAATAAGAATATTTAAAATAATTGTAAAAATAAAAAATAAACACAAAACACAGTGAAAGAATAAAATTGTATGCAAAAGAATATGTGGCCCAGAGGGCAGACAGCAGAAGCAAGAAGAACTACAGTTCTGCAGCCTGTGGAATGAAAACCACATTCACAGAAAGATAGACAAAATAGAAAAAGATAGAAAAGGCAGAAGACTATATACCAGATGAAGAAACAAGATAAAACGCCAGAAAAACAGCTAAATGAAGTGGAGATAGGCAACCTTCCAGAAAAAAAATTCAGAATAATGATAGTGAAGATGATCCAGGACCTCAGAAAAAGAATGGAGGCAAAGATTGAAAAGATGCAGGAAATGTTTAACAAACACCTAGAAGAATTAAAGAACAAATACCTAGAAGAATTAAAGAACAAACAAACAGAGGTGAACAATAACTGAAATGAAAAATACACTAGAAGGAATCAATAGCAGAATAACTGAGGCAGAAGAACAGATAAGTGACCTGGAAGACAGAATGATGGAATTCACTGCCGCAGAACAGAATAAAGAAAAAAGAATGAAATGAAGACAGCCTAAGAGACTTCTGGGACAACATTAAATGCACCAACATTCACATTATAGGGGTCCCAGAAGGAGAAGAGAGAGAGAAAGTACCTGAGAAAATATTTGAAGAGATTATAGTTGAAAACTTCCCTAACATGGGAAAGGAAATAGCCACCCAAGTCCAGGAAGTGCAGAGAGTCCCAGGCAGGATAAACCCAAGGAGAAACACGCTAAGACACAGAGTAATCAAATTGACAGAAATTAAAGACAAAGAAAAGTTATTGAAAGCAACAAGGGAAAAATGACAAATAACATACAAGGGAACTCCCATAAGGTTAACAGCTGATTTCTCAGCAGAAATTCTACAAGCCAGAAGGGCGTGGCATGATATACTTAAAGTGATGGAAGGGAAGAAGCTACAACAAAGATCACTCTACCCAGCAAGGATCTCATTCAGATTTGATGGAGAAATCAAAAGCTTTCTTGACAAGCAAAAACTAAGAATTCAGCACCACCAAACAAATACTAAAGGAGCTTCTCTAAGTGGGAAATACAAGAGAAGAAAAGGACCTACAAAAACAAAACAATTAAGAAAATGGTAATAGGAACATACATATCAATAATTACCTTAAATGTGAATGGGTTAAATGCTCCAACCAAAAGACACAGGCTCGCTGAATGGATACAAAAACAAGACACAACTATATGCTGTCTACAAGAGACCCACTTCAGACCTAGGGACACATACAGACTGAAAGTGAGGGGATGGAAAAAGATATTCCATGCAAATGGAAGTCAAAAGAGAGCTGGAGTAGCAGCAATTCTCATATCAGACAAAATAGACTTTAAAATAAAGACTATTATAAGAGACAAGGAATGACACTACGTAATGATCAAGGGATCAATCCAAGAAGAAAATATAACAATTATAAATATATATGTACCCAACATAAGAGTACCTCAATACATAAGGCAACTGCTAACAGCTATGAAAGAGGAAATTGACAGTAACACAATAAGAGTGGGGGACTTTAACACCTCACTTACACCAATGGGCAGATCATCCAGACAGAAAATTAATAAGGAAATACAAGCTTTAAATGACACAATAGACCAGACAGATTTAATTGATATTTAAAGGACATTCCATCTGAAAACCGCAGATTACACTCAAGTTCTTCTCAAGTACACACAGAACATTCTCCAGGATAGATCACATCTTGGGTCACAAATCAAGCCTTGGTAAATTTAAGAAAATTGAAATCATATCAAGCATCTTTTCCAGCCACAACGCTATGAGATTAGAAATCAATTACAGGGAAAAAAAAACATTAAAAACACAAACACATGGAGAGTAAAAAAATACATTACTAAAAAATCAAGAGATCACTGAAGAAATCAAAGAGGGAATCAAAAAATACTTAGAGACAAATGACAAAGAAAACATGACGATCCAAAATCTATGAGATGCAGTTCTTTTTTTTTTTTTTTTTTTTTTTATGTGGGCCTCTCACTGTTGTGGCCTCTCCCGTTGCGGAGCACAGGCTCCGGATGCGCAGGCCCAGCGGCCATGGCTCACGGGCCCAGCCGCTCCGCGGCATATGGGATCCTCCCAGACCGGGGCACGAACCCGCATCCCCTGCATCGGCAGGCGGACTCCCAACCACTGCGCCACCAGGGAGGAGATGCAGTTCTAAGAGAGAAGTTGATAGCAATAAAATCCTACCTCAAGAAACAAGAAAAATCTCAAATAAACAATCTAACCTGACCCCTAAAGGAACTAGAGAAATAAGAACAAACAAAACCCAAAGTTAGTAGAAGGAAAGAAATAAAGATCAGAGCAGAAATAAATGAAACAGCAACAAAGAAAACAATAGCAAGGATTAATAAAACTAAAAGCTGGTTCTTTGAGAAGATAAAGAAAATTGATAAACCTTTAGCCAGACCCATGAAGAAAAAGTGGGAGAGGACTCAAATCAACAGAATTAGAAATGAAAAAGGAAAAGTTACAAAGGACACTGCAGAAATACAAAGCATCAGAAGAGACTACTACAAGGAACTCTATGCCAAAAAAAAATAGGCAACCTGGAAAAATGGACAAATTCTTAGAAAGGTAAAACCTTCCAAGACTGAACCAGGAAGAAATAGAAAATATGAACAGATCAATCACAAGTAATGAAATTGAAACTGTGATTAAAAGTCTTCCAACAAACAAAAGTCCAGGACCAGATGGCTTCACAGGTAAATTCTGTCAAACATTTAGAAAAGAGCTAACACCCATCCTTCTCAAAAACTGCAGAGAAAGGAACACTCCCAAACTCATTCTATGAGGCCACCATCACCCTGATGCCAAAACCAGACAGAGATACTACAAAAAAAAGAAAATTACAGACTGATATCACTGATGAACATAGATGCAAAAATTCTCAACAAAACATTAGCAAACAAAATCCAACACATTAAAAGGATCATACACCATGATCAAATGGGATTTATTCCAGGGATACAAAGATTCTTCAATACGTTCAAATCAATCCATGTGATACACCATATTAACAAATTGAAGAATAAAAACCATATTATAATCTCAATAGATGCAGAAAAAGCTTTTGACAAAATTCAACACCCATGTATGATTAAAAACTCTCCAGAAAGTGGGCATAGAGGTAGCCTACCTCAACATAATAAACGCCATATATGACAAACTTACAGCAGACATCATTCTCAATGGTGAAAAATTGAAACCATTTCCTTTAAGATCAGGAACAAGAGAAGGATGTCCACTCTCGCCACTATTATTCAACAAAGTTTTGGAAGTCCTAGAAAAAAAGAAATAAAAGGAATACACATTGGAAAAGAAGAAGTAAAACTGTCTGCAGATGACATGATATTATACATAGATAATCCTAAAGATGCCACTAGAAAACTACTACAGCTAATCAATGAATTTGGTAACGTTGTAGGATACAAAATTAATGCACAGAAATATCTTGCATTCCTATGTGCTAACAACGAAAAGAGCAGAAGGAGAAATTAAGGAAACAATCCCATTCACCACTGCAACAAAAAGAAGAAAATACCTAGTAATAAACCTCCCTAAGGAGACAAAAGACCTGTATGCAGAAAACTATAAGACACTGATGAAAGAAATCAAAGATGATACAAACAAATGGAGAGATATACCATGTTCTTGGATTGGAAGAATCAATATTGTGAAAATGACTATACTACCCAAAGCAATCTACAGATTCAGTGCAATCCCTATCAAACTACCAATGGCATTTTTTACAGAACTAGAACAAAAAAATCTTAAAATTTTTATGGAGACACGAAAGACCCCAGATAGCCAAAGCAATCTTTAGGGGAAAAAACAGAGCTGGAGGAATCAGACACCCTGACTTCAGGCTATACTACACACCTACAGTAATCAAGACAATATGGTACTGGCACAAAAGCAGAAATATATCAGTGGAGCAGGATAGAAAGCCCAGAGATAAACCACCACACCTATGGTCAACTAATCTCTGACAAAGGAGGCAAGGATATACAATGGAGAAAAGACAGTCTCTTCAATAAGTGGTGCTGGGAAAACTGGACAGCTACATGTAAAAGAATGAAATAAGAACACTCCCTAACACCATACACAAAAAAACCTCAAAATGGATTAAAGACCTAAATGTAAGACCTGACACTATAAAACTCTTAGATAAAAACATAGGAAGAACACTCTTTGACATAAATCATAGCAAGATCTTTCTTACCTACTTCCTAGAGTAATGGAAATGAAAACAAAAATAAACAAATGGGACCTAATGAAACTTAATAGCTTTGGCACAGCAAAGGAAACTATAAACAAAATGAAAATACAACTCTCAGAATGGGAGAAAATATTTGCAAATGAATCAGTGGACCAAGGATTAATCTCCAAAATATATAAACAGCTTACACAGCTTAATATTAAAATAACAAACAACCCAATCAAAAAATGGGCAGAAGGCCTAAATAGACATTTCTCCAAAGAAGACATACACATGGCCAAGAGGCCCATGAAAACCTTCTCAACATAACTAATTATTAGAGAAATGCAAATCAAAACTACAGTGAGGTATCACCTCACACTAGTTAGAATGGGCATCATCAGAAAATCTACAAACAGCAAATGCTGGAGAGGGTGTGGAGAAAAGGGAATCCTCTTGCACTGTTGGTGGGAATGTAAATTGATACAGCTGCTATGGAGAACTCTATGGAGGTTCCTTAAAAAACTAAAAATAGAATTACCCTTACCCTATGACCCAGCTATCCCACTACTGGGTATATAGCCAGAGAAAAACATAATTCAGAAAGCACCCCAATGTTCATTGTAGCACTATTTACAATAGCCAGGTCATGGAAGCAACCTAAATGCCCATCAACAGATGAACGGTTAAAGAAGATTTGGTACATATATACAATGGAATATTATTCAGCCATAAAAAGGAAAGAAATTGGGTTGTTTGTAGAGGTGTGGATGGAACTAGAGACTGTTATACAGAGTGAAATAAGAAAGAGAAAAACAAATATCATATTAATGCATATATGTGGAATATAGAAAAATGGTACAAATGAACCAGTTTGCAAGGCAGAAATAGAGACACAGATGTAGAGAACAAACATATGGACACCAAGGGGGGGAAGTGGGGAGGGTGGTGATGGTGGGATGAATTGGGAGATTGGGATTGACATATATACACTATCATGTATAAAATTTATAACTAATAAGAACCTGCTGTATAAAAAGTAAATAAATAAAATTAAATTAAAAAAATAATATGTGGATTTGAAAAGAAGAACCAAAGAGATGTCTAGTAATAAAAAATACAATCCTTGAAATTATAAGCATGAGAGATGAGTTAAATAGATGATTAAGTATAGAAGAAGAGAGAATTAGTTGAACTAATATCATTAAAGGAAAATTCCTAGGGGGTCTGACAGAGAGATAATAAAATGGAAAGATAAGCAGCAGTTAATAGATAAAGGTGATAGAATAAGCAGGATAAAGAATGACAAAAAGGGAAAGAGAAGAGGCAATATTTGAAGGGATAAGAATTTTGTGTAACTGAGGAAAGATGTGAGTTATCATATTGAAGAAGAATCACAATATTTTCCAAGTAGAATTTTAAAAAACCTCTCCCTGCTATACTTGTATCTAGTATTATCATCCTCTTCATAATAAGCCTCACTTTTAAAATATATCCATGATACTGTAAATCATGTACCATGAATAAAATATGGACTAAGATAGCCCCTATATGAGGAGTTTATAGTCAGCATCATCATTTATATTCATAATCATCCTCAACATCATCAGTAATAACATGTATCAAGGGTCAGAAACCGAACTAAGCATTTTAGGTCAATTACTTCCATTACTAGGAAAGCCTATTTTATAACTTTACTAGACTAACTAGAAGATGGCCTCCTGTCTTCTTTTGAATAAAATTAAGGCCCAAAATTAATTTAGCAGTAAAATCTGACATCTTTTCTAACATTCTATTAGAAAAGCTTTTTACAAATGTAATTCACATGAATGACCAACACAATTAGATTAATTTATTATATGGTTCAGTAGACATTTATTGTTCACCTGCTATGTAGACTGAGGTGTGTAGGTGTTCTGAGGTCTGAGGTTTGTGCCAGTTATAGTTTGTTGTGTATCTATATAGCTCAGGACTTAGTGGCTCAAAACGACATCCATTTATTTGTTCATAATTCTGTAGGTTGGCAATATGGGTTGGTGTCATCTTGAGACAATTCATTTCTCCTCTACATGGTGATGGCTGGATTCACACGTGCATTTGGGCTTTGGCTAGGTTGTCTTGAATAGCTGGGATGGCTTGAACAGCAGAGGCCTTTCTCTACATGCTCTCACATCCTCCAAGAGTGACCTGGGCTCTTCCACATGGTGGTGGAATAGTTCCCAATAGGCAAGCACTTTTCAAACCTCTATTGTGTTACGTTTGATAATGTTCCATTGACCAAAGCAAGTTATATGACCAATCTCAGAGTCAATGTGTATGTGTATGTGTGTAATACCCAGTGGGCATGGATACCAAAAGGCATAATTCACTGGGGCCATTACTAAAACAGTTTACCTCAAGGGTAATTAAAATTATAACTGGAGTTGAAATCTCAGTTAACTAAAAAATCTATGACAAATAAAATTTGAGACTTACTATCCCTTTAAGACTATAAGCCTTTAGTCATTTCTTAGATCATGATAGTCTGTCTGCAGTATTCATCAGGGGAATTTAGTCTAGATGGGAAGCCGATCTGAATTCTTCAGGTAAAAGCAGGCTTCCACTACAACAGCTTCTAAGAATCTGTCCATTTTAGATGAGTGGATTGGTATTATACAGTCCCTCAAATGTGTTCCTTTGGAGAGCTCATCTTTCAGGCAGTGAATTATTGCTTCTGTGGAAGGATCAAGTGACTAACCTTCCATTCCTATCTCACTGCCACAGGCAAGGAATCTCTTTAGAATCTGGAAGATGATGCCGTCTAGTACATTGGACAGTTCAGCCTGCAAGAATATAATTAATCATTGCTTTCTGGGACAGCTTCTGAAACAGCTCCTTTACCATTATCCATCTTTTTCTAGAAGAGATCTTTAAATTCTACTTTGTTAAAGAAAGAATAATGTGACTGCTTTTTGTGGGGGTGGTATAAGAGTCTTAGGAAGGTATCATTTTCTTCTTTTGAGACAGATTTTAAAACATCCATAAGTATATTTGTGAAAGTCCTAAGGTTTTTGAGGATACTTATATCTTCAGAAAATTATCACTTGTACAGAGTGTAGTGGACATTTGTGCCAACAATTATTGCTCCTTTATTTCTTTGCAACAACCCTAGATTTCCATGTGGGAATTTATATGTTTCCTGGAAATCTGGCTCTATGTTCTATCTTCAGCATTAGAACCTGAGATTGTAATTAGTGAATTTTATCCCACTGGCCTCAGTTCAGATGTGGGCAGGTAACCTGAACTATCGTAATTAGATTGAATTTGTGGGAATGTAGGGAAAATTATATTCTTTTCTGCAAGTTGAGGAAGAAAAAGCATATAGTGTGTGAAGCTGTTGATAGCTATCTCTCAAGACCGCAAAGGAGACCAGTGCTAGATAATGCTGAAGGCAGAGTGACAAGATAAGAAGAAATCCGGTCCAAGATGGCAACAGTGAGCTATTGAATCAAGCTTTAGCTGAGCTAGTTTTCAGTTACATGAATTAATAAATTACCTTTTTTTAAAATCCAGTTTGAGTTAGGCTGCCATATTATTTGTAACCTAAAGCATCCTAACGAATGACCTCAAAGAGCAGATGAAATGCCCATTTTGTAAAATCCCTTGAAGGCTACAGGGTGAGGAAGAGGATACCTTTAAAGGATGATGATAAAGGAGAGGATGATTATAACCTAGAGAAGGGGAACATTGTCTAACATGCTGTTACCAGCAGAGCCTTGTGTGAGAAGAGTCTCGCAGATGATATTTTACAGTGCAGGAAACATCAATGATGATAAACACCCAAAAATGGAAGTATGTCCTCTTACTGGAATGAAAAGGAAAGTTTTTGGCCTGGGACTAGTCTGTCTTGGCATTCCTTCTACACACAGAGTCATTCGTATAAATATTAATTTAACAGACATTTATTGAACCCCTATTATGTACTAGGTACTTGGAGCATATAGAATAATAACAATAATAATGATAATAATTCCTATACTCAAAAGTTCAAAAATCAGTGAGAAGAGGACGAGATTCAGTAAAATAATTACAACTCAATGTTACAAATCTGTACAAAGTATTAGAAGCCAGTCAATGGAGCAATCAATTCTACCCACAGTCTAGGACAGTGGTTCCCAAATGCAAGTCCATGGCTATTTTTTGGTTTGTTTTCCTGTGGCAAATTAAGAAAAACCAAATGAGTGAAATGTTCATAAAACAAAATTCATGATCTTGAAACACTCTTATTTATTCTGAGATTATATTCTTCCTTTTTGTTTCTAACTTGTCCTATATATTATGATAGGTGTGTGTGTGTATGTGTGTGTCATCTTACTTGACGAAGTAACAGTGAACAATCCCATATTAGAACTCCCTTATTTTTTTATATTAATGTCAGTATTTCAAAACTTTGGTAATCACTTGTCTAGGATATAGTTGGAGAGGGCTTTAGTTTATAGGTTTTTCTGAAATGGATCTTGAAGAATAAATACAATTTCAAGGCATAGTGAAGAAGACAGGGGCCTCAGCCTAAGCCCCTGATACGAAATGGTGGGGGCTGATTGGGGCATGGCATCAATTTTGGCATATTTTAATAGGATATATCATGCAGTGAATGGCAGGAACTAAAGATGAAGTAATTGGCTTGATTCACATATTAAAAGATCTTGAATGTCATGCATTAGATTTGATCTAATAGGCGGTTGGAGCTACTGAAGCATTTTAAAGTAGGGGAGTAACATGACCAGATTTGTGATTCAGAAAGATAATAAAAGTAATAGGGAAATGGGTCCACTCCTTTAACAGTTATGTTTTTTAGTGGATCTAAAAGCAGAAGGTACTTTTTAAATATGAAGAATAAAACTCTTAAGAGGGCTCTGATATTTATCAACAGAAGGAATTGGTTAGCGATTCATAAAAAAGGATGAATCACAAACTTGGCTTTTTCTGGTTATTTTCAAACAGTTAACACCTCTCTCTCTCTCTCTCTCTCTCTCTCTCACACACACACACACACACACACACACACACACAACTTCAGAGCACATGTCCCTCTCCAGATTTTTTTTTTCCTTCATTTTATCTTTAAGTGAGGAGCAAGTTTTTTCCTCCTGATTTGTTGCCTTGAAAGACTCTCTGTTGGTCTTCCCAGAAGCTAAAATGTGTTTCCAGAGGAGCACCTTGGGAACCTTGGGAAGGCGTCTCATTCCTATTACAAGGGCCTTGGGAAAAACAAGCTCCTAGAGTCTGGGTCTCTCTAAGGAGATGTACTGTTTGGCTTAGGAGGCAGTTGTTGGTTCATTTTCCCCATTCTAAATGAAAACAAAAGCAAAGAGCAACTAAGCTGCCACTGCACCTACATCTTGGCACTGGATTAAACTGAGCCATAATTTAGTGGAAAGAGAATGCTTTGTGGTTGCAAAGAATTTTGTTGGAGTTCCAGGTCCTTGCCTATTAGCTGTGTGATCTTGGCCAAGCATCTTAACCTCTGTGGTCCTCATTTTGTTTATATGCCTGTTTAACCTCATAAAATTGCTGGGAGGTTTAAGTAAAATGACAGAAGTAAAGCTCAGTTCCTGGCCCATCACGGATGCTCTCACACTGGCAGTTGACTTCTCACAGAGTAGAATGGCTGGACATTCTCATTTTATTTTTGCAGAGTCCAGGCAAGAGTACAAATGGAGGCCTATGTACCATATGTCTAAATGCTTATAATATAAGCATTTATAAATATAATCAAATCAAACCAAAATACTTTTGGTTTAATATAAATTAAACCAACAAACTTTTAAATAGATATGTTGTATGCTTCTGGATTGGCAAATGCACCTTCATAGTGAAAAGTTCAAAACTATGTGTAAAGCAACAATTCATAACAAATAACTGTGAATAGTGCAAGTTAAAATGAATATAATATTTGTCAAAGACCATGATTCTCTCCAGAAAGGCTCATTGGCAGTGGCCACTGGGTCGGGGCAGGAGGAGAGAAGGGGAAGCAATTTCTCCTTCACTTGTTGGCTAGCTAATGCTCACTTCTAGGCCCTCCCTGAGTTTCTCTTTCTCTTTATGCAGGAGAGACCCAATTATCCCTCCCATGGCTGGACTGTTAACTCATCTCTCACCTCCACCTTTGCCCCACCATCCAGCTACCTTGTGAAGGTCCTGAGTATTGCATCTTCAAGATTTCTCTTCATCTCCCCTGTCCTCTCCAGGTTACCTCTTAGCACAAATTGCCATCAACACTGCTACCTGCACCAGCATTTCCCTTTTAAGTTCATCAAAGCAATATGAAGCTGGAAAGTCAGGATTTCACTTTCCCTCTAACCTCTAGCCCATAGCCCATCCTCCTCATCTTTCTATCTCTGACTCTGTCCTGAAACAAGGCCTCATTTGAAAGTAGGAGGACACACCAGCCTGTGGGTCCCAGCCCTCTCTGCACACATTGAAACAGCTGCCCTTGCCCGTCTCCTGAGCCCAAGAGTGTACACAGTGGTTGTCTCTCAGACAGCTGGATCAGGGGAGAGGATCAAGCAGGGCCTGAAATTGGAATTAGGACCATTGGGACCAGAATTTCAGGGTCTGTATACCTCAAGCATTGTGTAGAAGTAGAGGCACAGACCATAGGCAGGCATATCACCTTGATCCCTATCTCTGGGAGGAGGCGTGTGATGGAGGAGGGTAAGATGGGGACCTCTAAAATATAGGGCTCAGTGCAGGGGAGCTTCTCTCCCAGGCTTTAGAGGAATGCTGGTTTTAAGGGACAGTTGTGTGTGCTACCCTCTTCCTTGTTACTACAGTCCCCTTTTCAGTGCTTCTGATGTTTTTTTTTTTTTCTCTTAATAGTGTTTTTCCCTTTCTCCATGTCCCACTTGCTTTTACTCTCTCTTCCTCACATCTTTTTTTTTTAATATTTATTTATTTGTTTATTTTGGCTGCACCAGGTCTTAGTTGAGGCACGCAGGATCTTGAGTTGTGGCATGCAGACTTCTTAGTTGCAACATGCAGACTCTTAGTTGTGGCATGCGTGCAGGATCTAGTTCCCCAACTAGGGACCGAACCAGGGCCCTCTGCATTGGAAGCATGGAGTCTTACCCACTGGACCACCAGGGAAGTCCATACAGAATATAATTTTAAAGGTAAATCACATATAGGTCTGTAACAGAAGATTCTTCTTTATGCTTCTCTTTCCCAAGTCAACCACTTTTAGTTCTGTTTGTTATTTCTTCTTGTATTTACCTTTTTTTAGACATCTTTATTGGAGTATAATTGTTTTACAGTGGTGTGTTAGTATAATTGCTTTATTCCTGTCTGCTGCTAGGGTCTTCATAGCCATATTTTTTTTTTTTAGATTCCATATATATGTGTTAGCATACGGTATTTGTTTTTCTCTTTCTGACTTACTTCACTCTGTATGACAGACTCTATGTCCATCCATCTCACTACAAATAACTCAATTTTGTTTCTTTTTATGGCTAAGTAATATTCCATTGTATATATGTGCCACATCTTCTTTATCCATTCATCTGATGATGGACACTTAGGTTGTTTCCATCTCTGGGCTATTGTAAATAGAGCTGCAGTGAACATTTTGGTACATGACTCTTTTTGAATTATGGTTTTCTCAGGGTATATGCCCAGTAGTAGGATTGCTGGATCATATGGTAGTTCTATTTTTAGTTTTTTAAGGAACCTCCATACTATTCTCCATGGTGGCTGTATCAATTTATATTCCCACCAACACTTCAAGAGGGTTCTCTTTTCTGCACACCCTTTACAGCATTTATCCTTTGTAGATATTTTGATGATGGCCATTCTGACTGGTGTGACGTGAAACCTCACTGAAGTTTTGATTTGCATTTCTCTAATGATTAGTGATGTTGAGCATTCTTTCATGTGTTTGTTGGCAATCTGTATATCTTCTTTGGAAAAATGTCTATTTAGGTCTTCTGCCCATTTTTGGATTGGGTTGTTTTTTTTTTTTGATATTCAGCTGCATGAGCTGCTTATAAATTTTGGAGATTAATCCTTCTTCAGTTGCTTCATTTGCAAAGATTTTCTCCCATTCTGAGGGTTGTCTTTTCCTCCTGTTTATGGTTTCCTTTGCTGTGCAAAAGCTTTTAAATTTCATTAAGTCCCATTTGTTTATTTTTGTTTTTATTTCCATCTCTCTAGGAGGTGGGTCAAAAAGGATCTTGTTGTGATTTATATCATAGAGTGTTCTGCCTATATTTACCTCTAAGAGTTTTGTAGTGTCTGGCCTTACATTTAGGTCTTTAATCCATTTTGAGTTTACTTTTGTGTAGGGTGTTAGGGAATATTCTAATTTCATTCTTTGACATGTAGCTGTCCAGTTTTCTCAGCACCACTTATTGAAGAGGCTGTCTTTTCTCCATTGTATATTCTTGCCTCCTTTATCAAAAATAAGGTGACCTTGGGCCTCCCTGGTGGCGCAAGTGGTTGAGAGTCCGCCTGCCGATGCAGGGGATACGGGTTCGTGCCCCGGTCTGGGAGGATCCCATATGCCGCGGAGCGGCTGGGCCCATGAGCCGTGGCCGCTGAGCCTGTGCGTCCGGAGCCTGTGCTCCGCAATGGGGGAGGCCACAACAGTGAGAGGCCCGCATACCGCAAAAAAAAAAAAAAGAAAAGAAAAAAAAAAAATAAGGTGACCATATGTGCGTGGGTTTATCTCTGGGCTTTCTATCCTGTTCCATTGATCTATATTTCTGCTTTTCTACCAGTACCATACTGTCTTCATTACTGTAGCTTTGTAGTATAGTCTGAAGTCAAGGAGCCTGATTCCTCCAGCTCCATTTTTCATTCTCAAGATTGCTTTGGCTATTCGGGGTCTTTTGTGTTTCCATACAAATTGTGAATTTTTTTATTCTGGTTCTGTAAAAAATGCCATTGGTAGTTTGATAGGGATTGCATTGAATCTGTAGATTGCTTTGGATAGTATAGTCATTTTCACAATGTTCATTCTTCCAATCCAATAACATGGTGTATCTCTCCATCTGTTTGTATCATCTTTAATTTCTTTCATCAGTGTCTTATAGTTTTCTGCATATAGGTCTTTTGTCTCCTTAGGGAGGTTTATTCCTAGGTATTTTCTTCTTTTTGCTATAATGGTAAATGGGAGTGTTTCTTTAATTTCTCTTTCAAATATTTAATCTTTAGTGTATAGGAATGCAGGAGATTTCTGTGCATTAATTTTGTATCTTGCTCCTTTACCAAATTCATTGATTAGCTCTAGTAGTTTTCTGGTAGAGTCTTTAGGATTCTCTATGTATAGTATCATGTCATCTGCAAACAATGACAGCTTTACTCTTCTTTTCTGATTTGGATTCCTTTTATTTCTTTTTTCTTCTCTGATTGCTGTGGCTAAAACTTCCAAAACTATGTTGAAAAATAGTGGTGAGAGTGGGCAACCTTGTCTTGTTCCTGATCTTAGTGAAAATGGGTTCAATTTTTCACCATTGAGAATGATCAGCAGTTAACCTCATGGGGATTCCCTTGAATGTTATTTGTTGTTTTCCCCTTGCTGCTTTCAATATTTTTTCTTTGTATTCAGTTTTTGATAGTTTGATTAATATGTGTCTTGGCATGTTTCTCCTTGAATTTAACCTGTATGGGACTCTCTGCACTTCCTGGACTTGATTAACTATTTCCTTTCCCGTATTAGGGAAGTTTTCAGCTATAATCTCTTCAAATATTTTCTCAGTCCCTTTCTTTTTCTCTTCTTCTTCTGGGACCCCTGTAATTCAAATGTTGGTGCGTCTAATGTTGTCCCAGAGGTTTCTGAGACTGTCCTCAATTCTTTTCATTTTTTTTCTTCATTCTGCTCTGCAGTAGTTATTTCCACTACTTTATCTTCCAGGTCACTTCTCCGTTCTTCTGCCTCAGTTATTCTGCTATTGATTCCTTCTAGAGAATTTTTAATTTCATTTATTGTGTTGTTCATCATTGTTTGATTGCTCTTTAGTTCTTCTAGGTCCTTGTTAAATGCTCCTTGTATTTTCTCTATTCTGTTTCCAAGATTTTGGATCATCTTTACTATCATTATTCTGAATTCTTTTTCCGGTATACTGCCTATTTCTTCTTCATTTGTTTGGTCTGGTGGGTTTTTACCTTGCTCCTTCATCTGCTGTGTGTTTCTCTGTCTTCTCATTTTGCTTAACTTACTGTGTTTGTGGTCTCCTTTTCGCAGGGTGCAGGTTCGTTGTTCCCGTTGTTTTTGGTGTCTGTCCCCAGTGGCTAAGGTTGCTTAAGTGGATTGTGTAGGCTTCCTGGTGGAGGGGACTGGTACCTGTTTGTGGATGAGGCTGGATCTTGTCTTTCTGGTGGGCAGAACTGCATCCAGTGGTGTGTTTTGGGCTGTCTGTGACCTTATTATGATTTTAGGCAGCTTCTCTGCTAATGGGTGGGGTTGTGTTCCTGTCTTGCTAGTTTTTTGGCATAGGGTGTCCAGCACTGTAGCTTCCTGGTTGTTGAGTGGAGCTGGGTCTTAACATTGAGATGGAGATCTCTGGGAGAGCTTTCGCTGTTTGATATTATGTGGAGCTGGGAGGGCTCTGGTGGAGCAATGTCCTGAACTCAGCTCTCCCACCTCAGAGGCACAGGCCTTACACCTGGCTGGTGCACCAAGACCCTGTCAGCCTCAAGGCTCAGAAGAAAAGGGAGAATAGAAGAAAGAAGGAAAAAATAAAATAAAATAATTAAAATAAAAAATAATTATTAGAAATAAAAAAATATTAAGAAGTAATAAAAAAAGAAAAAGGGGCTTCCCTTGTGGTGCAGTGGTTGAGAGTCCGCCTGCCGATGCAGGGGACATGGGTTCGTGCCCTGGTCTGGGAAGATCCCACATACCGCGGAGTGGCTAGGCCTGTGAGCCATGGCCACTGAGCCTGTGTGTCTGGAGCCTGTGCTCCACAACGGGAGAGGCCACAACAGTGAGAGGCTTGCGTACAGCAAAAAAAAAAAAAAAAAAAAAAAGAAAAAGAAAGAAAGAAGAGAGCAACCAAACCAAAAAACAAATCCACCAATGATAACAAGCGCTAAAAAGTATACTAAAAAAAAAAAGAAACCGACAGACAGAACCCTAGGACAAATGGTAAAAGCAAAACTATACAGACAAAATCACACACAGAAGCATACACATATACACTCACAAAAAGAGAAAATCTCTTCCTCTTATGAATATTATGTTTCTGGCCCATTATATTATCTTGTGGTTTCTATTATACTGTTGTCTTAGGTCATTATTTAGTGTGCACATGTTTTAAAAACTTTCATGATGGGCCTTCCTGGTGGCGCAGTGGTTAAGAGTCTGCCTGCCAATGCAGGGGACACGGGTTTGTGCCCCGGTCTGGGAAGATCCCACATGCTGCAGAGCGACTAGGCCCGTGAGCCATGGCCACTGAGCCTGGGCGTCCGGAGCCTGTGCTCCGCAACGGGAGAGGCCACAACGGTGAGAGGCCTGCGTACTGCAAAAAAAACCCCAAAACTTTCATGATTGTATATATTACTTTCCCAATTAGCTCATAAGCTGGGAGACCTGAAAGGTGGGAGAAGGGGAAACAAAGACCTCCATT
Source organism: Mesoplodon densirostris (assembly GCF_025265405.1). NCBI lineage: Eukaryota > Metazoa > Chordata > Mammalia > Artiodactyla > Ziphiidae > Mesoplodon > Mesoplodon densirostris. Next base: position 95,109,354 of record NC_082663.1, read on the forward strand.
GATTGTTCTGATCAGTGCCTCCCTTTAACTGGATTCCAGGTAAAAATCTTCAATTCTAATAAAACTTGGAATATTGTCCCCAAGCAGTTTAGGAAGGACAGTAGACATTTCATTGTGGATTATGAACTTTACATTTCTACTGGGGACTTGAGTTTAGCTTTGGGCTATTTTGGTAGAGTGACCTTCACTAAATATGTGTTCGATAAACGAATTGAAAGTTGTAGTAACCAATGACTTGTGAGACTTGTGAGAACTTGGTCAGAACAGCTTCCTTCCCTCACTAGGGTAATTTAAAAATTTCCATTTCTTCAGGACAGGAGAGGAAAGAATGTTCTCTCCTGAAATATCTGTCTTACCACTGAAAATCACCCAGGATTTTGGTAGCGTTTCTGCTAACACCAAAAACTCTCTGACCTAATCTGGTAAATGAGGAGAAATGCAGTGATAATTTAAATGTGTGCCACCCCGCCTCTGCCAAAAGGAGTGTTTTGGAGGAACTCAACCTGCTTTGAATGGCCTTCCTACAACTTCATGCTTGTTACTTTGTCTAACAGCCAATTAAATTTGCATGGAGAAAGAGTCTGTAGAGATCTGGTTGAAAGAACAGAAATGCTAGGGAACATTTTACGTTGCCAATGTATAAATCACCACAGACCAGGCCTTGAAAGCTTGTTAAGCTTAGTGCAGAATCAGCAAGATTTACTGAGCTAAGGGACTTAGCACCTGTGTGTGTGAGGCAAGAATCTGAATTGATAAAGGTACAGCAACAGAGCAGTAGGATTTGGGTTCCCATTCTGCTAGTATGGGGACCAGAATATGCCACTCCCAAATATACCATTTGGCATGAGGGTTACTTTGAGCTGGAAGCAAATGAGAATCAACAAACACAAAAAAGCATCTTCTCAGAGCTTTTTAAAATCTGACTAAAGGCAAAAACTACTGAAAAATGAGAGCTGCCATAAATCTCCTCTTCCTGAAAGTTTTATGTCCATGATGAAGGAGGAAATTTGGCCCTGAGATGGACTTGGACAAATGATCTTTTTTCTACTAGTTTCCCCTATATATTTACCTTCCCACTGTTGCTGCCTTGAAAACTGATAACCCTTTTCCTTTGTCTTGTCACTTTTCTACAAGTGTATTGTTCTTTTGTTAAGATGCTATATGTGCCCCAATTCTAAGCATCCCTTTGGGTTACCGCATACTTCCATGTGTACGTGTGATGCACATATTAATAAACTTCTGTTTGTTTTTCTCCTTTTAATCTGTCTTTTGTCAATTTAATTCTACAGAGCCCCAGCTTGAGAATCTAGGAGGGTACAAGGAAAAAGAATTCTTTCCTCCCCTATAGCGGCTATAGGGGTTAGCTTGAAGGGCATGTGGGGAAGAAGTGCCAGGTCTCAAGGTCCCAGTGATTTCCTAGGTTGGCTCTAAACAATGAAGATATTTCAAAACTCTCCTATTTTAAAATGTTGGGCCTTGACACAGTAAGTCTCCCTGTATGCATTTGTTTTATGAAAATAGATGCATTACTACTAGGAATCATGCTGCTAGGCTAGCAGAGCTGAAACTGAACTAGCAGCAAAATTCTCTGCAGTATATGTAGGAGTGCAAAACAGTTTTGCATTCAAGGAAGCAGTTAGTGTCAGACATGCTCCATCCGCTGTTTTCTCCTTTCCTAATCTGCCCCAGTCCCACTGCTTTTTTGCTGTTTCTCAGTGTCACGGCCACGCTCTACCTCAGGGCCTTTGCACTTTTTATTTTCTCTGCCTCGATGCCATCTGCCTAGATTATCACATGGCCACCCGCTTGCTTCTTTCTGATCTTTACTCAAATGACACTTTCTCACTGAGGCTATCTCTGGACACCACCTAAAATTGCTATCCTCTCTCTTATTATTTTTCTCCCAAGTGCCTATGATTATTTAAGAGATTATAAAATGTGCCCATTAATCTCTTTTTTCTTGCCACTCTGCACTCCAATTCACAACATTAGCTCCCTAAAAGGGAAGTTTTTGTCTGCTTTATTCACTGCTCCCTTCTCCACATTTGAATCCACAGCTCAAATCCCCTCTTTCCCACCTCTTCTGGCTACACTGGAATCCCTTTATTCTGATTTCCTGTTACTCAGTGCTCTGTGGTTAAATCCTTAATTGACTTCCCATTGTCTTAAATATGTTAGGTTTTTTTTTTTTTTTTCAGAGCTTCTTAAGGTTGGGGAACAAGCCCTGAGCTTGTATATTGTTCAGGATACAGAATCAGAATCTGTGGAAGCAGAAAGTGGAATATCTTTTGTTTGAGAGGAGAACTGGGAAATGAAATTGTATATAAGTCTTCTTACTTAGCCCTGACTAGAAGCCAGTTACAGGTCCTGAGATTTGCAAAGGAAGCAATTGCCCTGGGCTACATTACTTTGTGTATTCAGGTGGTTTAAATTAACTTTCTGTGCACTGACAGGGATGGTGAAGGTTGAAGGGAGTCTTTGACTTAGTGAACTAAACCCAGAATCATATTAATTGATTAATTAGGCTAAAAAGACTTAGATAAGATTAAATTCGTCTTCTCTGTGGTGTTCTCCTGACCTTCAATGCAAAGAGGTAGAGACTCTTAAGGTCAAATTGAGGCCCTGTTGAGGCAGCAACAGAACTTGTCTCAACTAGAGAAATCTAGCTCGTAACCCCCAGGCTTGTCTTAAAGCCAGAGGTTTGTAGAAGATATTATGTTTACTTGGAATAATAATATGTGTTTATTGTAAGAAATAGTATGCTATAGATGCCATATTATATGTGAGCTGTAAATGACCTACCTCTCTAGCTTTTTTTCCCTTTCCCTTCTTGGTTCTCCTAATATATAACTACATTCCATAAAACTCTGGGAGGAGAAAAATCAGTTCTGCTTGCTTTTTTCCCCTGCAGCTGCAGGTATTGGAATAAAGATGCCCCTGGCTCTTTCTAATTCAAATCCAACTCAAAGCTTTGTTTCTTCCAAATCCTCATGTTCGGCACATGGCTGGTGTTCAATTCATACCTGTTGATTGACTGAATGGAAATTGATTAACTCTCTTTAGTAAGGAACCTGGGGACCTGTAGGCATATTCCTCTGGTGTTTTACATGAGAATGTCTGCCCCTGCATTTGGAGTAATCATCTCTGCTGGATGGAAACTCAAAGCATGTGGTGAAGATACAATTTCTTGCCCCCCATAGTATACTGGATAAGGTTCCATGGTTCTAATTAAACTCTTTTCTGAGTTTAAATTGAAGTGAATTAAATGCAGATAGTAAAACACATTGAAGAGTGTTTTAACCTTACAGGGTTTTTTTTTTTTTTTTTTTTTTTTTTTGCGGTACGCGGGCCTCTCACTGCTGTGACCTCTCCCGTTGTGGAGCACAGGCTCCGGACGTGCAGGCTCAGCGGCCATGGCTCACTGGCCCAGCCGCTCCGCGGCACGTGGGATCTTCCCAGACCGGGGCACAAACCCGTGTCCCCTGCATCGGCAGGCGGACTCTCAACCACTGCGCCACCAGGGAAGCCCATTTTTTTTTTTTTTTTAAACCTGAAGTTTTAGCCAATAATCTTATGAAAAAGAATGTCACTGAAATAGAGGCAGCTGCCACCTCTGCTCTCCAGATTCTTGTTTTTTTCCTTAGGGGTGATATTTGGTGTGGCCCAGAGTCACCCTTGACGGCAGGATCCTTCAGGGCAGCAGGGTATTGTCAGAGTTGTTTTGTCCTAAAGCTATTCTATACCCCTGAAGACTGACAGCAGATAGACTTCTAGCTGAATAACAAGTGGAGGGTGGGTGCCAGGGTGACATTCTTCAGAATTTCTGCAGTAACCAGTCAATCTGCTGTACCTTGGGCCCTGCTCAGCCTACAGTAAAACATTTAGGAAAACTGCAGAAGCCTCGATCCCTGTCCAAATGGAGCAGAAAAGCTGGATTTCAGGACTGGCAGGCAGTTAAAAATTCTCCCCAAAGAAATGCTTTTGTGAACTAAGTGTGTATACAACAGCTGCCGATGTCCATTATTGAAATGGATATGTGAAAGAACCAATTTGTTTCTGTTTAGACAACACTTTAGAGTTTTAAAATTAAGCCTGGGAAATAAAAAGTCTTTTTATTTTTCAAGAGCTAGATATGTCACAGGGTTAGGTTGTAAACCCAAGGAGAGAGAATTCATCCATTTGGATGGAATTAAATAGAATTTACTTGAAAGTGATGAGATGTAAATTACTGAAATCATATATATATATATATATATATATATATATATATATATATAAAATCACATATATGGTTGTGATGGAGAAGGGATAGAAAAGAAGGGCACCCGGTGAAGGGAAGGTACCCCTGGTTAGAGAAGAAGGAGCAGTTTGTGATGCATGTCACCTGTTTTACACTGTGGATAGGGAATACTAGCTCTCAGAAGGGACTGTGTCTTATTTCCATTTTCTGACATTCTTTGTGAATGCTGGATGGAGAGACTGTAGCAAGAAGGTTCTGGGAGTCAGGCTCTAGGAACTCTGATGTGTGAATGGAGGAGCCCCAGGGAATGCCCGGCACAGGAAAGAAAGGGGAAATCATTGGTAATGTCACGTATCCAGCAGAACTTCTTCAGAGGTGGTAAAATTTTTTTTCAGTTTTGTTTGTTTTTTCTTTTTCTTTTTTTTTGTATTTAGTAAGAGTTTATTGTGTATATAAAACAGTTCACAAACTGGGAGTTCTCAGCCCAAGGGTGAATGAAGGTCAGAGATATATTGCTATAAAAGCATCTATATAGTGAAAATGCAGAGGCTGTTTATTCTTTATAAAGATTGATTATGGCATTAGAGTTCCTGGTGATAGGGGATTGGTTAAAAGTCATTACCTCATGCCCACTGTGGGAAGAGCTTAAGTTTTTTTGTTTTTTTGTTTTGCGGTACGTGGGCCTATCACTGTTGTGGCCTCTCCCGTTGCGGAGCACAGGCTCCGGACGCGCAGGCTCAGCGGCCATGGCTCACAGGCACAGCCGCTACGCGGCATGTGGGATCTTCCCGGACCGGGGCACGAACCCGTGTCCCCTGAATTGGCAGGCGAACTCTCAACCACTGCACCACCAGGGAAGCCCAAGAGCTTAAGTTTTGATTATGATTTTCAGTGCCATCTACAAGAAGCAGCCCAAGTTAAGTTCCAGTTGTTTTAAAGCATAAGCTAATTTGTTCCACTTATGTGTTTTAAATGGTTTTGTCTGCTCAGGGAATTTTCAGATTTGGTCATTTTGTACTTAATGTTAACAGTGTGTATATAACATATTTTGTTTAGCCATTCTTCTGTCAATGGACATTTGGGGGACTTCTCTGTTGGCACAGTGGTTAAGAACCCGCCTGCCACGTCCTTGTAGACAGTGGTACTTTCATTCGTTCTGGCCACATTATCTACAAAGTATGCTGGACACACACACAAAACAGAGCCAGCGAAAGTGACCATGAGAGGATTTCAGTCTGAAATGGAACTGGAAGAAGGAATGGAGACTCTCATGCACGTGCCCCCAGGAAACAAACTGAGGAACCAAGAGACTGATTTCCCCTTAGTGCCTGATTTACAGAAGACGGAAACCTGTCTCCTGACCAGTGAACACCTGCCAAGAGTCCCTCCCCATCTTCAAGCCAATGAACTCACTGCCTGGTCTCTGGCTGAACGCCCCATCTTTTCACTCCTTGTCCATAAACAGAGCTGCCCAAACCCTCAACTGACTATGAATTGCAAGTCCTCTGCTATTTCCCCAATAAACTCAATTTCTGGTCATTTGAAAAAAAAAATCCGCCTGCCAATGCAGGGGACACGGGTTCGAGCCTGGGTCCAGGAGGATCCCACATGCCTCAGAGCAACTAGGCCCGTGCACCACAACTATTGAGCCTGTGCTCTAGAGCCTGTGAGCCACAACTACTGAAGCCCATGCGTCTAGAGTCTGTGCTCCGCAACGAAGAGAAGCCACCGCAGTGAGAAACCTGCGCACCACAACGAAGAGTAGCCCCTGCTCGCCACAACTAGAGAAGACCCGCACACAGCAACAAAGACACAATGCAGCCACCAAAAAATAAATAAATAGGTTTTAAAAAAATGGACATTTGGACACTTAGGTTGTTTCTGCCTTTTGGCTGTTGTGAGCAGTGCTGCTATGAACAGGGTGTGCAAATATCTTGTCATGATCCTTCTTTCAATTCTTTTGGGTACATACCTAGAAGTTGAATTGTTGGATCATATGGTAATTTTATTTTTAGTTTTTCGAGGAACTACTGTACTCTTTTCCATGGTGGCTGCACGATTTTATATTCCTACCAGTGGTGCACCTGGGTTGCAATTTCTCCACATCCTTGCCAATACTTATTTTCTGGTTTTATTTTTATAGTAGCCATCCTAATGGGTGTGAGGTATTTGTTTCCCACAAAAAGGATTCATTTAAGCAAGTCAAGGGAGAGAAGGCAAAAAGTAAGTTTCTTTTAAAAGTCTCATCACCCAGATAAAAGCACTATTTGTCATTGTTAAAGATGGGAGATATCACAGCATGTTTGTATGCTGGCATTGGCCCAGTAGAGGAGGAGAAATTGGTGATGCAAGAGAGGGCATGTTTGGTGCTTTACCCTTGAGTAGGCAAGAGAAGATGGGATCTAGCACACAGCTGGAGGAGCTTGCCTTCCATAGGAATGTGAACAGTTCATCTGTGGAGACAGAAGGTGTACTAGTCAGGTAGTACCCATAAGATGCTGTAAAATAATCAGCAGTGTACTTCTTGCTCATATCATAGTCCTCTGCAGGTCAGGCCTCTCTCCTGGGCAGCATCCCTCTAAGTGGTGTTTCTAGAACTGGAGCTCCTTCTGGGGTGTGGTTCTGCAGTCCTGGACTTCTGCACTTCCAGCCATGCAGGGGCCAGAAGGAGTGTGAGCCTAGAATCTCAAGAGAGATTTTGGGGGCCAGATGGAGAAATGGCTTACGTTACTCTCATCCCTCTTCCTTTGGTCTCTATTCATGCTCTAACCCAGTGAGAAGGAAGGCTGAGAAATGCAGTTTTGTGCTTTCAGGAAGGAAAGAGAATGAATGAACTTCTAGCCAGTTTCTGTCATAAGAAGGAAGGCAGAACATATGGATGCAAATGGTGTTTGTTAGTAGATATAGTTATGCAAACGTGTGGAAGTTCTCTCACTTCTCAGTGAAACAGGAAGTGAGGGAATAGGGAAGCAGGAGAGTGAAGGGTTTGAGGAAAGAGGGAGTGGTGTAAAATGGTCATCTAAGTGGGTGGAGCGTAAAAATGCTCAGGGAATGTCATAGGATCCCTCTTAGGGAACTGAAGTGCAGCGCTGGGGGCTGGCTCATGGCTGCTGTTGGTCTGCAGGGTCCGTAGTGGGGAGACAAGCCCGAAGCTGAAGCCCGCAGGCGTATGTATATCTGCTGGTCACTCTGGCAGCCATGGCCTTCGGAAAGTACTGGCTGCTGAGTCATTTCTGCCTCCTAAACCTCACAGTAGTTCCCTTTTTGGTCATCTCTAACCAGCGGCCCTAGAGGGAAAGGAATTCTGGGAAATGTAGTTCCTAGCCTCAGTCAAGGTAGCAACAAAGCACAATCCAGTGTACTTGGCTTTATTCTTCACCAAAGCACCTATCCACCACTATTTGAAATATTTTATGTGTGCTTCCTTTATTTGTTTTTTGTTTTCTTATTAGTATAAAATTTAACTCCATAAAGATGCACATTTGGTTTGTCCTCTGCTCTCATCCTCAGCACCTAGAACAATGTCTAGCATAGAAAAGTATTTGTTGAATGAACGGGTTTTCTGGACCTCCTTCCACATGTCTTTGTATATATATATACGCACACAGCCACATACAAACAGGTAAAATTTTGTAAGAATGGGATCATACTCTCCACTTCCAGCTCTGTAACTTTTGTTTTTTCACTTGCTGCAAAGCCATATACATCTTTCAGTGACAATAGCTATTGGTCACTATCACATTTTAAAATTGTTATAAAGAATTCCTTCATGCCTAGCAGAGTCTATTTAGTGAATTACGTGAATGTAATCAGTTGGTCCCTGATTGGTGCTAAACATTGTGCTAACCTGGCTCTAGGTTATTAGGGCAGGCTTGACGGAAATCACAGAAGGGTCTCCATTGGATTCTTTGAAAATAAACCAATACAATATGATTTTCCATATAGCCCCTGACTCAGTAATCTATACAAATATGGCTTGAACTTTTCTCTGGCCATAGAGTGCTCTTCAAGGGGTACCAATGGGCTAGTGTCTAGGGCTAGGATATGGGTTATATTCACCGGAAGGTCCTTATCAAATGCCAGACTAGGCAGAGAAAGTGAGGACAACCTGTACTTACTTAGCAATTATGGTCTAAGGCCCATGAAACTTAAAACTTGGTGTGCTCAGGCTCACAAATCCTCAGATATCTATGTACCTTATTCTTACAAATTTTGTCCATTCCTTCACTAAAAGGATACGAGAGGAATGGGGTAATAAAGATGATGCTTATGGTATATGTGTTCTGGAGTAACCATTTGGAGCCCAACCATAACCAGTCTGCTGCTGGGGCTCTAGCCTGGAGGTCTAAATTGGGGAAGTTATTATATAAGTAAGCTCAAGGACGAAATATGCGAAACTCTCTGAATTCAGCCCTGGGAAAATGCAGAATCTCTTTGTAACTTATGAGAGTATCATGCACATCCTTCAAAATCAAGGATTTTTTTTTACAGCCCTTACCATATATCCGAACCAGCTAGTCCTCACCATAGACCAATTAAATCAAGTCTCTGGGAAGGGAGCCCAGACACTGGCCTTTGCAAGACCTGAATAAAGTGAGCATGAAATTCACCACAAGTGGATGCATTTCTCCAATTTCCGACTGTGCTTTGAATCAGGGAGTCTGGGGACCTGTGACTATGTGAGGCAGGGGAAAGCTGTTTAAATGCACAGTCAGGTGGTGTCAGTAGCAACCTGGCCAGAGTCTAGTTATTGGCTACCAGTTGCAACCTGCTGTCACCCACAGGTGGCAAAGCTGGAGCTCCACAGTGTGGTCTGGTCTGGGCTTGTGATTATGGCCACTATCCACTTCGGCTTCGAAGAGCCTATGTGTTCTTCAGCTCTCATCTTTCTGTGTCGCAGATGGCAACTGGGGCTTCAAATTGCAAACATTTCTAGCAAATAATACATTATGCGTATAGTACTTATTCTCTAGCTGGAAGCTACTGAGAGATCTTGGGAAGATCATCTTGTAATGAGTTTACAGAAATATGAATATTTGTATGTTTCTCATGCAGTTGTCCTAAGGGTTCTTAATGTTGTTGACTTGTTTCTCTTAAGTGAGAAAAATATAGTAAATATATATAGTATGATGCCATTAAAAAAAGCTAAGATTACAATGCTTAAAAAATTACTAAATCTTGGTATTTTCATGGAGAAAGGGATGGAATAAAACACATCAGTTGTTAACACTGGTGTCTTGAGGTAGGGGTGGGAAGCAAGGGTGAGATTGGAAAGGGATAATTAAATTTTTTGAATTGTGTTAATCACAAAGAGCATATTAGTGTTGTAATTTTAGGAAAGGGATTTCAACATTTTTAAAAAATATATAATCATAGAGATTTTTCAAGCCCCTTGTGCTCAATGCAAAACTTAAATGGAAGGAGGCCTTCTTAAAGAAAAAGATGATGGACTCTTGCTACTGATGTTTCTGAAGGGCCCCATTTATTCATTTATTCACTCACTCATTCAGTGAATGTTAACTGAGCCACAGCCACGTCTCAGGTACCGTTCTGGTGTTGTTCTAGGTGCCGGTACAGCAGCTAATAGAGCTATTTGCTGCTTTGTCTTGTGGAAGAGACATAAACAAATGATATGTAAGTCTGATAGTGAGAAGTGGTGGTGAGGAAAGCTAACGAACCATATAGGGATAGTGGGTGGAGATGATGGTCAGGGAAGACCTCACTGAGAGGTGACGCTTCAGTAGAGATTTAAGTCAAGCAAGGCAGCAAGCCGTGGAAAGTTGAGGGTGGGGGAATAAAGTTGCAGACAAAGGAAACAATATGTTCAAATAATAGTAAGAAGACAGGGTGGCTCAGTAGGAGTGAAGAAGACAAGACAGGGAGCTAGTTATGGCCCAGATCATACAGGTCTTATTGGCTGATGGTAAGGACTTGAGGTTTTATTCCGAATGCAATGGGGACCAGTCATTAGAGGCTTGTGAGTAGGGCAACATAATCTGATACACACTTGAACATAATCTGAATGTTGTGTGAATAGTTTATTGGGGGGCAAAAGTAGAAGGCAGGGGACAAGTAGGAGATTGTTTCATTAGACAAGAGAATCTGGGAGAACGTTGACCTCTTTAACTTTCTGGCAAATAATTTCTTTTGTTTTGGTACCTTTCCTTTGTTGCTCTTGGATATGAGGAAAACAAATCCAAAGGGAAGCCCCTTTGAGGTTGTATGTGTGGGTGATTGAAGGTAATGCAACTGAAATAGATTGCCTGAGTCTGAGCCACTTAACCGTGTAATTTTTCCTTGCCTTCTAGACCCGCTCCATTCCAAATGTATCACTTCTTTGGTATCTTGGAATGCTGAGGACCTTATGACTTGGTATAGCAGAAAACTCAAAGCTCTTAATAGGCAACTCAAGTTGTGTAGTTAGTGGAGTCCAGTGCTCAGTACCATAATCTCTACTGGGGCCTGTTAGCTCTTCAGGAGCTAAAAATTTCACTAAAAGTTCACTTTTTCTTGTGCACTTAACTTTGCATTTAAAACAATATTTGTTGTATTCTACCCAGCATTTTTAATTGTAGCTGGAAGGTTTTTAGGTTAGCTAGAAGACATATTGTGGGAACTCAATTCCCAGGCTCATTTTTTTTTTTTGCGGTATGCGGGCCTCTCACTGTTGTGGCCTCTCCCGTTGCACAGCACAGGCTCCGGACGCGCAGGCTCAGCAGCCATGGCTCACAGGCCCAGCCGCTCCCTGGCATGTGGGATCTTCCCGGACCGGGGCACGAACCTGTGTCCCCTGAATCGGCAGGTGGACTCTCAACCACTGCGTCACCAGGGAAGCCCCGAGGCTCATTTTAAAGAGCCAGATTGTGCCTTCTGGACTCTGCCAGTCCTCACTAAAGCCGTCACCTGGTGTCTAACAGTAGACCAGAGGTCAAGAGCCTTAGGTTTTCATCATACCTTTCACTAACTAGCTGCAAGCCAATTAATTACTCCTTCTCAGCTTCAGGTCTCTCATCTGTAGAAGACTGGTTTCCAAACGGTTCTCAGTCTTCACCTCCTCAAAGCCCCCTCAGGAGCTGCTGAGGCATGAGTGAGTAGGAGGCCGACGGGTAGGTTCTGTGCTGTTAGCCCATTTAAACCTGAGTGGTAACTCCTGTGTGTTTTTGCCTTTGCATTCTAAAAAATATCTCGTGAACAAAGCACTGGGGAACAAAGCACGCTTAAACCCATTTTTTTTTAAAGATAAAATTGTAAGTTCCTGTAGCATCGTGGTAGCCTGTTATTTTCCAACAGTGGCCTCATGCCCATTGTCTCTAGATAAAACAGCAAATCAAGCCCCCGAGGTCAAGTGATTTTTCTGGGTCTTTCCAGGAGTCAGTGGCAGATCCTGACACAAGACTGTAGGCTCCTGATTCCTGGGCTTCTCTTCTCAAGCCAGTGCTCTGTTGCAGCACAGCATGCCTGTGTGACCAAGGGCACTGTCTGCATGACATAAGCATAACACCCATGACTTGTTCAGAGCTTCCTTGAGAACTGTGGAGAGTATGATATCGATTCTTTTAGAAGTGCTGCCTGTTTTTTCATCCGTCCACTTTTCTCCCACTTTCCTGCACTTGTGTTGGCTGACAGGGTTTATCTGTCAATGGCTTAACAACTTGCTGAAAAAAATGATATCTGTCCACCCTCCAGGAAGGGAGGCTGCATGATCACAGTGGATCATAATCACAATGGACAGTCACTGTCTGTCAGAGAAGCCATAGAGCAGGCATTTCTCTGGCTACATCTCCAGCTGTGCCTTCTGAAAAGGACACTCGCCACCTCCCAAGCCCAGTCTGTAGCCCTTTGGTGTCCCTGGGCCCTAGGAGCCCCTGTGGATCAGCGTCTGTCAGAGTCACAGGCTGCAGACAACAAATGCTTATTTCACCAGATTCTCGTGGAGCAAAGCTTTTTTGGTATTTGTACAGTATTCAAAACCAAAACAACAACAACAAACAAACAAATGCCATGGACCACTTTTGGGTTCTGAACATTAAGAAAAAAAAATTGGTCCTGCTCCTTTAATACAAGCCTCAATTCTTCTTTTAATTACCCTGTTTTCCTTCCCAATAAACAATCAGCACCTACTTGCCTTTGGCAATTTTTCTGCTGGAGAGTTTCATGTCATTTTTGCTTTGCTGCAGTTGTTTCCACAATAGTAAGAGGGGATGTTCCCTTATATCTTTGTATGTCATGGAATGTGCCTCTCGGTATCATACTGGCACTATCTAAGAATTTTGCCTGATTGTTTTTCCTAGAAGAATAAATACATTTGCTCTGAAGTTTGCCTAGAGTTAGACTAATGGTAACCATTTCTTCATACCTTAGCTCTATTCATCATTCACAAGGCATCACTTTAGAATATTTTTCTGGGCTTCCCTGGTGGCGCAGTGGTTGAGAGTCTGCCTGCCGATGTAGGGGACACAGGCTCGTGTCCCAGTCCGGGAAGATCCCACATGCCGCGGAGCGGCTAGGCCCGTGAGGCATGGCCACTGAGCCTGCGCGTCTGGAGCCTGTGCTCCGCAACGGGAGAGGCCACAACAGTGAGAGGCCCGCGTACCGCAAAAAAAAAAAAAAAAAAAAAAAAATATATATATATATATATATTTTTTTTTTTTCCCACTGTTAAGAATCCAAATTAATTTCAATGAGATTTATAGTGCTGAATAAAAATATTCAACTTTCATTTCTGTCTTTTAAAGAATCTCTTATGGAGTCAAACAAATTTGGAACCAGAAGTGACATTAGCAATCATAGTCTGGGGTATTTCTTACTGTTTTTAGTAAAAAGCATTTGAATTTCCATTTGGGGACCCATCTTGCTCCAACTCTCAGCCCAGGTGGTTTGGGTGGAGTTGACTCTTGTTTACCCTGGCTCTGGGGGTGAACACGGGCTCGGGCCTGGCTGATTTGCATGTTCTGTTTCTCTGGCCTCGTTGATTGGCCCAAGGATAGGTTCAGGAATCTTACTTTCAGTGTTAATAGAGAAATTTCTTTTTGGCTTTGTACTCGAACCTGGGAGGATACAGGGTTGAAGGTCCCCAAATTGGAGGGTGGCAATGAAGCCCCCATGGAGTAGAGCTGAGTTAAGGACTGGGAATAGGCCAGATCCTGGTAATAGAGTAAGCTGAGCCTAGGTATGTGTGCTCCTGGACATTTGAGTTACACAAGGCAAGAAACTACCCTTCTCTCTCCCCAGTACACACACTTACTGTTATTTTTTCTGAGTCAACTGGATTTGGATTTTCTTCCGTCTGCAACTGAATGATTCTAGGAGACTCTCAGGAATTCCTTGCCAGAATGTGGCATCATGAGACCCTCATCCATAGCCCCTGGTTCCCAGATTTTAGCACCCCCCCTCAGCCCATAGTGCATGCCTGGTATTGTCTCATCTGCAGCTCTCACACTGGAGGGTCTTCACACACTCATATGGACAACCCAGTCTGTGAATCTAAGCTCTGTCCTGAAAACCCCTGGAAAGAGTCACCCTTGGGCTGATGCTTGGGCCTAGGGGTATGCATTTTGGTGGTGTGTTTGCTTCTTGGATGGACAGATCTGAGGAAGAGGTCTATACAGTCCCTGGAAGCAGGCTTGGCAAGAAAGATTTTTGGATCTAGGAACATAGTCTTGAAGGAAGAAGGCCCAGGGCCTGGGGCACCCACCTTGGCCCATGGCCTCTCAGCCCTGAGGAGATGAGGTGGGCCAGAGTGCGGAGTCCCTCTTGCTTGGGCCTTAGGGTGATGCTGGCTTTGGTTCCTCTATTCCTCTGCTATCTAGTTTTGTAAGAACTACTTCTTAGGGAGATGGGGAACACTTTGCAGGGCTGTGAGTTTCATTGCAATTGTGGCTGCTGATGTCCCTAAACCTCTCTCCGGTTTCTGAGGGCCACTCTTAAAGAGGGTGGAAAGGAGTGAGAAAACAGATTGGTGACTTTGATGCTTCTGCTGCTTTTTGCTTGCATGATATCCTCTCTTTCTAAAAATAGATACCTCTGGTTAAACCACTGCATGAGGCAGTATCCTTCCAGGGTTTCCTTACTATATTTGTCCCTCACTGAGTAGCCTGACCGTTGACTTCCTTTGGCTGCATCGTTCTCACCTTTGAACTCTTCTCTTTTTCCCCACCGTACCTTCCATGTCTGTGCATCTGCATTTTCTGTGGCCTTTGGTGACCTTTGGAAGCCACCTTTGTATTACAGCAGTAGCTGTGATCTTCTTTGGGCTGCTCTTACTCTTCTACTGTGTTCCACCACCTTATTATATGCAGAGATGTCCCTGCACACCATTCTGCACCCCTAGGCCCCTGCCCACACCCACCAGCCCTGGACAGCCCCACCCAGGTCCATCAGTTCTAGCCAGCTTTTAGCTTGGTTCAGTCTCCTAGCTAAAGCATAAAATATGGATTTATAGATATAGACACACACATATACTTGAAGAAAAAAGCATTAGAAGTCATCCCTAAGATTACCTAGCATTCTTTGGCCCACATTTTATATTTTATACAACAGGAATCTGAGCCCCATTGAGGTCTTATGTAAGGTCACACAGCCCACCAGGGACTCAGCTGGGACATGCACCCAGGCCACTTGACCCTTACTCCATGGCCCTTCCCATTCCCCCATGGTGACTCCCTCTGTCACAGAGAAGATTTTTCCCTTTTTCTGCCAAGCTAGAATTGCTGGAACCAACAAAACGTAAGAGAATTTATTTCAAGCATTGTATTTCTTGTTTTATTAATTCCTTATTAGCTTAGGTTTCTCTTCTTTTATGTTTATCCTTATAGTATCTTCTGGTCTATGAATACTAAAACAGATCTCTGAGTTGGTTTTTATTTGTTTCTCTTTCTTCTTAATTTCAACTTTCTGAAGAAAAAAAGTGACTTAAAAAAATTTAAATTTCAGGGCTTCACTGGTGGCGCAGTGGTTGAGAGTCCGCCTGCCGATGCAGGGGACACAGGTTCGTGCCCCGGTCCGGGAAGATCCCACATGCCGTGGAGTGGCTGGGCCTGTGAGCCATGGCCGCTGAGCCTGCGCGTCCGGAGCCTGTGATGTGCAACGGGAGAGGCCACAGCGGTGAGAGGCTCGCGTACCGCAAAAAAAAAAAAAAAAAAAAAAAAAATTTAAATTTCAGAAGCTAGTCTATAAGTCTAGGGTATAGACTTGAGAGTAACCCTAGGATGGTCAAGCTGTTTGCTTCTCATTAGCCTCAGAAAGTGGGAACATGGTGAAAAAGATGAATAGATGTTTTCCTCTAGTTCATTCACTAACAAGGTAATTAATCACATGCTAAGGCCATGTGAGGTCAAGGGTATTTTCTCTGTTCCCTTACCCAATGTGGAAACACACACACACACACACACACTAAAAATGACTTAAATCTTCTTCTGAATAGTCAGGCCATCTTTGCAAAGAATTATGTTTTCCAGGAGTGGGAGAAATTCATAGCACATAAATAAAAGTTTCTAGTATAATTCAGTCCCTGTGTGTGTGTGTGTGTTTATGTGTGTGTTGCACTATTGGGAAGGGTGAACATTTCATATGTGATTAATTCAAATCAGCCAATTAGAAAATAATTTTTTCTTCTCCTCCTATGTGACTCAGTGATTGTCCATATTCTGTGGACTTTATCAGATTTGTTTTGCCCTCATGAGACTTGCAGTCTGGTTCATTTATATCTTAGTCTCTTTTTCAGATATATAATAAGGATTGAATAAATGAAATCAGTAAATAAACACATGATAAATTCAGTTAATAAACCTAGTAAATTAATAAGATGAAATATTTATAGTCAACATAGTACATCAGTTGGTAAACTCATTAGTAATGCAGTCAATGTAAGAAGAATTAATGTAATTTCCAAGTTTACATAATGTGAAAATGGAAGAATTAAGACAGGATAATTTTTTCTTTTGTTATTTGTATAATTCTGGGATAATGGGTTGGAAAACCTTTACTGCTCTATATCTCATTTCAAAGTTTCTTGGCTACACTGGTTCATAATTTGTGTCTTTGTAAAATTTGATTAGATATTAGAAACACGAATGGGTGTGCAATCTATTCATGATCATAACATCTGTTCAACAGTAAATCTTTGTGCTCTGCTACCGTCACCAAAGGGAATCTTCTTCTTTTTTAAATTTTAGAAATGCACATGTGTTTAATCTCTAACTGAAATCTCCTTTTGTGCTATGCCACACTGCTGATTAACAAATCATTTACAGGTGTGAGATTTTGATTCCTTGTTTTTCCCCACAACTCACACACACACACTGTATTTTATTTTTACAAGAGATATATAAACTGACACCAAACATTGTAAATGGATGACCACAACAAAAGCGACAATGATTGCAATTACCGAACACAAAACACACTCATACTATGTCATAATATTGACATTTGGTCCAGTAATCCTCCTTAAACTGCACTGAAAATTGATTTGTATATTTTTTGCCTCTGAGTCCTTGTGGGATTTTTTTTATTCAAACAGAAAGTCACAAAAATTATAATCATCCTCATCAGTTCACTCAGTTCCATGTAATTAATTTTTTTTTCATCTTGATCTTTTGTTAGCACTTTTATGAATTCATCAGTTTTCCATTACAGTTCTGAAAATGCTTATTCATTCAGTTCAGCAGTATAGTCAGTTACCAGAAACCTGTACTTGTCAGAGTCTTTTCCATGAATTCCTTAAAGATAAAACCCTTTTATAGGAACATTTTTGCGAAAGCATCAGAATACACCCAGAACTGTCTGTAAATGACAAAAGACTTAAAAATGACCATGGTTAAAGATTTGATGAAAGTTCATAATAATGCAATTGACAAGGAAATTTAGTTATTTCTGAGATACACATTTTAAAGTAATAACTAGAATTATGACTTATAACATTATACCAGAACATATAAGATTTTTAGAAATTTCATGTAATGTCTGAAACATTTATATTAACATATTTCCATACAAATAACCCAAAGAAAGTTTAGTATTAGTTGTTTTTGTTTGTTTTTTTATACTGCAGGTTATTATTAGTCAGCAATTTTATACACATCAGTGTATACATGTCAATTGCAATCGCCCAATTCAGCACACCACCATCCCCACCCCACCATGCTATTCCCCCCTTGGTGTCCATATGTTTGTCCTCTAGATCTGTGTCTCAACTTCTGCCCTGCAAACCAGTTCATCTGTACCATTTTTCTAGGTTCCACATACATGCGTTAATATACGATATTTGTTTTTCTCTTTCTGACTTTCTTCACTCTGTATGACAGTCTCTAGATCCATCCACGTCTCAACAAATGACTCAATTTCATTCCTTTTTATGGCTGAGTAATATTCCATTGTATATATGTACCACAACTTCTTTATCCATTCATCTGTCAATGGGCATTTACGTTGCTTCCATGACCTGGCTATTGTAAATAGTGCTGCAATGAACATTGGGGTGCATGTGTCTTTTTGAATTATGGTTTTCTCTGGGTATATGCCCAGTAGTGGGATTGCTGGATCATATGGTAATTCTATGTTTAGTTTTTTAAGGAACCTCCATACTGTTCTCCACGGTGGCTGTATCCATTTACATTCCCACCAACAGTGCAGGAGGGTTCTCTTTTCTCCACACCCTCTCCAGCATTTGTTGTTTGTAGATTTTCTGATGGTGCCCATTCTAACTGGTGTGAGGTGATACCTCATTGTAGTTTTGATTTGCATTTCTCTAATAATTAGATGTTAAGCAGCTTTTCATGTGCTTCTTGGCCATCTGTATGTCTCCTTTGGAGAAATGTCCATTTAGGTTTTCTGCCCATTTTTGGATTGGGTTGTTTGTTTCTTTAATATTGAGCCGCATGAGCTGTTTATATATTTTGGAGATTAATCCTTTATCTGTTGATTCATTTGTGAATATTTTCTCCCATTCTGAGGGCTGTCTTTTTGTTTTGTTTATGGTTTCCTTTGCTGTGCAAAAGCTTTGAAGTTTCATTAGGTCCCATTTGTTTATTTTTGTTTTTATTTCCACTACTCTAGGAGGTGGATCAAAAAAGATCTTGCTGCGATTTATGTCAAAGAGTGTTCTTCCTGTGTTTCCTCTAAGAGTTTTATAGTGTCCGGTCTTACATTTAGGTCTTCAATCCGTTTTGAGTTTCTTTTTGTGTATGGTGTTTGGGAGTGTTATAATTTCATTCTTTTACATGTAGCTGTCCAGTTTTCCCAGCACCACTTATGAAGAGACTGTCTTTTCTCCGTTGTATATTCTTGCCTCCTTTATCAAAGATAAGGTGACCATATGTGTGTAGGTTTATCTGTGGGCTTTCTATCCTGTTCCATTGCACTATATTTCTGGTTTTGTGCCAGTACCATACTGTCTTGATTACTGTAGCTTTGTAGTAGTGTCTGAAGTCAGGGAGCCTGCTTCCTCCAGCTCTGTTTTGCTTTCTCAAGATTGCTTTGGCTATTCAATGTCTTTTGTGTTTCCATACACATTGTGCAATTTTTGTTCTAGTTCTGTGAAAAATGCCATTGGTAGTTTGATAGGGATTGTACTGAATCTGTAGGTTGCTTTAGGTAGTAGAGTCATTTTCACAATGTTGATTCTTCCAATCCAAGAACATGGTATATCTCTCCATCTATTTATATCATCTTTAATTTTTTTCATCAGTGTCTTATAGTTTTTTGCATACAGGTCTTTTGTAAACCTCCTTAGGTAGGTTTATTCCTAGGTATTTTATTCTTTTTGTTGCAATGGGGAATGTGAGTGTTTCCTTAATTTCTTTCAGATTTTTCATCATTAGTGTATAGGAATGCAAGAGATTTCTGTGCATTAATTTTGTATCCTGCTACTTTACCAAATTTATTGATTAGCTCTAGTAGTTTTCTGGTAGCATCTTTAGGATTCTCTATGTATAGGATCATGACATTTGCACACAGTGGCACTTTTACTTCTTCTTTACTGATTTGGATTCTTTTTATTTCCTTTTCTTCTCTGATTGCTCTGGCTATAACTACAAAAAGTATGTTGAATAAAAGTGGTGAGAGTGGGCAACCTTGTCTTGTTCCTGATCTTAGTGGAAATGGTTTCAGTTTTTCACCATTCAGAACGATGTTGGCTGTGGTTTTGTCATATATGTCCTTTATTATGTTGAGGTAAGTTCCCTCTATGCCTACTTTCTGCAGGGTTTTTATCATAAATGTGTGTTGAATATTGTCAAAAGCTTTTTCTGCATCTACTGAGATGATCATATGCTTTTTCTCCTTCAGTTTCTTAATATGGTTAATCATATCGATTGATTTGCATATATTGAAGAATCCTTGCATCCCTGAGATAAACCCCACTTGATCATTGTGTATGATCCTATTAATGTGCTGTTGCATTCTGTGTGCTAGTATTTTGTTGAGGATTTTTGCATTTATGTTCATCAGTGATATTGGCCTGTAGTTTTCTTTTTATGTGACATCTTTGTCTGCTTTTGGTATCAGGGTAATGGTAGCCTCATAGAATGAGTTTGGGAGTGTTCCTCCCTCTGCTATATTTTGGAAGAGTTTGAGAAGGATAGGTTTTAACTCTTCTCTAAATGTTTGAAAAAATTCGTCTGTGAAGCCATCTGGTCCTGGGTTTTTGATTTTTTGAAGATTTTCAATCAGAGTTTCAAAATCAGTGCTTGTGGTTGGTCTGTTTATATTTTCTGTTTCTTCCTGGTTTAGTCTCTGAAGGTTATGCTTTTCTAAGAATTTGTCCATTTCTTCCAGGTTGTCTATTTTATTGGCATATAGTTGCTTGTATTAATCTCTCATGATCCTTTGTAATTTCTGCAGTGTCAGTTGTTACTTCTCCTTTTTCATTTCTAATTCTGTTGATTTGAGTCTTCTCCCTTTTTTTTTGATGAGTCTGGCTAATGGTTTATCAATTTTGTTTATTTTCTCAAAGAACCAGCTTTTTGTTTTATTGATCTTTGCTGTTGTGTTCTTTGTTTCTATTTCATTTATTTCTGCTCTGATCTTTATGATTTCTTTCCTTCTGTTAACTTTGGGGGTTTTTTTGTTCTTATTTCTCTAATTGCTTTAGGTGTGAGGTTAGGTTGTTTGAGATTTTTCTTGTTTCCTGAGGTTGGATTGTATTGCTATAAACTTCCCTCTTAGAACTGCCTTTGTTGTGTCCCATAGGTTTTGGGTCATCGTGTATTCATTTTCATTTGTTTTTAGGGTTTTTTAAATTTCCTATTTGTTTTTTTCAGTGATCTCTTTATTATTTAGTAGTGCATGGTTTAGCTTCAATGTGTTTGTATTTTTTACAGTTTTTTTCCTGTAATTGATATCTAATCTCATAGAACTGTGGTTGGAATAGATACTTGATATGATTTCAATTTTCTTAAATTCACCAAGGCTTGATTTGTGACCCAAGATATGACCTATCCTGGAGAATGTTCCATGAGCACTTGAGAAGAAAGTGTATTTTGTTGTTTTGGGATGGAATGTCCTATAAGTATCAATTGAGTCCATCTTGTTTAATGTGTCATTTAAAGCTTGTGTCTCCTTATTTATTTTCATTTTGGATGATCTATCCACTGGTGAAAGTGGGATGTTAAAGTCCCCTCCTATTATCGTGTTACTGTCGATTTCCCCCTTTATGATGGTTAGCATTTGCCTTATGTACTGAGGTGCTCCTATGTTGGGTGCGTAAATATTTACAATTGTTACATCTTCTTCTTGGATTGATCCCTTGATCATTATGAAGTGCCCTTCTTTGTCTCTTGGAATAGTCTTTATTTTAAAGTCTATTTTGTCTGATATGAGATTTGGTACTCCAGCTTTCTTTTGGTTTCCATTTGCATGGAATATCTTTTTCCATCCCGTCACTTTCAGTCTGTATGTGTCCATAGGTCTGAAGTGGGTCTTTTGTAGACAGCATATAAATGGATCTTGTTTTTGTATCCATTCAGCTAGTCTGTGTCTTTTGGTTAGAGCGTTTAATCCATTTATATTTAAGGTAGTTATTGATATATATGTTTCTATTACCATATTCTTAATTGTTTTGGGTTTGTTATTGTAGGTCTTTTCCTTCTCTTGTGTTTCCTGCCTAGAGAAATTCCTTTAGCATTTGTTGTAAAACTGGTTTGGGGGTGCTGAACTCTCTTAGCTTTTGCTCGTCTGTAAAGGTTTTAATTTCTCCATCAAATTTGAATGAGATCCTTGCTGGGTATACTAGTCTTGGTTGTAGGTTTTTCCCTTTCATTGCTTTAAATATGTCCTGCCAGTCCTTTCTGGCTTGCAGAGTTTCTGCTGAAGGATCAGCTGTTAACCTTATGGGGATTCCCTTATATGTTATTTGTTGCTTTTCTCTTGCTGCTTTTAATATTTTTTCTTTGCGTTTAATTTTTGATAGTTTGCTTAATATGTGTCTTGCCGTGTTTCTCCTTGGATTTATTCTGTATGGGAGTCTCTGAGCTTCCTTAACGTGATTGACTATTTCCTTTCCCACATTAAAGATGTTTTCAACTCTAATCTCTTCAAATATTTTCTCTGTCCCTTTCTTTTTCTCTTCTTAGTCTGGGTCCCCTATAATTCAAATGTTGGTGTGTTTAATGTTGTCCGAGAAGTCTGTGAGACTGTCCTCAATTCTTTTCATTCTTTTTTCTTTATTCTGCTCTGTGGTAGTTATTCCACTATTTTATCTTCCAGGTCACTTCTCTGTTCCTCTACCTCAGTTATTCTGCAGTTGATTCCTCATAGAGAATTTTAAATTTCATTTATTGTGTTGTTCAACATTGTTTGTTTGCTCTTTAGTTCTTCTAGTTCCTTGTTAAATGTTCCTTGTATTTTCTTCATTCTAGTTCCAAGATTTTGGATCATCTTTACTTTCATTACTCTGAACTCTTTTTCAGTTAGACTGCCTATTTCCTCTTCATTTGTTTGGTCTGGTCAGTTTTAACCTTGCTCCTTCATCTGCTGTGTATTTCTCTGTCTTCTCATTTTGCTTAACTGACGGTGTTTGGGGTCTCCTTTTTGCAGCCTTCTGGTTTGTAGTTCCTATTGTTTTTGTTGTCTGGCCCCGGTGGGTAAGTTTGGTTCAGTGGGTTGTGTAGGCTTCCTGGTGGAGGGGACTGTTTCCTGTTTTTGGTGGATAAGGCTGGATATTGTCTTTCTGGTGGGAAGGACCATGTCCAGTGGTGTGTTTTGGGTTTTTTGTGAACTTATTATGATTTTAGGCAGCCTCTCTGCTAATGCGTGGGGTTGTGTTCCTGTCTTTCTAGTGTTTGGCATGGGGTGTCCAGCACTGGAGCTTGCTGGTCGTTGAGTGGAGCTGGGTCTTAGTGTTGAGACAGAGATCTCTAGGAGAGTTTTTGCCATTTGATAATATGTGGGTCTGGGAGGTCTCTGGTAGTCCAATGTCCTGAAGTTGGCCCTGCCACCTTAGAGGCTCAGGCCTGACACCCAGCCAGAGCACCAAGACCCTGTCAGCCACACAGCTCAGAAGAAAAGGGAGAAAAAAGAGAGAGAGAAAAAAAATATTTAAATAAATTTATTAAAATAAAAAAATTTAAATTATTGAAATAAAAAGAAAGAAAGCAATCAACCCAATAAACAAGTCTACCAATGATAACAAGCAGTAGAAAATATACTTTAAAAAAAAACAAAAAACGGACAGATGGACCCTAGGACAAATGGTAAAAGCAAAGCTATAAAAATCACACAGAGAGGCATACACATACACACTCACAAAAAGAAAAAGGGAAAAAAAAAAAAAAAAATATATATATATATATATATATATATATATATATATATATATATATATATAAAAGGCAGAAAGCAATGAAATCAGTAAACAAATCTACCAATGATAATAAGCTCTAAATACTAAAATAAGATAAACATAAAACTGGAAACAAATTAGATGCAGAAAGCAAATCCCAAGTCTACAGTTGCTCCTAAAGTCCACTACCTCAACTTTGGGATGGTTCTTTGTCTATTCAGGTATTGCACAGATGCAGGGCACATCAAGTTGATCGTGGGGATTTAATCTGCTGCTCCTGAGGCTGCATGGAGAGATTTCCCTTTCTCTTCTTTTTTCGCACAGCTCCTGGTGTTCAGCTTTGGAATTGGCCCCACCTCTGTGTGTACATTGCCCTCTGGTGTCTGTTCTTTGCCCAGAGAGGAGGGGGTTAAAGGAGTGGCTGACTAGGTGGCTCTGGTTCACTCAGGCCAGGGGGAGGGAGGGGTATGGAATGCAGAGCAATCCTGCAGAGTCCAGCATGATGTTGCAACAGCGTGAGGTGTGCCGTGTGTTCTCCCGGGGAATTTGTCCCTGGATCACGGGACCCTGGCCATGGCGGGCTGCACAGGCTCCCGGGAGGGGAGGTGTGGATAGTGACCTGTGCTTGCACACAGGCTTCTTGATGGCTGCAGCAGCAGCCTTAGAGTTTCATGTCCGTCTCTGGTGTCTGCGCTGATAGCCACGGCTCACACCCGTCTCTGGAGCTCTTTTAGGTGGTACTCTGAACCCTCTCTCCTCGAGCACCCAGAAACAATGGTCTCTTGCCTCTCAGGCAGTTCCAGACTTTTTCCTGGACTCCCTCCTGGATAGTATAACAAGGACTGTTGATGGCAAATACACATTACTTCTTTCTCCCTCATTTCGCTGCTTCCAACCCCAGAACTGAAGAGTTGCCTCTGAAAAAATATTCAAGCCCACCAGCAACTGGAGGCCTCCCTTCCTGGATAGTGAAGAATGGCATTCTGGCATTTACTAATGTTAGCTTGGCCCCCTCTGGGAATCAATACTTTTGGTCTTAGAACAAAGCCTAGGTCCTATTCCATAGGCTGTGATGTGATTTCATAACAAGTGCCATATGCGAATATGTTAAGAGCTCAACCTGTGCCCTGGCTCCTCACATTCTCTGGTATGTACTGTTTTATAATGTCAAGCTGCCAATGCTTCTAATTCCATTCCAAAAGGTGAACATTTAATCATTTCTTATATTCCTGACCCAATCACACACATAAAGTCTGTTGTTTAATAAAATTGTTTCTATTTGTTAAAAAAAGCAATATAACTAGAAATTGTAGGTGATAAAAACTTATAAAAATGTACATGAAAGCATGAAAAAGGGCTTTGTAATTTCATATTGTTATTTATTGTCCAACTCACTATAAAGTAAGGCACAAAAGGAATTGATTATTTGAGAGGACAAAAATCTTTAAGAATGGGAAGCTATTTTCAGGAACTAAACATGTAAAATCATTATGATGAAAATCAGTTTTGAGGGATAGCATAACTTTGGGACTAGTTTCTAGTGGTAATAACTAATCAAGCCTAAGGAATGTGTTCCTCTCCCTAAGTCTTAAGACTTCTGTCACTCAGCCACTAACCTCCCTGGAAAGAGAAGTTAGTAGATGATAACACCTCTAGCAGTGCAATTTTCTACCCAAATCTAGTTGCACGCCATTCACGGCAGACAGAATTTAACACTACTGGAGGGCTGGAGATAGTCTAGGCTCTGTGGAGAGGCAGGTGCTCTAAGATGCTGATCTATGGCAGAATCAGGAATAACTTAGGATCTGGGATATTCAAGTGGAAAGACCTCCACCTAGTCAGGCCATTCATCTCCCACTCCTCTCCAACACCCCAATCAATAATGCAAATATTGATTTGCCCCATTCTTCATGCAGGTTGGAGGCAATACTACTGAATGGCAGTTTAGTATTCAAAACAAGGCTGAACCCCTTTGAATCTCAAACCTATGAGGAAATTTCAGTCCCCATTACAAACTGCTGAGACAGAGGAATTTATCTCTGTCCTCTAGACCTCTCCTTGTAGTTCGACATGATTTGTATTATTTTAATGTATTCATTTATGAGGATAACAGATTTCAGGTTATTTTTAGGTCTTCAGCAGCATAACTTTCTATTATGTTAATATAATAAAACACAGAAGATCCTGACAGATTTATGAATTCTACTATCCAGAGCATATAATAGAGAGACCTAATCTAGTGTCAATGGCGTGAGTGGGTTTGGAAGCTTTCACTGAAGAAAAGATACTCTTTTTTATTTTTTTAATTGAAGTATAGTTGATTTACAATGTTGTGTTAATTTCTGCTGTACAGCAAAGTGATTCAGTTATACATACATATTTATATACGTTCTTTTTTTTTTTTTTTTTTTTTTTTTTTTTTTTTGCGGTATGCGGGCCTCTCACTGTTGTGGCCTCCCCCGTTGCGGAGCACAGGCTCCGGACGCGCAGGCTCCGGACGCGCAGGCTCAGCGGCCATGGCTCACGGGCCCAGCCGCTCCGCGGCATATGGGATCCTCCCAGACCGGGGCACGAACCCGTATCCCCTGCATCGGCAGGCGGACTCTCAACCACTTGCGCCACCAGGGAGGCCCTACGTTCTTTTTTTAAATACTCTTTTCCATTGTGGTTTATCACAGGATATTGAATATAGTTCCCTCTGCTATACAGTAGGACCTTGTTGTTTATCCATCCTACACAAAATAGCTTACATCTGCTAACCCCAACCTCCCACTCCATCCCTCTCCCAGCTCCTTCCCCCTTGGCAACCACAAGTCTGAAGAACAGATACTTTAAATATGAGTTAGGGCAGTGGTGCTCAGGGTTGATAGCAGTTGAAGTGGAGGGAAAACTTTGTGGAAGGCTCTCCAGCTACAGAAACCTTGACATTTTTGAAGAACTAAATAAAGAACAGCATAGCTGTGAATGAAGAGAATAGTGCAAGGTGAAGGCGAGGTGTGAAGCTAGAGAGGAAAGCAGAAGGTGTATCGTACAGGGTGTTGTGAACCAGACTAAGACTTGTTTGTTTCTACATAGTATCTGGAAAACAGCAACTTTTAGAAAAGGATGAACCTTCCTATGGTGCAGGCTGCCTGGGGAGGAGTTGGCCAATGATGACCCACTCCTATAAGGAACAAAGTTGTACCTTGCTGATGATCTCTTGCAGTTTCCATGGCAACTGAGCAGGCCAACTTTTATCTTGACTCCTGAATATCGGTTCTGTGATAAAGAACAGAGACATAGCAAGTCAGACTGGCTTCCTGGTTGTTTCTGTTGCAGCAGAACCAGTCAGCTAAGTCCTTAGTAGGCTTATTAGAAACCCAGATTATGACCAAATGTGCATGAAATGGACAATGGTGTTGCTACACTCATACCTACAGGCCCTGTGATCATGTGAACAGCAAAGCTTTGTACTGCTTGTCTTGGGGTAAAGTTAGAGATATTAAATGAGAAGTCTATTTCTATCCCATACATTAGGATTTAATGGTATTAAAATTTAGATGATCCGTTGTTGAGTCTTTTTTCCCCACCAAGTTCTCTTTTTTTCTCTCTCTCTCTCTTTCCCTTTCTTTTACTTTTTGGAGCCAGTCACTGTTCTGGGCACTTGATAAATATTAACTATTTCCCATGACAATCTAATGAGATAGGTGCTACTATTTGTCCCATTTTACAGAGAATGTAACTTAGGTCAGAAAAGTTATATAACTTGTTCACAGTTACATGTCTGCTGAGTGGTAGAGCCAGGTTTCTGATCCAAAGCTCTACTTCCTCCCAAGAACAGTAGGATGTAGTAAAGGAGTTTAAAGAGAAGAAAGACACCATCAGTTCTCCTTTTAAGAGATTGTTCTAACCAAAATGTGAAGAAGGTATCTGGTAAGAGCAGGTAGACCAGTCAAGGATATATTGTAATATTCTAAATGAAAAATGATGGTACCTTGAAGTATGGCAGTGACTGAGGATAAGGGATGCTTAGGACTTATGCTTAACAGGATTGGAAGTGTCAAGAATGCGACCCATAATACTGGCAAAAACAAGTAGGTGGATGGTGATGCCATTTAATGAATAGGGTACACTGGAGCATATTTGAAGGGGAAGATGGTAAGTTCAGTTTTTCGTGTGCTGAGTTTGGAAGTATAAATATGGAATAGGCATTTTAATGGGTGAGCATAGAGCCGATGGGTAAAGTCTTGGCTGGATATAGGAACTGGGGGTGCATCTTCATATAGATAGTACAGATACTAACTAAAGCCATGGTAAGAGATGAAATTGTTTAAAGAGAGTATAGACAGAGAAAAGAAAAGAAGAAGGCCAATGACTCAATTATTAAAACAGAAATAAACCTATTTATACCTTTGATGAATCCACAGAGTTGCCTTATTTTGCTGCGATATATTTTCTGAATTCTGAAATAGTGTTTGCAGTTTGTGAGAACTAGGTTTATAATTAGAGTATTCATTTAAATTTTGGATTCATGGCACCTTAAAAAGCAAATAAGACCATTGGTGCTTGCTGTGGTTATGCACTGAATGCCTGAGAATCTAGTCTTATCTTCGATGTTTCTTGTTATCCCAGAATAAGGATTAATTGTGCACTCTACTCTGGAATAGCCCTGGATGATAAAGACATCATCAGAGATTAATACCCCATATCACAAAGGAAAGATTTTTTGTTTCTCTTACTTGTTTGTTTCACTTTCTCTAACAGTAGAAGCCTGCCTCTCTTCTGGAAAATGTCTTATCATTCACAATGTGAAATTTTGTATACCAAGAAACAATGTGTTTACTGCATTCTTTTAGGTTTATTTTGTTGAGTACACACATGTCAAGGAATGGAGGTTTGGGAAAGGATGAGACCAGATGGGGATATGGTCGAGCATATTACTAGTATTGTTCTATATGGGCATCCACAGATGCTCAATAAATACTTTCAGACTTGACTAATAGATCAAAAGATACGAGTTTTGTGATTTTACAAATTACATTCACCATCCATTCATTAACCAATTCACAATCATTCATTAATCCTTGTAGTAAAAATCCACCCTGTTATGGACATTTGTCTTTTAAGCTTTACAATGCTCAATATGATATATATGTAACACTCCTAAATAGAAATAAATCCTGAATAATATGTTTAAACATATACCCACCTGTATTGCTAAAGTATTGTTGCCAAGATAAACAATATGAAAAGATACGATACACATACTTTTAAAAAACTGTCAGTATGCACTAAAGTGGAACATATGCATTCCCTATAATGTATCTGTTATGTTGGCTATCAACAGAAATGTGTACATATGTTCACCAAAAGATATGTTCTAGAAAGTGCATAGCAGCACTATTTAGTGTAGCCATAAACTGAAAATTAACTAAATGTCCATCAGTGCTTGAAAGGAAAATAGAATACTGTATTGACAAAGTGAACATTACAACCATATGCACGGACAATTATTTTTTGAAAGAGGCAGCAAGGTATTTCAATAGAGAAGAAATGGTGACAGAACAACTAGATATTAAAAACTGAGTGTTGGAAAAGACCTTATACAATTTGCAAAAATGATTTGAGATTGATCATAGACCTAAACATTTAAGCCAAGACTACAACACTTTTAAAAGAAAACATTGATAACATCTTCATGCCTTTGGTGTAGGAAAGGTTTTCTTACATAGGGCAAAAAAAATACTTACCATAAAATAAATGGTTAAGCAGGCATAATAAAAATTATAGTATTGTGCTTATCAAAAAAAACTGTTAAGAAAATGAAAAAGTGAGTCAATTGGGAGTAAATATTCACTCTACATATCTGTCAAAGGACTTGTATACAGAATATATAAGGAACCCCTGTAAATCAATAATTACAAACATGAACAATCTAATTTAAAAATGGGCAAGAGATTTCAGACATTTCACAAAAGAAAATAAGCTCATGGAAAGGTGCCTAACATAATTAATCATATTGGAAATGCAAATTAAAACCACAATGAGGTACCACTTCACACCCACTAGAACGACTAAAATCGAAAAGATTGATAACACTAAGTGTAGGTGAGGCTATGTAGCAACGGGCATTCTCTCAGTTAGCTGGAGTGAAAAGTAGTGCAACCACTTTGGAATACAGTTTGGCAGTTTCTAATAAAAATTAAACATATCTCCTTTCTTTCTTTCCTTACCTAATTCTCCAGGACCTCTACTATTACAATAGACTGAAGTTATGATTGTGATCTGCCTTGTAGTGTTCTGGATCTTAAGTGAATGCATCCAAAATTTCTCCATTAAGTATAATTTTGATTGTATGTTTTTTGGATACATCTTTTACCATCTTAAGTGTTCTATTCTAACTTTGCTTTGCTGAGACTTTTTATCATTGTTAAGGATTGAATTTTATCTAATATGCATTATAAATCAAAGTAATCATAGGATTTTTCTCTTATCTTCCAAAGTGGTGAATTACATTAAAAGATTTGCCTGAGTTCAACTCTTTTTTGCATTCCTGAGATAAATCCAACTTGATATAATATATTACTATTTTTAATTTCTATTCAGATAGCTAGTATTTTATTTATATTCATGTGCATTTATAAGTGAAATATGAAGGAATTTGAAGAAAATTTGAAGGAAAAGGATAAACTTTTATTATTTTCAAATGATATTTTTATGTGCTGAGAACAACATGAAATAAGAGAGTTTGGCAGAGTTGCTGAATATAAGATCTTCCTATAAAAATAAATGAAATTATGCCAAAATAACCATCTAGAAAATATATTAAAGTTATTCCATTCATAATAATATCAAAATGGTAAGGTTATTGAAATTAACTTAAAAAAAACCCTAAGACATCTATGCTGAAATTTAAAAAACTCTAATAAATTAAAGTATGAAGATGTACTCTGAATTCTTTGATAAGATAAATTAATATAAATGTCAGTTTCTCCCAATTACTCTGTAAATTCAAAGCTGCCAATCAAAATTTCAGTCGGTGCTATTGAGGAATTTGATAAGCTTACTCTAAAATTCATATGCATGTTACTAAGTTATTAAAAAGAAGAAAACTGTAAGGAGGAACTAGGCCTACCAGATATTATTGCTACAAAGCTATAACAATAAAATACTTCGGTGTTGACACAAGAAAAGACAAGTAGACCAAGAGAAGAGAATAGAGAACTCAGATTCAGAGTTCAGTTCCCAAGGCTGAGATCCTCTGACCTGAGTCTGCTCTGATCTGGTTCTTCCTCCAGGAGATGCTAGTGTTTTCTGCATGTCCCTGCTATTCTCTTGTGATTTCCTGGGCTAGAGTTCAGCAAATTCTCTGTGTCTGTTGCCAGCTTTCTCTGCCTATGAGTTCATGTTCAGTGATATCTAAAGCAAGCCTTTGCTTTCCCCCAATGGGCTCTAGAAGACGTCTGCCACACTTGTTAACCTGGGAGCAGCAGGCTCTCAAACCTGGTTTCTTAAGTATCTAAGGATCTGTGAAAAACAGGACAGAGCACATCTCAGAAATTCTCTGCTCTAGAGACAAGGAAGCTGGGGTATTTACCTACCAACCCAGTTCATCACTGGATGAGGGAGGCTCCCTGTCCTCTCCTCTCACACTTCTAGTTAGCTCCTTCTGTAGTCTGAGCACACTCCCCCTGTTAGATAAAACCCTTAGTCTGAGAGTCACTGGTATTTGCTATAAAATGCTGTTTCTTGGCTCATATGGGAATGCTGGGCACCTAAACAACTACTGTGTTAACATTACTGCCATCATTTTGCTTTTTGCACATAGACTCTAGGGAGCTTGGTAAAGTCTTGAGATTTTAAAGAAGCTGGTTAGAAAAACCAAAGCTATATTTAAGCAGCGGTGGTATACTCCTATTACTCAGAACTCTCCGGAAATGACTTGAGTTTGGGCTGTCTTTAAGCTACAACAAGTTGTGTTAAAAGTAGAGTGTAGTGGTTTTCCTTTGTGGAAACACCTTATAATTGAACACCACAAGCTTTAAAGAAATTAATCTTGTCACTGTGTTGAGGCTGAATAATCAGCTTTTCAGAAGACCCTTACTTGTCTTCCCCTTTTAAAATTCCTATTCAGTTGCCAATATCTCTGGTCCACATGAAAAAAGCACACCATCCAGACTCCCGAGAGAACCATCAGCCTCAGAGTTACTCTCTTGACCAGGAAGAGTCCCTGTAGCTGGAGTTGCTCACAGTAGGAGTAGGACACTGATGGCTATCCAAAATGAACTGAGGTCCCCCTGGGGACCTAGTGCCTGAAATAATGGTCCCACTCTGCAAGCAGATAGCTTAGTGTTAAAGCCCCGTATCCAGTTGAGGGCAGTAGAAATAGTGGAAAAGGTACTAGACTGCCAGAAGAGTAAGATTCAAGATTACACCTGGCCATTTATTAGTTGTGTGATATTGGATATATTACCTCCCAAGCATCAGGTTTTTTCTTATGTAACATGCAGGTTAACCTAATTCACAGGGCCATTTTGAGAACCAAATAGAATAAAAATAAGCAATGCCAATATCATAAGAGATGTTATTGATACAATAATAAGAAAAAAAAGTCTCTTCTTACAGGAAATAGATTTTATTTGTTGAGAGAATTGTTAGTCACTGGTTTTGATGTTTTCTGTGGGAACTCTGGAATGTGCTAAATTCATGCCAGGTTGCGTCTATTTCATGTGATCTTAGGGCTGGCTATAGCCAAATTCATATCATAAACGTTCATTGGTTTTTCAGGACATTAAGGAAAAAATTCCCTTGTCTCCTTCATTGCAGGCTCCTCTACTCTTTGTAAAATCCACACATGGAACTAATACTGTTTTTTCAAGTATTATACTATTAGTTTAAAAAATACCTTTAAGTGACAGGAAATCCTTATTGAGTCATCGAGACTTGGAAAGAGAGCACTTCAGAATGCCCTTGGCACAAGGGTTAAGTAAGAAACGCATTTCCAACCTTCCAGGCGGGTGGAGCAGGCTACTCAGAGCAGGCAGTCCACTCTGTGAATGGGTGGGTGTAGTGGTGCCAGCTGCAAATACAGTGGAGTAGGAAAAGTCAGCACTTCAATAGGAAGGCTCCTGGCTCTGGGAGCAGCAGTGGTAGTTTAGTGTTAAACTAGGTCAAATCTTGCTATAATGATGACCAAGCATGTTAAAAAAGAACAGGAAGAAGATTCTTAAAACACATATTTAAGCATAATATGAATCAGGTAGGAATATAGACATTGCAGGATGGAATGGTTGGGAAAGGCATTTGTGGAAGTGGATCTTGTGTTGTCTTGAAGATGGCCAAGGAGAGAGAAGAGACATTTAGAGACAAGGGAAACAATGCAGCAGAACTGGATTCATGGATGAGCAGGACAAGGGGTAGGACAGCCTTGGCAGAAGTTAAGGATGTTTGTTGGGGGTGATGGGAAGTTAGGTTTGTGTTGCAGGTGGAGGTGGGAGATTAGGTTGGTGTAGCAGTTTACTTCCCTGGAAAGCAAACTCTGAGACAGATATACGTGAAGGAAATTTATAGGAGAATATTCTTGGAAAGAACATGTATTGGGAAAGGAAAGCAGCAGGATTGGACAGAGGGAAAAGGTGAGCTTCTTTAGCTTTCGTTAAAATTATATTCATTGATATAATTAGTTTTGCTGTTTAGCAAACACAACTTGCATTTTTCACTTAGGAATATTCTTGAATATCTGTCAATATTAGTACCCATATCATTCTTTTAAAAAACCTACCACATGTATTCCATGGTATGGTTGCTTTCTTTCTTTTCTTTTAAAAAAAATTTATTGGAGTATAGTTACTTTACAATGTTGTGTTAGTTTCTACTGTACGGCAAAGTGAATCAGCTATATGTATACATATATCCCCTAATTTTTGGATTTCCTTCCCATTTAGGTCACCACAGAGCACTGAGTAGAGTTCCCTGTGCTATACAGTAAGTTCTCATTAGTTATCTATTTTATACATAGTATCTGTAGTATCTATGTGTATATATGTGTCATCTTGGGCATGTTACTTAACTTCTTGTCTCATATGTAAAATGAGATAGTAGTAGTATTGTTGGGAAATTATGTGAGATAGTATATGTAATGTAGAGCACTTAGAATGGTATATGGTTCAACCAAAGACTATATATGTGTTTGCTTTAAAAAAAAAAGTATATATATGTCAATCCCAATCTCCCAATTCATCCCACCACCCCCTTCCCCCCTTGGTATCCATATGTTTGTTCTCTATGTCTATGTCTCTAGTTCTGCTTTGTAAATAAGATCGACTATACCAACTTTTTTCAGATTCCACATATATGTGTTAATATATGATATTTGTTTTTCTCTTTCTGACTTACTTCACTCTGTATGACAGTCTCTAGGTCCATCCACATCTCCACAGATGACCCATTTCATTCCTTTTTATGGCTGAGTAATATTCCATTGTATATATGTACCACATCTTCTTTATCTACTCCTCTGTTGATGGACATTTAGATTACTTCCATGTCCTGGCTATTGTAAATAGCGCTGTAATGAAATTTAAGGCCAGACACTATAAAACTCTTAGAGAAAAACATAGGCAGGACACTCTTGGATATAAATAGTAGCAAGACATTTTTTGACCCACTTCCTAGAATAATGAGAATAAAAATAAACAAATGGGACCTAATGAAACTTAAAAAGCTTTTGCACAGCAAAGGAAACCATAAACAAGATGAAAAGACAACTCTCAGAATGGGAGAAAATATTTGCAAATAAAGCAACTGACAAAGGACTAATCTCCAAAATATACAAAGCTCATGCAGCTCGATATCAGAAAAACAAATGACCCAGTCAAAAAATGGGTGGAAGATCTAAATAGACATTTCTCCAAAGAAGACATATAGATGGCCAAGAAACACATGAAAAAATGCTCAACATCACTAATTATTAGAGAAATGCAAATCAAAACTACAGTGAGACATCACCTCACACTGGTCAGAATGGCCACCACCACAAAATCTACAAACAATAAATGCCAGAGAGGGTGTGGAGAAAAGGGAACCCTCTTGCACTGTTGATGGGAATGTAAATTGATACAGCCACTATGGGGAACAGTATGGATGTTCCTGTAAAAACTAAAAATAGAACTACCATATGACCCAGCAATCTCACTACTGGGCGTATACCCTGAGAAAACCATAATTCAAAAAGAGACATGTACCCCAATGTTCACTGCAGCACTATTTACAATAGCCAGGACATGGAAGCAACCTAGGTGTTCATCGACAGATGAATGGATAAAGAAGATGTGACACATATATACAATGGAACATTACTCAGCCATAAAAAGAAACAAAATTGAGTTATTTGTAGTGAGGTGGGTGGACCTGGAGTCTGTCATAGAGTGAAGTAAGTCAGAAAGAAAAATACAAATATCGTATGCTAACACATATATATGGAATCTTTAAAAAAAAAGTGGTTCTGATGAACCTAGGGGCAGGACAGGAATAAAGACACAGACATTGAGAATGGACTTGAAGACACAGGGAGGGGGAAGGGTTAGCTGGGACGAAGTGAGAGAGTAGCACTGACATATATACACTACCAAATGTAAAATAGATAGCTAGTGGGAAGCAGCCGCATTGCACAGAGAGATCAGCTCGGTGCTCTGTGACCACCTAGAGGGGTGGGATAGGCAGTGTGCGGGGAGACTCAAAAGGGAGGGGATATGGGTATATATGTATACATATAGCTGATTCATTGTTTTACAGCAGAAACTAACACAACATTGTAAAGCAATTATACTCCAATAAAGATATTTAAAAAAATCTAAAAATAGAATTACCATATGACCTAGCAATCCCACCACTGGGCATATACACAAAGAAAACCATAATTCAAAAAGACACATGTACCCCTATGGTTGCTTTCTTAAGTGCAAATTTAATATAATCATATCCACTTGATGGACATTTTTGGCCTTTTTTCAAGTTTTTCAATACCAGAAACCATACTGCAGTGAGCACCCTTGTATGTGTTTATATGCATTGGAGAATAATATGAGCCAAAGACAAATCTAGAGATCAAATGTTTATTTAAAGAAATGAATTTATTTAAGTATATTAGTATCTGAATTCTTTTTTCTCAAAAGGATAACTAAATTTCTCAATACCAATTATTAAAGTATATCCTTTCTCCAATAGTATGAAATGGTAACTTTTTCATAAATTATATTTTCATATACAATTATGTCTATTTCTGGATTGTCAAAATTATTAATCAGTCATTGATATTATAATATTTGTATCTTCTTAACCTTTTGATACATTTTAAATCTGGTAAAAAAATAAACTTCCTACCCTCTTTACACAATCTGTTCTTATATTTTCAGAATTTCTTTAGCTCATTTACTGCTCCTTATGAATTTTAGAATCAACTTGTCACATACCATGTAACATTTTTTTGAGATGGCATTTATTTTAAATTAATTTGGAGAAAATTGTCATTTTTTTTCAAGTTGTCTTTTATGTCCCTCATTAAAACTTTATCCTTTTCTCTGTAAAGATCTTGCCTATTACTTATGATATTTAATTCCAATTATGTTATAGTTGTTTCTATTTTTAAAGGAATAGTTTTTCTTTCTTACTGCATTTTCTAATTGGTCTTGCTAATTGATTTTAATAGATTGGCCTTCTAACCAACAACATTGCTAAAGTCTCTTAAGATATAATGCAATGTGTGGTTCTATGAGTTTGCTTCTTCTTTGAGATGTAGACATTTTTCAATCTTCCTGGATGTTTATAACCCTATGGAGACATAGACCCTCTCCAAAATGAGCTCTCATAGTCTTTTGTCATGCCTGATGGCAAACACTTTCATTGTTGCCTAGTCCAGTTGGGGATAAGGGGGAAATGTGTGGGCCTCTTCTCACCCAGATGATCCTGCTTCAGCATGCCAACTAAGAATTCTGTCAGTTGCCCTCAGCTCCTTCTTTTGTATTTATCATTTCTGCAGGTGGAATACTCTTAATAACTCTTGAAACTTTTGCAACATTAATCTTCTAAACATGTGTTGAACAGTGATTAAAATGTTCAAACTGATCTCATCAATTTTCTTTCATATTCCCACCACCCCTGCTAATTTCTTGTCTATCAGGAGTTCCACTTCTCATTTGTGAGCACAGTAATATATACGGATATAAATAGAAATATAGAAGAGTCAGACTATAGCAAACATTGAAGCCTATTTTTTCCCAAATGAGTAGTCAGTTGTTCCATTACCATTTATTAAATCTTGCATCTTTTCCCACTGCTTTGTTTTTTGAAAGGTTGTTTCTTCATACAGTGAATTTTCAAGTCTTATTAGAATTTTCATAGATTTTTTTGTACACATAGATTATTAATTTAGGTAGAATTTATTTTAATATTATAATATTAGTTCTAGATTCTAGTCTCTCTAGCTATGGACATGATATATCTCACCATTTATTCATGCCTTCTTTTATATTCTTTAGTAAATGGTTACATTTTTCTCAACAGTTCTTGCACATTTCTTCCATGATTTATCCCTAGGTGCTTTATTATGTTGCAACCTGAATGGGATCTTTAAAAAAATTTTTTTTTCTAATCAATTATTGCTGTTATATAGGAAGTTCATTATTTTTTCCCATTCTTTTTTCTTGTTTCAGTTCAGTTTGCATATTTTTCTTAAGCTGTTTTCCAGTTCACTAATCTTTCTTCTGCTAGGTTCAATTTTCTGTTAAACCTATCTATTGAATCCTAATTTCAATATTATATTTTTCAGTTCTAGAATGTCTTTTTGATTCTTTTAACTCCAGTATCTAGATCATCAATGAGTTTGCTTTTACTAGCTACTTTTTTCTTGGCATTTGTCATATGGGCCCTGTGCCTTGGCATGCCTGGTAATTTGTTACTGAATACAGGACTTGTTTATTTAAAAAAAAAGAAAGAAAGAGTTAGAGGTACCAGTTGATGCTGTTTCCGCCAGAGAGGTTTCACCCTTTCCTCTACCAGCAAAATAGAGTATGGAGATGATTCCTTGATTTAGCCTGGAACTAAATCTGAGTCAAGCCTGAGCTGCACTTTAGGCAAGACCTGGTCTACCTGCTTTCAGCCCCATATAACTGCCCAAAACTCTTCTGGTTTTTCTGTTCCTATACTAGGGACCAGATCTAGATTGTGGAGTCTAAGCCTTGACGGCAGCCCAAGTTGGCATATTCTCCTTACCAAAAAAACAAAAAGAGAAACAACCAAACAACAACAACAAAAACCAGTTGCAGCTCATCAATGTGAATTATTCACTCCATCTAGAGATTTTTAACCATCTAGGGCTCCTCTTCCTGGCAGGTAGGTATTTTTCTCTAAAGCATCAAGAGAATGCATACAATTCCACTTTGATTTCAGAGATTTAATTTTACAACCCAGCACAACTTTGGAATTCAACAGGTGTTGAGGGGGAAATCATCCATGGTATCTGAAGCCCCTCAAGTTTGCAGTTTTGTCACTACTTCCCTGTAAGCTCTATTGGTTTCTCTGTTTCCTGTCAGTGGATCCTCTGCCAGACACAAGTCCTGATTCTTCAAATTGGTCCATATTCAGAATCAGCCACTGCCCATGTTTGATCTTTAGTTTATCTCTGAAAGAGTCTCTTCTCTCTAGAATTTTAGTCCCTGTAGTTCCTATTGCTTCCAAAGCTCTGGATTTTCAAATTATTTTTTGTATGAATGTTAAACTACTTACTGTATCTTACCCAGTAGTAGAAATGTCAGCCGTTTATTTTTATGTTGGCCCTGATTTCAGCAGTGTTTTCTTCACTTGCCATCACCATCCCCCATATGGCCAGTGTCTCTCGGAATCTTAGGTCTGATGGAGAAACCAGACATATGTGAATAAACTTGGGTTGTAAAGTGGCCAATGTCCCTGAATATGAGTATTTCCACAGTTGAGACTTGGCCCATTAGAGTTTACTTTCAACAGTAGAGGAACTACAGGTCTCTTTATACAGTCACTTTCTAACTTGTGAACTCTCAGTGCAAATTCATTTACTGATTATCTAAGGTATATCTTCAGCTTCAAGAGCGTTTGGATGGTATATTTTCTAAGCCCGGTGCATTTGAATTTTTTTTTCCATTGCTTTCATACATGAATGATCACATGGTTTGATATCAAACTCTTGAATAATAAATGCTTTGTCCTCACCCCAGGACACTGAGGTAAATTTTTCTTCCTTGGTAGGAAGCCTGTCTTTTCTTTCTAGATGTTGAGACTTATAGACATTTTCTGTACACTTCAACTGTTTATATCTTTCGGGTCCAGAAAATTTCTTTAAGTTTGTCTATTTGGCCTTAGAGTGCAGGCATACTTCAGAGATATTTTGTGCTCAGTTCCAGACCACTGCAATAAAATGAATATAACAATAAAGCAAGTTACACAAATTTTTTGGTTTCCCAGTGCATAGAAAAGTTGTTTACACTATACTGTAGTCTATTAAATGCGCAATAGCATTAGGTCTAAAAAAATTACATACCTTAATTAAAAATATTTTATTGCGAAAAACACTAAACATCATCTCAGCCTTCAGCTAGTAGTGGTAGTAATATCAAAGATCACTGATCACAGATCACCATAACACATATAATAGTAATGAAAAAGTTTGAAATACTCCAAGAATTACCAAAATGTGTCAGAGACACAAGTGAGGAAATGCTGTTGGAAAAGTGACATCAATAGACTCGCTCAATGCAGGGTTGCCACAAACCTTCAATTTGTAAAAAAAATTACAATATCTGCAAAGCACAATAAAATGAGGCATGGTGTAATATCTTACTTTTAAAATTAAATAGGACACATGTTCACTACAAAGGTTTTCCAGCACAATTTAAAGAGAAGTAAAAAATCATGAAAGTCACCTGAAATTCCACCACCCTGAAGTAAAAACTGTTAACATCTTTGATCATCATTCCAGACAGACTCAATGCATATATGCAAATGTACAGATGGAGAAAGGCAGATAAGTAGGTGTAAATAATTTCATAAGAATAACAGCGGAGACATCAGAAGCAAGAAGAACTACAGTCCTGCAGCCTGTGGAACAAAAACCACATTGACAGAAAGATAGACAAGATGAAAAGGCAGAGGACTTTTGAAGGAACAAGGTAAAGCCCCAGAAAAACAACCAAATGAAGTAGAGATAGGAAACCATCCAGAAAAAGAATTCAGAATAATGATAGTGAAGATGATTCAGGACCTCAGAAAAAGAATGGAGGCAAGGATCGAGAAGATGCAAGAAATGTTTAACAAAGACCTAGAAGAATTAAAGAACAAACAGACATGAACAATACAATAACTGACATGAAAACTACACTAGAAGGAAGCAATAGCAGAATAACTGAGGCAGAAGAACGGACAAGTGACCTGGAAGACAGAATGGTGGAATTCACTGCTGCGGAACAAAATAAAGAAAAAAGAATGAAAAGAAATGAAGACAGCCTAAGAGACCTCTAGGGCAACATTAAATGCAGCAACGTTCACATTATATGGGTCCCAGGAGGAGAAGAGAGAGAGAAATGGCCCGAGAAAATATTTGAAGAGATTATAGTCGAAAACTTCCCTAACATGGGAAAGGAGATAGTCACCCAAGTCCAGGAAGCACAAGGAGTCCCATATAGGATAAACCCAAAGAGAAACATGCCGAGACACATAGTAATCAAATTGGCAAAAATTAAAGACAAAGAAAAATTATTGAAAGCAGCAAGGGAAAAACAACAAATAACATACAAGGGAACTCCCATAAGGTTAACAGCTGATTTCTCAGCAGAAATTCTACAAGCCAGAAGGGAGCGGCATGATATACTTAAAGTGATGAAAGGGAAGAAGCTACAACAGAGATCACTCTACCCAGCAAGGATCTCATTCAGATTCAATGGAGAAATCAAAAGCTTTCTTGACAAGCAAAAGCAAAGAGAATTCAGCACCACCAAACAAATACTAAAGGAACTTCTCTAAGTGGGAAATACAAGAGAAGAAAAGGACCTACAAAAACAAACTCAAAACAATTAAGAAAATGGTAATAGGAACATACATATCAATAATTACCTTAAATGTGAATGGGTTAAATGCTCCAACCAAAAGACACAGGCTCTCTGAATAGATACAAAAACAAGACCCATCTATATGCTGTCTGAAAGAGAACCACTTTAGACCTAGGGACACATACAGACTGAAAGTGAGGGGATGGAAAAAGATATTCCATGCAAATGGAAATCAAGAGAGCTGGAGTAGCAATACTCATATCATATAAAATAGACTTTAAAATAAAGAATGTTACAAGAGACAAGGAAGGACACTGCATAATGATCAAGGGATCAATCCAAGAAGAAGATATAACATTATAAATATATATGCACTCAACATAGGAGCACCTCAATACATAAGGCAACCGCTAACAGCTATAAAAGAAGAAATCGACAGTAACACAATAATAGTAGGGGACTTTAACACCTCACTTACAGCAATGGACAGATCATCTAAAATGAAAATAAATAAGGAAACAGAAGCTTTAAATGACACAATAGACCAGATAGATTTAACTGATATTTATAGGCCATTCCATCCAAAAACAGCAGATTACACTTTCCTCTCAAGTGCTCATGGAACATTCTCCAGGATAGATCACATCTTGGGTCAAAAATCAAGCCTCAGTAAATTTAAGAAAATTGAAATCATATCAAGCATCTTTTCTGACCACAATGCTATGAGATTAAAAGTGAATTACAGGGGGAAAAAAAACGTAAAAAACACAAACACATGGAGGCTAAACAGTACGTTACTAAACAACCAAGAGATTACTGAAGAAATCAAAGGGGAAATCAAAAAATACCTAGAGACAAATAACAATGAAAACATGACCATCTAAAACCTATGGGATGCAGCAAAAGCAGTTCTAAGAGGGAAGTTTATAGCTATACAAGCCTACCTCAAGAAACAAGAAAAATCTCAAATAAACAATCTAACCTTACACCTAAAGGAACTAGAGAAAGAAGAACAAACAAAACCCAAAGTTAGCAGAAGGAAAGAAATCATAAAGATCAGAGCAAAAATAAATGAAATAGAAGGAAAGAAAATGATAGCAAATATCAATAAAACTAAAAGCTGGTTCTTTGAGAAGATAAACAAAATTGATAAACCATTAGCCAGACTCATCAAGAAAAAGAGGGAGAGGACTCAGATCAGTAAAACTAGAGATGAAAAGGGAGAAGTTACAACAGATGCTGCAGAAATATAAAGCATCCTAAGAGACTACTACAGGCAACTCTATGCCAATAAAATGGACAACCTGGAAGAGATGGACAAATTCTTAGAAAGGTATAACCTTCCAAGACTGAACCAGGAAGAAACAGAAAATATGAACTGACCAATCACAAGTAGTGAAATTGAAACTGTGATTAAAAATCTTCCAACAAACAAAAGTCCAGGACCAGATGGCTTCACAGGTGAATTCTATCAAACATTTAGAGAAAAACTAACACCCATTCTTCTCAACCTCTTCCACAATATTGCAGAGGAAGGAACACTCCCAAACTCATTCTATGAGGCCACCATCACCCTGATACCAAAAGCAGACAAAGATACTACAAAAAAAGAAAATTACAGACCAATATCACTGATGAATATAGATGCAAAAATCCTCAACAAAATACTAGCAAACAGAATCCAACAACACATTAAAAGGGTCATACACCATGATCAAGTGGAGTTTATCCCAGGAATGCAAGGATTCTTCAATATACACAAATCAATCAGTGTGATACACCATATTAACAAATTGAAGAATAAAAACCATATGATCATCTCAATAGATGCAGAAAAAGCTTTTGACAAAATTCAACACACATTTATGATAAAACCTCTCCAGAAAGTGGGCATAGGGGGAACCTACCTCAACATGATAAAGGCCATATACGACGAACCCACAGCAAACATCATTCTCAATGGTGAAAAATTGAAAGCATTTCCTGTAAGATCAGGAACAAGACAAGGATGTCCACGCTCAGCACTATTATTCAACATAGTTTTGGAAGTCCTAGCCATGGCAATCAGAGAAGAAAAAGAAATAAATACAAATTGGAAAAGAAGAGGCAAAACTGTCACTGTTTGCAGATGACATGATACTATACATAGAGAATCCTAAAGATGCCACCAGAAAACTACTGGAGCTAATCAATGAATTTGGTAAAGTTGCAGGATACAAAATTAATGCATGGAAATCTCTTGCATTCCTATACACTAATGATGAAAAATCTGAAAGAGAAATTAAGGAAACACTCCCATTTTACATTGCAACAAAAAGAATAAAATACCTAGGAATAAACCTACCTAGGGAGAAAAAAGACCTGTATGAAGAAAACTATAAGACACTGATGAAAGAAATTAATAGATGATACCAACAGATAGAGGGATATACCATGTTCTTGGACTGGAAGAATCAATATTGTGAAAATGACTATACTACCCAAAGCAATCTACAGATTCAGTGCAATCTCTGTCAAATTACCAATGGCATTTTTTATGGAACCAGAACAAAAAATCTTAAAATTTGTATGGAGACACAAAAGACCCCGAATAGCCAAAGCAGTCTTGAGGGAAAAAAAACGGAGCTGGAGGAATCAGACTCCCTAACTTCAGACTGTACTACAAAGGTACAGGAATCAAGACAATATGGTACTGGCAGAAAAACAGAAACATAGATCAATGGAAAAAGATAGAAAGCCCAGTGGTAAACCCACACACCTATGCTCAACTAATCTATGACAAAGGAGGCAAGGATATACAATGGAGAAAAGACAGCCTCTTCAATAAGTGGTGCTGGGAAAACTGGACAGCTCCATGTAAAAGAATGAAATAAGAACACTCCCTAACACCATACACAAAAATAAACTCAAAATGGATTAGAGACCTAAATGTAAGACCGGACACTATAAAACTCTTAGAGGAAAACATAGGAAGAACACTCTTTGACATAAATCACAGCAAGATCTTTTTTAATCCACCTCCTAGAGAAATGGAAATAAAAACCAAAATAAGCAAATGGGACCTAATGAAACTTCAAAGCTTTTGCACAGCAAAGGAAACCATAAACAAAAACAAAAACAACCCTCAGA
Source organism: Mesoplodon densirostris (assembly GCF_025265405.1). Lineage (NCBI taxonomy): Eukaryota > Metazoa > Chordata > Mammalia > Artiodactyla > Ziphiidae > Mesoplodon > Mesoplodon densirostris. Next base: position 95,152,552 of record NC_082663.1, read on the forward strand.
ATGGGAGAAAATATTTGCAAATGAATCAATGGGCAAAGGGTTAATCTCCAAAATATATAAACAGCTCATGCATCTCAATATTAAAAAAAAAAACAACCCAATCAAAAAATGGGCAGAAGACCTAAATAGACATTTCTCCAAGAAGACATACAGATGGCCAAGAAGCACATGAAAAGCTGCTCAACATCACTATTTATTAGAGGAATGCAAATGCAAATCAAAATTACAATGAGGTATCACCTCACACCAGTTAGTATGGGCATCATCAGAAAATCTACAAACAACAAATGCTGGAGAGGGTGTGGAGAAAAGGGAACCCCCTTGCACTGTTGGTGGGGATGTAAATTGATACAACCACTATGGAGAACAGTACGGAGGTTACTTGAAAAAGTAAACATAGAATTACCATATGATCCAGCAATCCCACTACTAGGCATATACCCAAAGAAAACCATAATTCAAACCAAAATTCAAACCATAATTCAAAACCATAATTCAAAACCATAATTCAAAGAACCCCAATGTTCAGTGCAGCACTGTTTACAATAGCCAGGTCATGGAAACAACCTGAATGCCCATCAACAGACAAATGGATAAGGAAGTCGTTTTCCATATATACAATGGAATATTACTCAGCCATAAAAAGGAACGAAATTGGGTCATTTGTTGAGACGTGGATGGATCTAGAGACTGTCATACAGAGTGAAGTCAGAAAGAGAAAAACAAATATCGTATATTGACACATGTATGTGGAACCTAGAAAAATGGTACAGATGAACTGGTTTGCAAGGCAGAAATTGAGACACAGATGTAGAGAACAAACATATGGACACCAAGGGGGGAAAGCGGTGGTGGTGGGGTGGTGGTGGTGTGATGAATTGGGCTATTGGGAATGACATGTATACACTGATGTGTATAAAATTGATGACTAATAAGAACCTGCTGTATAAAAAAATACATAAAATTCAAGAATTAAAAAAAAGAATAGCAGTGTATTCTTATTCAACACAAAATACTAAATTTAATTGTATTTGAACTTAACAGAACAAAAGAAAACTGAAGGAAAATCAAATGAATTATTAAACTTCAGATTAATATTTGTTTACTTCAAGAGATTTATTTCTAAAACATTTTTTAATGTTAGGAAAAAAATCCAAATAGACATGTTTCTATTTTAATAAGTATTTATTGACTCCCAACTCTGAACAATGAATCCATTCCTTCTCCTCTCCTGTCCCCTTTGTGTTTTCTGTTGCTTAATTTTATTTTTTAGCATTTGTAACATTTAAAGTTTTTTTCCCCAACCATAATTCCTTCATTGTTTGCTGTATGTCTAAATGGATTCACTGCTTTCCACCAGGCTTTCTGTCACAATTTCTTGCTTGCTTTAAACGTTATTTCTATTTTTTTGTTGTTTGGCTGGTTTTCATTATGGGGCAATTTTTCAAAAAGTTCTTGTGGGAGTTACAGTTGTCCTTGGGTGTTTTCACATTTGATTGTATTTTCCTCTTACCTTTATAATTGAATTTTAATGTGTCTGAGTATGACACTGTTTATTTCTACTTGCTTCCCCTTAGTCACGTAGACATGTCTCCTAATCTTCTACAGTGGTTATTGCTGTAGGGAAAACTGAGGCTGGTGTGTTTTCTCAGCCTTGTTGATACTTTCATCTCTGTGTCTGGATGCCTAAAGAATTCTTTTTTATTGTTAAAGTTTATTTCCCAGAAATCTTGATATCGATCTATTTAATTCAAAAAATATGCCAGTTTTATTTGCAGGTTTAATTCTGCCTAAATATTTAAGAATATTTTTGGCATCACTTTTGGGGTTCTTTACTTCAAAGACCTTGATTATCTTTATATTATACTGTATTTGTCTTTCCACATACCTTGTTTCTAAATTTAGTTGCTTTAGTATATATTCTTTCTTTTGCATTTATTGTGGCTTTCTCAATGTCATTAATTTGCTTCTCAGCTCTATTCATTCTGTTTTTTGCTATATAAAATTATATATCAGTAATGAGTGACAGTAGTTCATTGTATTGATTATCGATTTGTTGCATCCTTTCTGCAGTCTCCTTTTAAATTTTATTCTTTGTTTTTGAGCTCTTATTCATTGAACTAAAGGCTCCCACAATCCATTGCAAAAATATGCAAGGAATCTTGTTACATGGGTTATGTTTACTTCGATTCTGAGCTATTTCTCTCCCTTTTGCACACTGTTTCTTTTCTTTTCTTTTCTTTTCTGTAGTATATGTTTCATTCAAGTTCCTGGCAAAAAACTGATGGTACATGAAAACTGGGATTATTGACAAAAGTTTAACAAAGAAACTGTTTACAAAGGTATAGGCAGGCTTCCGGGATGCCCAAACCAACAAAAACTAGTGCAGCATCCCTCAGCCAGCAACAGCAGGGAGCCATTTCCACCCCCAAGCCTTAAGGCGTGAAGAGATGGCATAGTTCCTGGAGCACATAGAAGACAGCTGCAGAAAAGGCCACCTGATAGAAACTGTGGCCTTTTATAGAGGGCCGAGCTTCTCCATGGTCATATGAGGTCAGATGAGAGAGAGGGAATAAATTCCCCAGCCTTACTCCTCTCCTTTCCTCTAAACTTTTGCAAGTGTCTTCCAACAGGGAGCCAAAAGGTAAACGTGATAAAGGTCAACCTTCCAAGACATAGAGGATTCAGGAGATGGGTGGAAACGGGCTGGAGAGAAGGACAAATGGGAGATAACCAGCAGAGAATACTTGCAGAAATGCCATGCTGCTGCTTTTCCTCTTGCTTATATTCGAGTGGTTCTGTCCAGATTTTCTTATACTCTAACATAATGTGGGTTAATTCTTCTTAGCATTCATCTTGCCTAATCTGAATCTGTTTTCTCTTTCCTTCCAAATCATACTTTATGAGGTGTTGCTTCCCTTTTACTTTTCTTGTGCTGGAGGCTATGGATATACATACAGGCATATGGGGATGGGTAGAGTTTAGATACATGATCTGGATTTTTCTCTCTTCTCTGATTTCCATTAAATTTCTTATTTCAGTGCTCTCTCTACCAACAAAGGAATATTTACATTCCTGGGCTCTAACTCATTTCCCCAATATTTTTTTCCACATCTGTGATTTCAAATTCTGATATAATACTTCTGCTTTTCCTTCCTTTAGTGAGGATTTTACTATATCTAGTGAAATTTTCATTTCATTATACTCTTTTGCCATGCATTAAGCTCCTTTTTATCTTAACTTAATATCTTTGCAACTCATCCTGTTGTATTTTTGCCTTGCCTTTCACTTCTTGTGATTTTCTTTATATAGACAGTAGCTTCTTGGGTCCTTGAGTGACACGTTTTCCAAAATACCTATTTCTTGTAAGAAGTAATTTTACTCATCCACTATTTCTCTGAATGTTTCGGATAATGTTCCTTTCCCCTTATTCCCATAGGTCCAAAGCTTTTTTCTCACTTTGATTCAAACAAAGCAGGAAATATCTATACTCTGTTGAAAGACTCTATGTGTGGAATTCCCTTGGCTTTTCTCAGTGTCAACTTGGCTACCAGTCAAATCCCCTTGTCAAATCTACTGTTTATAGGAAAGACTGATGTGGACAGCATCCAGCCAAATTCCTAATGTTGAGCAGGCATTTGTCTAATACATCTTGGCTGTACTGAGGTGGGAGCTTCCCTTGCTCCCCACTCTTGGCTGTCTGATATTTTGAACAGATGCAATCCATGCGAAGCTATAATTACAGGGCAAACCACTGCCAGGGCTTTTTCTGCCAGGGAATTTCTATGCTCAACTAGAGTACCTCTCTGTAGGGTCTGTACATCCTTGATTATACTGTGTCACAATGCCTGGTCCTACCCCCCTCATTTTTGGTGCGATGATTTATTGCCTCTCAATGGATATAGAGAAACAACAAAGGGAGGCATCATCTGCTCACTTGAGGAACACAAATTAAGAACTGACAGACTGTATTTAAAAATTGTTTTCTGAGTTAGAGTCTCTGGGTGGGGAGTCAGGAGGTGGAGGAGGAACACAAAACCTTTCTACCTTCTTTCAGACAGGTGACAAATTAGAATAGCTTTTCTCATTCTTACTCCTTCATTTTTCATACTTAATGGAAATTCCTCAGCTTCTCTGATGGTTTTTGTGTCAATCTGAAGTTTCATCTTTCAAAGCTTTTCACTGTGGGAAGTTTTGAGCATACGTCACTGTGACTAGAACGATGCCATTTTCAACCAGGAGCCATACTCTCCTGGACCCTGAAAAAAGAGAACATGCAAGAAAATTGGACATAAAGTATGCAATGATCCTTTCTTGGTTTGATGAAATGTCAAACACTTCCTACCATCTAGACCAACTTTTCCTTGATGGTGTCGCTGTCTTTGGTTGAAAGAGGAATTCCACAGGTAGTTTGTAATTTTATTTAAATTTGCTTCATATGTGAGGCTAGAGGCATTATTTACCTATGTGCATGAGCATTCTGAGTAAATTTAGTTTAATAATAAATTATTGCTAACCAAATGAATCAGTAAAGAGTGGTATGAGAAATAACTGTGAAGTTCCTTGCTTGGCTGTTTTGTAATAATGAGATTGAACTACATGCTTAGATTCTCTGTGGTGTGACTGATAGAAGCAGTCTATTAATTAATTGTGGGACCTCTGTGACCTTTCATTGACCCCACTGCTAACAGAGGTTTAATATACTAAGACCAGAGATACCAGAGTGGCTCCCCAGAGAACCATAAAGAGATTGCAGTCATCCCTCAGGATCCATGGGGGATTGATTGCAGAATCACCACAGATGCCAAAATCTGCCGATGCTCAAGTCCCTTATACAAAATGATGTGGTATTTGCATTAAGCTACGTACATCTTCCCATGCAGTTTAAATCATCTCTAGATTACTTATAATACCTAATACAATGTAAATGCTATGTAAATAGTTGCCAACGTTGGACAAATTCAAGTTTCACTTTTTGGAACTTTCTGGAATTACAAAAAAGTTTTTGATCTGCTCCTGGTTGAATTCATGGACGTTGAACCCACGGATACAAAGGGCCAACTGTAATTCTTTTTTTCTGGCTCTTCATACCTATAAACATATCACTAAATTGCACCAATATTTTTTCCTTTGACAGTTAATTTATCTGTATTTCTCTGATACTAAAAATGCAAATCTTCTCTCTCTTCCTCCATATTTATCTATGTCTGTGCCCATGCTTTCCTTTTGCCCATATAACACGTGGCTAATCCCCTCATTTCCTTCAAATCATACTTTTTCAATTATCTCTACTTTGACAATGCTATGAAAAAAGTATAACCCAATCTCCAGTCTTGACTCTCTCAATCCCCCTTAACTCTCCCCACCAAATGCTCTATCTTTTAATTTATGGTATTTGTCACCTTCTAACAAACCTTAATTTATATATTTATTGTGTTCTTTGTTATGTTATATCCCCCCTTTCTATCAATCTTGCTAGGACATTAGCTTCATAAAGGCAGGCTTCTGTGTTTTCTTCATGGATATATCCCAAGGATCTAGAACAGTGCCTGGCATATAGTAGATGCCCAGTAAATGTTTTCTGAAGGTATGAATGGATGAGTAAATGAATGATATGTCCCTTCTCTTTCCTATGTCCTTTTCTCAGTCTGTACTTTAGAGCCTTGTCTCCTGTGGAATTTTGCTTATTATTTTTCCCCCCTGTAATGTTTAACTATTGTGATTCCCTCTTCTTTGGACCCTAAATACATGATTAAGTCTCCCTCATTCAAAGAAAAAATGCATACCAAGACTGCCTCGATATTTAATGTCCTCTTTCTCCTTCCTGACATCACAAGACTTCTGGAAAGGGTGTATCTATTTTTAACGTGTTTTAACGTCACTCCTCCATTCACTGCTTTGCCCTCTGACTTCTCTCTTGGCTACAGAACTGAAATGGCTAATGTAAACCATCAATTGTCTTCCTTTAGTCCTCATCTTATTTCATCTCTTTGTGGGCTTTGGTGGTGGTAACTAATCCCCCCATCTTGAAGGTTTGTCCCCATTGGTTTCTAATATTGTTTTGGTTTTCTTCTTGTCCACCAAGCACAATTTTTCTAGCTCTGCTGTATCAGCTTCTCCACCTGCCCCTTGAGTTGTGTCCTCTAGAATTTAGGACTACTCCTTCTTGTTTCTTTACATACTCTTTAGCCAGTTTCATCCACCCTGGTGTTAGTTATTATGATATCACCAATCACCACATCCCCCACTCCCAGCTTCACATTTGTTTTGCCAAATTACTATTGAGTATTTTCAACTCAGTGCTCAAACGCACTTCAGGAAGACACACCTAAAATGGATCTCATTAGTTTTCCAATCTCTACATTTCCTAAACTTCATCCTTCTGCTTTCATTACCTTAGCTAATGACAATCCCATCCACATATTTTCCCAAGCAAGAAACATCAGGGTCATTAGTGACTCCTCCCTTATACCGAAATTATTCATCCAGTTCTTGTCACCTCTAACAGAAACTCATCTACACAGTTAGTTCCTTTATCTCCATTCCAACTTCCATATGCATTGGTTCCCTATCATTTCTATCTGGACTATTGATGTATTCCTTTAACTGATCTTGGTTTCAGTTTCTTATTATCTGCTCCTAATTCAACCCAACTAAAATCTTCAAAAACAACCACTATTCCAATAAACACTTATTAAGCACCTACTTCAGTCCCATCAGAAAGAAATAATGGTCCCTGCCCTTAGATGACCATGTGTTTACAAGAGGCCCATGTATAAACAGAATGCAGTGTGGTTGAGTGCATCACTACAATACTAAAGATATGAACAAAATGAAATGAGGTGGGTTGTCTCAGAGTCACGTGCATCTGTCAGAGCAGAGGCCTCCATCTCCAGATTCCTAATGCAGTGCACTGTCCACTGTGGCAGTGTCATCACTTCCTGCACACCAGCTACAGTGTAGAGGACATTCCCCTTTTATTTTGGTGATGACGGAAGTTGTTTATTGAATGGGAGTTTATTTGTCTCTGGTGCTTGTGGATAATAAAGTTCAGACTAGGGTGGTAGTGATAAGTGACCAGTATTTTGAAGGTAGAGCCAATAGGTTTTGCTAATTAGTTGCATATTAAAGTATGAGAGAAAGAATGGAATGAAAGATGATACTCATGTTGGACCTGACTCCAACAAGAAGGACAGAGTTGTTATTGACTGAGATGGAGAAGATCACAGGAAAAACAAGTTGGGCAGCAAGGTGGGGATGGGGTTGGAATCAAGAATTCAGTTTATGATATGTAAAGTCTGAGACATCTATTGGCTATCCAAGTTGGAGATGTTGAGTAGGCAATTAAATGTCACAGATTGAGGTTCAGTGAAGAGATCAGGGCTTGATATATAAATTCATGATTATTAATTGTATTGTTGATATTCAAAACTTTAGGAATAGATGGGGTCACCTAGGAAGGGAATGTAGAAAGAGAATCATTCTGAGGAATTTTGCTCAGGGATTCCAGTCTTTAGAGATCCAGGAGGTCAGGAGAATCCAGTAAAGGAGACAGAGAAGGAACAGCTATTGAGGAAAAGGAGACCTAGGAGAGTGTGGCATCCCAAAGGGCAAGAGAATAAGGTGTTTTAAGGAAAAGGCAGTGATCAGATGTGACAACTGCCATTGGTAGTTCACGTAGTTTGGGAAGTGTGAATCGACTACTAGATTTAGCAGCTGGCAAGTCATTAGTGACTTAACAGGAGCAGTTTCAGTGGAGGATTGGAGGGATAAAGCGTAATTGGAGTAGGTTCAAGTGAGACTGAATGGAAAGACTATAAACAACTCTCTCAAGGACTTATGTTATAAAAAGTATTTAAGAGCTGGAGCAGTAGCTGAAGGGATACAGAGATTGGAAGAGAAAAGGAATGAGGTAGGCAAGAGAGGGGACAACTGGAGGAAACATGTTCTTGAGCTGGCACATGAAAACGGGATCCAGTGCCCAAGAGGAGGAGTTGACCTGAATAGGAGTCCAGAAAGTTGGAATACCTGGTGATTGAAATGATATGAAGTTGTAAAGTCAGACCTTATTACAAAGAGCTTTGAATGATATTTTTTTTTAAGTTTTGAGTTTATCATATGGGACATAGGGAACCACTGTATATTTTGAGCAGGAGAAACGTATGATTGGAGAAAGACATGGTTTGAACAATGAACTGCTCTCAGGCTAGAAACCTTAGAAATAACCAACTCACACTGCTAATCTCTTCTTCCAAGTGACTCTACTCCAGATTCAGCCTTGTTTTATTCATTCTACTATAGGTAGAACATTTCTCATTTGCTTTGCTTTGTTTTTGTATTTTGTCCTGAGTTTATAGTTGTTAATCTGCAACGATAAGGTTCAGGATGCACTACGTGGCTATACTGGAAGCAAAAGTTGAGTCTTATATATTCTTGGCAAAATATTCCAGTTGTATGAATTATTCCATTGAAAGCACAATTAGATCCTTTGGCATCTTTTGTGGGCTTCCTCCAGATGTTGATGGCCCTCCCAAGTTGGAGTGCTTTAATTAGAACATATTATCATGGTGGTATTACACTTCCCAACCAGATGACATTATTAATTTCATTGCACTCTTACGAGTAGATTGGACATTGAAAGGGAGGACTCAGGTACTGGCAAAAACTTTTGTTCTAAGTCATCTGGTCTAAGGTAGACCTTGGCTCTGATACTTGATTACATGACTTTAAAATTTCACAGCACTTGATGTTTCCTTTGCTAATTTGACAAGGTCACTTTGTGTACACACATTAGATGACCAGTGATTCTCCAATGCATATAACATTGCTTCAATTCTGTTTCTTGGTTTCTCTCCATAATGACTATAGATATAAGCCACATAGACAGCTAAATGATCAAAACATCATTCCTGAAAAAATTAGTTTATATTTACTCAGCTTGCTCAATCATTGTTAAATCAAACTAAGTCATGACATAGAAAATGAAACCTGGATCATACCAAGCCACTGATTCATTCAAGGCAAAGCTACTTAAGTCCCTCTTTAAATGGGAGAGGAATTTTTGACGTTAGATACTCAAGTAATGGCTTGAAAATCATGTTGGTCAGTGTAAAATCTTGAAGCTTCCTGCATATTTAACATAGCATGAATACAAAGCATCAAGTCTGTGTGGGTTTTGAGAATAATAGACTAGACTTTCCAGGGTGTGGTGAGTAGAGAATTGAATAATTATTAACCAAGAACTCAAGGGAAAGATAAAAATGATAGGCTCCTTATTAGATAGGACTTAATTCGACAATATGGAGAGCTTGAAAGCTTTATCGTAATATATTAGGAAGTCAACAGTGTGGCTGAAATACCAATCAAACCTCAGCTCCACAGTTCAGGACAAATAGACCCTTTATTGGCATTATCAGCTGAGCACTGTAGTGTGCTTGTCCATGGTTCATAACAGGGAACATAATGGAAAGTGTGTCCTTCTGTGGAAATTGACTCTTTAGTCATTCATTCAAAAAAGTGTATGCGTTAGTGTACTAAGTTGAGTAAGACATGATCTATGGCATTAAACAACTTGAGATTTAGTTGGAAGTGACAAAATATTAACAAAACGTGCCATCAGTTGTCATAAGTAGCTCCATAGCAATGTGCATAGGCTACAGTGGGTTATTAAGGAAGGGGTCAGTGTACCTGGAGGGGCTTTAGGAAGTTCAGAGGATCAGGATGTAATATGGCAGCTGAGATGAATAACTGTTTATTAGGCATAAATGGCAAGAGAGGGCTTTACAGGCATAAGGAGCCATTAGAACAAATCCAGGATGACTTCCCTGAGGACATGTCAGTAGTTTGGGATGATAGAATATTGGGAGCAAAAAATGAGACTAGAGGGTATATCAAGTGACATTATTTAATCCATGGAGAAGCAGACTGGAATCAGGACACCATAGGACAGGCACTGCGGTGGATGAGAGTAGGGACTTTGGAGTAACTGGGGTCCTGACTCTGCCACTTCAACCATGTGTGAACTCGGTCTACTTACTTAGCTTGCTTAAGCTTTAATTTCACAATCCAGCAGAGATATGGTGTGGCCCCATGAGCTCTCTAATCTCATGTCATCTAACTCTTCCTCATTCACTAGGCTCTAACTATACCAGATCTCTTTAATGACCTCCAAAGAATGAAACTTACTCCTGTATCCAAGTCTTTGCTCTTGTTGTTCCTCAGCCTCTATGAGGAACAGCTTTTTGGGGTGCTGGCTCCTACTCATCATTGAGCGTCCAGTGCAAATGTCCTCTCCGAAGAAGAGCTTGTCTTGTCTATTGTCTCTAAAGTAGTGTCTCCCACCCTCCATCCCACACAATCTTTGTCTCATAACTCATTTCCTTCTTGATTCTTACCATCATCAGAAATTATCTTGATTTATGATGTACTTGTGTATTATTTATTTCATGCCACTGGAATATAAGCTTCCAAACTCTATATCTATCTCCACATACTTATTTTTCAGGGGCTAGCTTCCATAACTTTCATTTGAATCTTAAGATAGTAGGTATTCCTAATGTAACACAGAAATCACTGATTTAAATCCTGATAATTCACTCCTTTATCCAAATAAATTCCTAATGACTCAAACATTTAGATATTTTAGAAAATAAAACCATAAAGACTTTAAAATTGCACCTCCAACATGGTAGCCGCCAGTCACTTGTAGCTATTTACATTAAAATTAAAGTTAATTTAATATTAAATAAATTGAAAATTCAAGTCCTATGTTTTACTAACTGCATTTCAAGTATCCCACCCTTTGGAGCTAGTGGCTACCATATTAGATAGTGCAGATGTAGAACATTTATACCACTGAGAAAGTTCTATAAGACAGTTGGGTAGATTTACTTATAATCTTATAGAAAAAGCCTTTCAAAGCAGGTTATAAAACCTAGAAAGGGAGAACTTTGATAAGTTTAATTATATGAAAATTAGGAAGTTCCACATAGCCAATGGTATAAACAAAGTAAAACAAAATAACAAAAATGGAAAATATTTGCAACTTTAATGACAGATAAAAAGGTAATTTCCTTAGGTTTATAAAAAATTCACATAATTCAATAACTAAAAGAAAAACAACTTGATTGAAAATGTTAAAGAAAATAAAGTCAAATGTCAAAAACATGTGGAAAGATGTTTAACCTCACTCATTAAAAATATATGTCTAAACAATTGTGACATCCCTTTTGAAATCTATTGAATTGGCAAAAATGAATAGGTTTGGTACTAGTGAAGGTATGGCAACTTGCCCTATTAATCAAATAAATTATGTATTTTCTTGAATAAAATAGAGGTCCTAAAGGAAAGGATGAAAAGCAAGGAACTAGAATATACTAACAGTTTTGGTCAGTTTGAGCTACTTTAATAAAAATACTGTAGACTGGAAGCTTAAACAACAAATATTTATTTCTAACATTTCTCGAGGCTGGGAAGTCCAAGATGAAGGCACCAGCACATCCATTGTGTAATGAGCGCCTGCTTTCTGGCATATAGATGACTGGACTCCACCTTCATGACATAATTATCTCCCAAAGTCCCTACCCTCTAATACCATCACCTTGGGGCTTAGAATTTCAATGTGAGTTTTGAGGGGACTCAAGCATTCAGTTCATAACATGAATGTTGTTTGCTATCCTTTTGAAAAATTTGCCCAATAAGCATTATGTTATATATATGCTTCTGTACCTTATTTCTTTCATTTTATATTATATTTTTGAGAATTTTTTATATCATCCCATAAATATCTAGTTCATTTTTATGGCTGTGTGGTATATTATTGTGTGCACGTGCATTAATATATTTAACTCTTAGTTGTAGACATTCATCTTCTTTTGAAACACCTGGAGTGGATCATGGTTGGTCTACATCAATCATGGTGGTTCCATCCCTGCTTACACTTCCCCAACCCTGACACTCCCTCTAGCTCCCCTAGCCCCAGCATTTGCTTCTGGAGTTGGCATTTGACCCTGCCAATGAGACATGAGAGAGAGTTAGCAGGAGGGCTTCTGGAAAATGTTTGCCTCTGTGATTAAAAGAGACACTAATAGGAAATTTTCCCTCTACCACTGGATGTGATAACTTTTAACTTTGATAGCCATCTTAGGGCCATGATACAGACTAGCCTAAGGACCAAGCTTATGTGCTAATGATGACAGGGCAGAAATAAGGAAAAATCCTGGGTCCTGGATGATGCTGATGGGCACTTAATTAATTAGTCCCAGAGCTAACCCATCTCCATACTTCTTGTTGGATGAGACAGTAAGATATTCCTATTTTTTAAGCCAATTGAATTAGAATTTTCTGCTACTTGTAGCCAAAAGAATATATGTAACTTAAAAAAATTTTTTTATATTAAAATCATTGTAGACTCACAGGAGGCTGCAAAAATACTGTAGAAAGACCTGCCTACCTTTCACCTAGCATTGCCAAAAAGTAATATCTTGTCTAACCATAGTACAATATCACAACCACAAAATTGACATTGTTGTAATACTACATATCTTATTCAGTTTGCACTGTTTTTACATACATTCCTCTGTGTGTGTGTGTGATTCTTTGCAATTTTATCCCATATATAGAGTTGTGTAGCTACCACCACAATTAAGAATTGTTCCATCAGCTCAAAGGAACTCCTTTCTGCTATCCTTCTATTCCCCACCTACTCTGACAACCACTAATAAGTTGTTAGCCTAGAGTTTTATCATTTTGAAGGTGTTATTTAAATGGAATTACTTTTGAGGCTAATTTTTACTAAGCATAAGGCCCTCCCTTAAGAACAATTCTGTTTGTTGCATATATAAATAGTTTGTTCTTTTTTATTGATGAGTATGTTCCATTATGTGGATGTACCAGAATTTGCTTAACCATTCACCCAAGGACATTTGGGTTGTTTGCAATTTTTGGTTTTATAAATAAAGCTTCCATGAACCTTTACACACAGGTTTTGGTGTGTGTGTGTGTTAATACAAGTTTCCATTTGTTTGGGTTAAATGCCCAAGAGTGTGATTTCTGGGTCATATAGTTAGTACATATTTAAATTTATAAGAAACCGCCAAACAATTTTCCAGAGTGGCTGTACCATTTTATATTCTGACCAGCAATGTGTGAGAGTTTCGGTTTCTCTGTAGTCACCAGCATTCAGAGTTATACTACATTTTTTAAAGCTCTTCTAATAAGTTTATTAGAAAACTCTTCTAAGAAGTGTGACGATGTCTCATTGAAATATCTCATTTTCAAAGGATATATAGAAATTAACAACAATGGTTATATTGAGGGAAACAGTTTGGAAACAAAAGGAAGAGTAGACATTTTACTTGTAACTTTCTGTTTTGTTTGTATTTCTTAGGTGCATATATTGATATGTTACAGTTAATAGATCACGAGGATTATGGGTCATTGTTTTCTCTTTATCTTTATATTTGTTTTCAAATCCATAATAAATGTTTAAGAATTCTGATATTATTTCAAATTGGAAGTAAATGTCTTCATACCTGTCTCTGTATTGTCATCAGAATTAATGTCAAGGAAACGCTGCAGGCATGTAATAACATTGGCTGTCCTGGTTTTACATTTCACTGTCTTAACACTCATTTACCCAAACTGAATATAATCATTTTCTTGTGTCCACAAATTTGCCAGACTACATCCTGTGCTAGACATGACTCCATTTGTTGTCTTCTGAAGTCACACAAAGCAGAATATATTTTCTTGTTAAATGCCATGCTTAATAGCATTTTGGAATTTAATTGCTTCTCTTTTGTGCAACTAAAAGAGAATGTAAAAAACATAAAATCACACATTGCCTTCCTCAAAGTCTGTTTCCCTCATAACACTTTATTTACTTTCAATTTGATCATTTTAAGAGGAATGTTTATACTTTATTGGCTTTTTGAGTAAGGTCACATAAATGTGTAGACACTGCTTATTTGCTGTCTGAATAATGAATCTCAGGAAGGCCTGCAAACCCTCTGCATTCATCAGAGACAGAAAAAAATTGCCTAATCAAGTACATGAAAGGAACAGAATAGAATGAAGTAGGACATGACCTGGCAGGAAAAGTGAGTTATGCTGGGCAGAATCATTTCGGCTACCTTCAAGGTCATCACCTTTTGACCTGAATGGATTCATTGTGTGTTAAACCATTCTGATTGTTCACATGTGTCAATGCCCTTCAGCCAAAGGCCAGCAGGAACACACCTGCAATGAAATGAGTTGAGTTCATTACCCATAGTGACAATGGAGCGCACACACCATGGAGAACTATTGGTGTCTTAGTAAGAGGATGTTCTAGGGTTTGGGAGAGGGTCTGAGGAAGCTGGGCTTTTCTCTAAGCTGGCTGTCAGAAATCAGGGGCAATTCTATGATTGGGTATCTAAATCTTATCTATAGAAAGGGGGGAATGGAATGAGCATAGAGATCTAACTGGTAAGATAGCATCACTCATCTTAACAAAGAAACAGGGGTGTTTGGCATTTTGTGGGTGGCACAGTGACCTTGATTTTTGTCTCTGCTTAGAAAAAATTATATAGTGACCTAGTTTTATCTCATTTAATCCATAGTCTCAGAGTAATCTTGTCTGAGGTTAGTATACTCTGAGATTGTTAATGTTCAATAAAAGAATAATATGGACTTGCTGTGGGTACCAGACCAGCTTCTGAATGTCTCTGGTTGCTCCTTTGCTTTCTTTCTCACATGATTGAAAACACTGAAGCACCCATACCATAGTTTGCTATATGGACCATAGCTTGGTGTATGTTATACTCATGTGGCTTTAAATGTATTTCATTTATATGCCATAGCTTTTTGACCTGGTTTTCAGATATGTTGTCATTATTCCAAGGTTAAATGCAAACATAAAATGCACAGCTTTCTCATCAACCTGGAAGTCAGTTTCTAGGGTCTGTCTGATGCAGCCTTCTGCCTCCAGGCTAAACTACCCATGATGATTGTGAAAAATTGATGTCTTTTCTGCTTTTAATGATCTAACTGAAAGGAAGAAAATTCCACTGTTGCCCTCAGAAGTCCATAGCCTTCACTCTGACCCTTTGAAAATGGTTTTGTACTTCATCCTCCACGGAGACGCTCTCTTGCCTGTGTAACTGAACTCATTTCCTGAAGCAGGCTTTAGAATTGAGGACTCAAGCTAGGCAGAATTTCAACTGAATCTGGCCATCTAACCTGTTTTATTTTGTATGCATTATGTTTTACAAAGAGGAGAAATTTTATATAAAATTCATCTTTTCACCTGCCTTGATGAATCAGAATATTTGGCCACACTGGGCAACAGACTGGTTGAAGCTGAGTAGCAGTTGTTCCTTTAGATTATCCAAAGATTGCTGTGGGCCCCACCACAGCCTACTGCACTACTGCCCTATACCACTCATCATGTTTCCTGCCCGGCCTCATAACACTTGAGGTGTCACCCCTGGCATAGACACCTTTTCTCTGCTGCTTGTATATATTTCTCAAAACAGGCTATGGATTATAGGGTGGTCTATGGGGTGTATTCAATGTCATTCAATAAACATAATAGACCTTGCTAGAGTGTGAATTGTGTTTTAAGTTTTAGAAAACACATTATTTTTATATTAAATGCAATATAGATATATTACGGAATGCAATGGGGAATGGATTTAAAGATAGATCTAGAAATTTAAAAAAATCCTGCTTCAGACAGCTGCCTCAGGCTATGCCCCAGACCAGCCCATGAGATGGTTGAGGAGAAATGTGTACCTTCATCTTTGCCATTGGAGTCACTTTGGCAGAAAAGTTATAGAAAAGCAGTACTAATATAATCATTACAAGTTTATATTTTCCTGTTTTTGCAGACTTTCAGAATGTCATGGAGTTTTTGAAATGGAAGGAAATTTAGATGTTAGCTAACCTTTAATTAACTTGTTTATTAGGGGTATGAAATGTATCAATACATAAAGCCACTCTGGGCAGAGACAGAACCCAGATAACCAGATTTCCAGTTCTTGTTCTATGTGAAATGTATAACTGCTGAACATAATAGCAAGTTATAGCTAAATTATGTAGTATTACTATTTCTTTGGTTTGATAATTCTACTTGTTACTTATAGAATAGCAGATAGAAAACTTATTTCTCAGAGAAATTTGAAAGTCTTCCCTGATGTAGTATGAAAATAGTTTCTAATGATGTATAAGATAAATGATCTCAAGTAAGACTCAAATGAAAGTTGCTGGTTACACTAGGTTTTATAGATTGGCACCTATAGACAGTTTTAACTCTGAATTTGCAATGATTTGAAGCACAATAGTTGTGGGAGATGGAGAGAGAAAATACATTACAACACAAATGAATCTGATTTTTCAAATGTGACTTGTAATATTTTCCTCATCTTTGACAATATCATGAAAATGGCATATTTACAGATCAAACGTCATGCTTCTGATTTAATGTATTTGTTTTCCCCTTTTTAATAGTCTCTCTTTATTTGCTTTTTTATTGAAGTATAGTTTACATATAATACTATATTAGTTTCAGGTGTACAACAGTGATTCGACATTTATAGACATTGCAGATGACCACCACAATAAGTGTAGTAGTCATCTGTCACCATGCAAAGTTATTGGGAATATTATTGACTATATTGCTTTAGTGCACATTATATCCCATAACTTATTTATTTAATAACTGTAGGTTATTAAACTGTAGAATATACCCCCTATTCTCTTTGACCTATTTCACCCAAGCCCCCAGGCTGCCTCCCTCCAGCAACCATCAGTTTGTTCTCTCTATGAGTCTGTTTCTGTTCTGTTCGTTGGCTTGTTTTGTTTTTTAGATTTCACGTATCAGTGAGATCACATGGTATTTGTCTTTCTTTGTCTGACTTATTTCACTTAGCATAATACCCTCTAGGTCTGTCCATGCTGTTGCTATTGGCAAGATAGATTTTGTTGTTTTTTATGACTGAGTAAATATTCCATTGTACATATAACCACATATTCTTTATCCATTCTTCCATTCATGGACACTTGGGTTGCTTCTGTATCTTGGCTATTGTAAATAATACTGCAGTGAACTTGGGGGTGCATATATCTTTTCTAATTAGTGTTTTTGTTTTCTTTGGATACCCAGAAACGGAACTGGTGGATCTATGGTAGTTCCATTTTTAACTCATTGAGGATCCTCCCTACTGTTTTCCATAGTTGCTGCACAAATTTACATTCCCACCAACAGTGTATATGTGGGTTCCCTTTTCTCCACGTCCTTGCTAACACTTGTTATTTTCTTATCTTTTTGATAATAGCAGTTCTGACAGGTGTGAGGAGACATCTCATTGTGGTTTTGACTTGCATTTCCCTGATGATTAGTGATGTTGAGCATCTTTTCATGTGTTGGCCATCTGTATGTTTTCTCTGAAAAAATACCTATACAGTCTCTGCCATTTTTAAATTGGACTGTTTATTTATTTTTTTTGTATTGAGTTGCATGAGTTCTTTATATATTTTGGATATTAACCCCTCATATGATATATCATTTGCAAATATATTCTCCCATTCAGCTGGTTGCTTTTTTATCTTGTTGATGGTTTCTTTCATTGTGCAAAGCTTTTTTAGTTTGGTGTAGTTCCATTTGTTATTTTTGCTTTTGTTTCCCTGGCCTGTGGAGAGACCCAAAAAAATATTGCTAAAACTGATGTCAACAAGCACACTACCTATGTTTTCTTATAGGAGTTTTATGGTTTCAGGTCTTATATTTAAATCTTTAATCCATTTTGAGCTAATTTTTGTATATGGTCCGATTTCATTCTTTTGCATGTTGCTGCCTAGTTTTCCCAACACCATTCATTGAAGAGACTGTCTTTTTTCTACTGTATATCCTTGGCTCCTTTGTTGTAAATTAATTGACCAAATAAGTATGCATTCATTTCTAGGCTCTCTGTTCTGTTCCTTTGATCTATGAGTCTGTTTTTATGCCAGAAGAATGGAGTTTTGACTACTATAGCTTTATAGTATAATTTGAAATCAGGGCATATGGTACTTCCAGCTTTGTTCTTCTTTCTTAAGATTGCTTTGCCTATCTGGGATCTTTTGTGTTTCCAATCAAATTTTAGGATTATTTGTTCCAGTTTTGTGAAAAATGCCATTGGTATTTTAATAGGGATTGTATTGACTCTGTAGATTGCCTTTGAGAGTACAGTCATTTTTAACTATATTGATTCTTCTAATCCATAAACATGGTATATCTGTCCATCTCTTTGTGTTGTCTTCAGTGTCTTTCATCTGTCTTATCCTTTTATGAGTATAGATCTTTTATCTCCTTAGTTAGATTTATTCCTAGATATTTTATTCTTCTTGATGCAGTTGTAAATGGGATCATTTTATTAATTTCTCTTTCTGGTAGTTTATTATTAGTGTATAGAAATGCAACACATTTTTGTATACTGATTTTGTACCCTGCAACTTTACTGAATTCATTTATTAGTTCTAATAGTTTTTTTGGTTGAGTTTTTAGGGTTTTCTATATATAGTATCATGTCATCTGCAAGTAGTGACAGTTTTACTTCTTCCTTTCCAATTTGGATGCTTGTTATCTCTTTTTCTCGTCTGATTGCTGTGGCTAGGACTTCCAATACTATGTTGAATAAGAGTGATGAGAGTAGGCATCCTTGTCTTGTTCCTGATCTTAGATGAAAAGCTTTCAGCTTTTCACCATTGAATATTATGTTAGTTATGGGTTTGTAATATATGGCCTTTATTATGTTGAGGTGTGTTTCCGCTATATCCACTTTGTTGAGAGTTTTGATCATAAATGGATATTGAATTTTTTCAAATGCTTTTTCTTTATCATTGGTATGATCATATGATTGTTATCCTTCTTGTTTTCTTAATGTAGAGTATCACATTGATTGATTTGCAGATGGTGAACTATCCTTGCATCCCTGAGATGAATCCCACTTGCTCATCGTGTATGATCCTTTTAATGACTGTTGAATTTGATTGTTAATAATTTGTTGAGGATTTTTACATATATGTTCAACAGGGATATTAGACTGAAAATTTCTTTTTTTGTAGTGTTTTTGTCTGCTTTCAGTATCAGGATAATGCTGGCCTCCTAGAATGAGTTTGGAAGCATTCCTTTTTCTTCAACTTTTTAGACAAGTTTGAGAAGGATAGGTATTAGCTCTTCTTTAAATGTTTGGTAGAATTTACATGTGAACTGTTGTTTGTTGGGAGTTGGTTTTATTACTGATTCAACTGCATTACTATTGATTCATGTGTTCAGATTTTCTGTCTCTTCCTGATTTAGTTGTTGAAGGCTGTCTGTTTCTAGGAATTTATACAGTCCTTCTAGGTTGTCCAATTTTTTGACATACAATTGTTTGTCATAATCTCTTATGATCCTTTGTATTTCTGTGGGGTCAGTTGTAATTTCTCCTCTTTCATTTCTGATTTTATTTATTTGAACCTTTTTCTTTTTTCTTGATGAGTCTGGCCAAAGGTATATCAATTTTGTTTACCTTTTTAAAGGACCAGCTCTCAGTTTTATTAATTTTTTTAGTCTCTGTTTTTTTAGTCTCTATTATATTTATTTCTGCTTTCATCTTTATTATTTTCTTCCTTCTACTCTTTTTGGGCTTTATTTGTTTTTCTTTAAGTTGTTCCTTTAGGTGTAAGGTTAGTTGTTTAACTGAGATTTTTCTTGTTTTCTGAGTTAGGCCTGTATTGCTATAAACTTCCTCTTAGATTTACTTTTGCTGCATCCCATAGATTTTGAAACATTGTGTTTCCATTTTCTTTCATTTCAGGTGTTTTCTTATTTCCTCTTTGATTTTTTCAATGACACACTGGTTGTTTAAAAGTATGTTGTTTAACCTTCATGTATTTGTGTTTTTCCAGTTTTCTTCATGTAATTGATTTCTAGTTTCATACTGTTTTCATCAGAAAATATGATTGATATTATTTAATCTTCTTAAATTTACTACAACTTGTTTTGTGACCTAACATGTCATCTATCCTGGGGAATATTCCATGTGTACTTGAAAAAATGTGTATTCTTCTGTTTTGGGGTGGAATGTTCTGTATACGGTTCACCCTTGCACAACAGGGGTTAAAGGCACTGACCTTCTTGTATAACTTTGCAATCCCCTTGCCATATCTGCAGTTCCACATCCACAGATTCAACCAACCACAGATTGTGTAGTACTGTAGTATTTATGTAGTGAAATAAATCCAAAGAGAAGTGGACCCATACAGTTCAAACACATGTTCTTCAAGGGTCAGTGGTATATCTGTTAAGTCCATCAAGCTTAATGTGTCTTTTAAGGCCAATATTTCTTTACTGATTTTCTGTCTGGATGATCTATCCATTGATATAGCAGGGTATTGAAGTCCCTTACTATTCAATATTATTGTATTACTGTCAATTTCTCCCTTTATGTCTGCTAATATTTACTTTGTGTATTTGGGAGCTCTTATGTTGGGTGCATAGATATTTACAGTAAGTCCCCTACATACGAACCTTCAAGTTGTGAACTTTCAAAGATGCGAACGTGCATTTGCATGTCCAATCACGTAAGTTAGTTCACGAGTCTGGCGTACATTGTCACGTGCATGCATCCTCTACAAGTGGTTGTGCTTTTGTGTACTTTACAGTACTGTATAGAGTACAGTAGTACAGTATTTTTATTTCAAGCCCAGGATGTCCAGAAGCAAGCATAAAAGCAGTGGTGCCGTAGCTAGTACTGCTAAGAAGTGCCAGCTGTTGTACTGTACTACTGTACTTTTCAAGGTACTGTACTGTAAGATTAAAAATGTTTTCTTTATTTTTTGTGTTTGTTTTTTTATGTATTATTTGTGTGAAAAGTATTATAAACCTATTACAGTACAATACTATATAGCCGATTGTGTTGGTTGGGTACCTAGGCTAACTTTGTTGGACTTACGAACAAATTGGGCTTACAAATGTGCTCTTGGAACAGAACTTGTTCATATGTAGGGACTTATGGTACAAGTTTTATATCCTCTTATTGTATTGATCCCTTTATCATTGTGTGACGCCTTTGTCTTTTGTTACAGTCTTTGTTTTAAAGTCTATTTTGTCTGATATAAGTATTCCTATCCAGCTTTTTCATTTTCATTTGTGTGGAATATTATTTTCATCCTTTCACTTTCAGTCTGTGTGTGGCTTTAGATCAGAAGGTAAGCTCTGCTGGTTTTCAAAGCCATACATTATGGGGGCTCATCTTCCTGGTGCAGGTCCCCTGAGCTGGGAGCCTGAGGTGGGGATCAGACCCCTCGCTTCTCAGTGGGAACCTCCAAGGTTGTGATATCCCTCCTGCTTGTGGGTCACCACACTGAGGGTGTAGGTTCAAACTAGCCTGCATCTCTGCCTGCTCCTACCCATCTCAATGTAGCCTTTTCTTTATATCCTTAGATGTAGGACTGCTTTGGTAGTCTTCAGGTCATTCACAGAGATAGTTGTTCCATATGTAGTTGTAGTTTGGTGTGTCCATGGCAGAAGGTAAGCTCAGGATCTTCCTACTCTTCCATTTTTTTTTTAACTGAAGTATAGTTGATTTACAATGTTGTGTTAATTTCTGCTGTACAGCAAAGTCATTCAGTTATACATACACACATGCACATGCACACATATACACACATTCTTTTTTATAATTTTTCATCTTGATCAGGAACCTATTATCTCTTGAAACCTATTCCTGTTACGGAGTTGGTGATTAGATTGCATTTGCCTACTTACAGTTGAATAGTAATTAGTAAAATTTTACAATTGGTAATTGGTGAAATATTACAACAGAAAGAATTTGATAGATTATTTGAGTTTACAGATGCTGGAGTTTGACTTGTAGAAGCAGTTAACTTATCTCAGAGGAGCAACTGTGAGTCATACTTGAATCATTTTTTGGCAAATGTCCAATGGTGAATTGCTTCTTTTCTAAATGCCTTTAGTTATTTATATCATCTTCTGTGGTGGATCATAATTACTTTAATTTGTTTTGAAAGAAAATGATTAATAACTACTGCCAAAAATATATGATACATAAAGTGTATTTTACATCATATGTAACTTTGAAACATGTTCTTCATAAATGGCTCTATAATATGAAGTGTGGTTGTTATAATAATTATGCTTGAAGAATAGTTAGTGTTTGCTATTTAAAAAGAATGAAAGCAATAATATCACTCTTGGTTGTATAGGAACTCTAGGAACTTACTAGATCCAAACATATGAGTTGCCTTTTATAGGTCAAGGTGGTTGAATATTAGTAATTTTATATGGTTTATCCTCAACTCTCCAATTGCCTTACTTGTCATATTTGTAGCACCTGGAGGAACCTTTTATTCAACATATACAAGAACAAACTCATGATCTTCTTTTGCAAAGCTGCTATCCCTGCATTAGGAGATGTACCATTGTCCATTCAGTTCAGTAAGCTGGAAACCTATGCTTCATCTTTTATACCTGATGCTGTGAAATTTTGTCCATGTCTTTGTCTAGGACTGCTTTCTCTGCCCAGCTACTATAGCTTACTGTCATTTCCCCAGATCAGGGTGTGCAGTGTTTCTTGCTACCATCAATCCTCCGTACATATGGCACTCCCTATTTGGAACACTCTCTGTGTACACCTGTCATGTCTCTCCTTTACTACATAAATTTCTATTAATCTTTCAAAGTCCTTCAGCTTTAGTACCTTGGGAAAGCCTTTACGTTTTCACTAACATATGTCAGATTCCTTTTAATATCTCTCCTGGAACTGTGTTTTTTTTTTTTCCCCTTGGTAATTTTTGCCTCAATTTTTTAAAAGGTATTTAGTGGTATTCTTCACATAAAATAAAATTTATTCTTCTCATGTGGATAGTTTGGTGAGTTCTGTTAAATGTGTAACTACCACTACAGTCAAGATGTATAACATTTTCATCAGCACAAAAAGTGACTCATGCCCCTTTGCAGTCAATCTCCTCTCCTATCCTTCAGCCTCTGATTTCCACCCTATGGTTTTGCTTTATTCAGAATGTTACATAGACAAAATATATAGTATATCACTTTATTGTCCAGCTTCTTTTACTTAGCATAATGGTTTTGAGATTCATTTACATTTTTGCATGTATCAATAGTTCATTCCTTTACTTCTGAGTAAAATCTCGTTATATGGTATACTACAATTTGTTTATCCATTCATTTGTTAATACACATTTCGGTTGTTTCCAGGTTCTGGCTATTAGTCATTCGTATGTTTTCCAAATGGGCTGTACTATTATTCTATTTTGCACTTCCACCAACAATATGTGAGAGTTCTAGTTGCTCTGCACCCTCACCAGTGATTGGTATCATAAGTCTTTTAAAAGTTAGCCATTTTAGCAGTGTAGTGATATTTTATGGTGGTTATTAATTTGTGTTTTCCTAATGCGTAATGATGTTCATTATCTTTCCATGTGTTTATTGACATTTGTATACCTTCTTTGGTAAAGTATTTGTTCAAGTCTTCTGTTCACTTTTCAGGCATTGTCTTCTTACTATTGAATTGTAAGAGTTTTAAAAAATATATTCTGGATAAAAGTTTATATTTTTAAATTAGATATTTGCTTTGTCAAACTGTTTTACAAAGTGTACTATTTTATTTTACATCCCTGCCAGCAGTATATGAGAGTGCTAATAACTCCACTCCTCGTCAACACTTGCTATAGTCACCCTTTTTAATTTTAGCCATTAATAGGTGTTTGTGCATGTGTGTGTGTGTGTATAATAGGCTTTATTTTTTAGAACAGTTTTTGATTTACTAAAAGATTCTGATTTATTGGAATGCAGAAAGTTTCCATATACCCTGCACCCAGTTTTCCCTATTAATGACATCTTACTTTAATATAGCACATTTGTTATAATAACAAACCAATATTGATTCATTATCATTTATTAAAGTCCATACTTTATTTAGATTTCCTTAGTTTTTCCCAGATTCTAGAATGCTATCTAGAAAAACAAATTAAGTTGTCATGAATCCTTAGGTTCCTTTTGGTTGTGAGTTTTTTTCCATTTTGTTTCTAATTTTCACTTCTCTAATAGCTAGGGTTGGACATTTTTACATATGCTTATTTGCCATCTGTGTATCTCCTTTGGTGAAGTATCTGTTCAAATCTTTTGCTCATTTTTATTGTTTTTTTTTAAATTATTGAGTTGTGAGAGGTTTTTTTGTTAAAAATTCTGGCTACAAGTTTTAAATCAGATTTTTTTTAACAAAGTTTTACTCCCAGTCTGTGGTTTGTGGCTT
Source organism: Mesoplodon densirostris (assembly GCF_025265405.1). Lineage (NCBI taxonomy): Eukaryota > Metazoa > Chordata > Mammalia > Artiodactyla > Ziphiidae > Mesoplodon > Mesoplodon densirostris. The sequence goes on from NC_082663.1 coordinate 95,176,848, forward strand.
GTCTTTCCACTTCCTGAACAGTATCTTTTGAAGAGCAAAAGTTTGCAGTTTTGATGAAGTCCAGTTTATCAATGTTTTCTTTATATGGTTCATGCTTGTTGTGACTTTTCAATAAATCTTTGCCTACCCAAGGTAAAAACACTTTTCTCCTATGTTTCTTCTACCAGCTTTATAACTTCAGTTTTTATATTTAGATCTTTGGAAGTTTATTAATAACAATCTACATAACAATTTGAATTTTGATTTTATGAAATTGAACATTTTTTTCAGACTAATTTTACACTCACACAAGTAAAATGTATATACAGTAAGTCTCCTACATATGAATGAATTCTGTTCTGACAGCGCATTCATAAGTCCAATTTGTTTGTAAGTCCAACAAAGTTAGCCTAGCTACCCAACTAACACAATCAGCTATATAGTATGTATTGTAATAGGTTTATAACACTTTTCACACAAATAATACATAAAAAACAAACACAAAAAATAAAACATTTTAAATCTTACAGTAGAGTATCTTGAAAAGTGCAGTAGTACAGTACCACAGCTGGCATACAGGGGCTGGCATGGAGTGAACAGGCAAGAATAGTTACTGACTGGAGGAGGGAGAGGAGGGTGGGGATAGTAGAGCTGAAGGATCATCAGCATTAGGAGACAGAGGGCAAGCTGTAGTTTCATTCATGCCTGATGTTGATGGCATGGGTTCTGGTTCCTTGCTGGAACCAGATGCACGTTTGCATCTTTGAAAGTTTGTAACTTGAAGTTTCGTATGTAGGGGACTTACTGTATTTTAAATTTTCAATGACTCAGTATTCTTTTTTTTACATCCCACAGTTCTTGGATTGCCTATGACAGTAAAAGTTCTTTCCATGTTAGCATTACAATTCAGTTTCTATTTGAAATATGTAAATATTGTGTGTCAGTCAGAGTTCCTTGGTTGCAAGCAGTAGAAGCCAGAAGCCAACTCTGCTTCTATTAGCTAAACAGGTAGTTTATTGGAAGACTGTGAAAGAGCTGAAGAACCAGGCTTTAAATAGAAGGAACTAATTAGCTCTAAAGGGTCTTGGAAATATGAACTGTTCCATTGTCTTGCTCAGTCATTTCTACTGTAATAGATGACCTGAAACCATCTCTTTGTCTTGGGTAGGGTAGGGGTGGAGGAATAGTCCTTTGGCTACTTGCCTCACAATTAAAACTGATGTCTAGCAGGGGCTGGGAAATGAAAACTGTCAACTGGCTTAGCTTGTTAAGTCAGTCACGTGCTCACTCATTGGCTAGGAAGGGTGTCCTGATCAATAGCCCTGTCAGACTATATTCAGTGGAGGAAAAGGTCCTTCCCTAAAATGAGTTTTGGGTGCTAATACTTAAAGGAGGGATGGATCCTGGGCAGCCCCAAACAACAATGTTCTTTCTATATAATGTGTTGCCTTGAAACTCTCCTTCTAGCTTATGTATATGGGTGTGTGTGTATTTCATCCCATATACGGAAAACAAAATGATGCATAAATAGGTATGTCTAATGAAGTAATTAGTCTGGCCCAAATTTGTCACTGAAAACCAACTGGTAGTTCAGATTTAAGAGAGAAAAAAATACATGATACTAGAAAGAGAAAGAAATGGAATCTAAGACAACTATATTCTAGTTCCTTCTCTGTATATAAACTAGCTGTGGGATCTTGACAAGTCTTTTAATCTCTCTGAGTCTCAGTTTACTTAACTATAGAATAAAATTATTAAAATACATTATGTCTATGTCTCTTCCTGCTCTAAATTCTATAATTCTAAGACTATCATCTGTGTAAATATTAGTTGTTCCTGTGTTGAGAACAGTAGTTATAACAAGAAAACTGAATACACAGAGACATACATACATAGGCATGCTAGGTTGCCAGACAAAATACAGGAAACCCAGTTAAATTTGAATTTCAGATAAACAACAAATAATTTTTACTATGTCTAAAATTATTTGTTGTTTATCTGAAATTCAAATTTAACTGGGTATTCTCTATTTTTCCTTGCTAAATCTGGCTGCCCTAAGACAGACAGACAGACACACATGCAGAATCAAGGAATAGGAAGAATTACAGGCAGGTTCTTGGATTAGTATTGTTTATGCAACTCCTTCTTAAGTGAATCTATAGCAGCTTCAGTATAATTTTTCAGCTGAACTCAGGAGGTTTTCTAGATGAAATAAAATCCTATCCCTTCATTATAAGACTGTCTTGATTTAGTCTCTTACAAGAAATAATGATTTTTAATTCAAGAAAATATTTCTTATTGAACTTCACGAATGAATTTGCTAAATGTCCTATCATCTACAAGCTCATGCTAATTTTTCACCTGGAGCAGAGAAGTAGTTTTCTAAGCAGCTTACTGGGTTGCTGACTGAATGAGTATTTTGCCTTGTTGAGAGTTGAGGGTGACTCTATCAATAAAACCCATTGGCTTTTTAATCGCCTATGTTGTGTGCTCCTGTACCTACTAATCACACCAAAGCTGCTTATCCTTCATCATCTTGGTTTTGATGGATACTTTATGTAATAAATCCAGACCTTCAGCACTGAGTAATCACTTAGGGATTCCTGCTTATGAAGGGGCAATAACAATACAACAGTGATACTGTTAATATATGAGCTCTTTTTCTTTCATGCTTTCCCTACTACATGTACCAAAATGACACAATATACAAAGACAGAATATGTCTTTGTAATTTGCAATTGCATATTTTAACTTTGACGTATAATGCATGGGAGCTTAATCTGAACAAGGAATTCTCATTTGTAAGTCATATTCCAGGTATTCAGGGGCGTGCATGCTTTTAAAGACAGAATTTAATTTATCAATGAGAGTAACTTCTCTTTTGTTGTAGCTCTGATATGGTAGGTTAGTTTAGTAATCTCTCTTAACAATCTATGGCTTTGCTGTCAGAAAATGTACTAGTGTAAAACTAAATTAGTAGAATGAAAAACACCTGATTGATTGGTTGCTTAGATAAAAGAAATGAACACAAAAGAAAATTGCTCGATTATATTGAGACCCAAGTGAAAAATAAATGAATTTTGTGATAGTGATGTGGAGATTTTATAAATCATATAAAATAGAATTTCCCAGTAGTTTGGTAAATAAATGGAAAGTTCCACAATTCCTTCACTAAATTTATTCCCGAAAATCATGGCCAGGAGAAAATGCTGAGTCACATATTCATACATTTCCTAAACATATTTAGTAAAATAGATTTCTTGCTTATCTAAACTTCTTCCCAGTCTATGAAGAGCTTTTTATTACATATTCTCTGGAGTCCTAATTTTTTTTCCTGCTCATGCATTTAATAATGTCTACTTAAGTCTACTTTGTAGCTTTAACACTGAACTTTAATAAGCATTCTCTTTCTACTCTTTGCAAATTTAAATTTTTATAAATTTAGTTTATGTTTTATTTTTACTATATCAGTTTATCTGGGCATGTATCTCATGTAGGACTGACTGAAAAGAAAAGAACAAGAACCTTATTTCTCATCCTAATCAAGCTGTGTTGTTTCATGTCCTACAAAATGGCCTTACACTCTGGGTTTCCCTCCTAAGATTTTCATGATCTAATAGAATTGTTTCTTGACATTTCCCCTCCTTTACCCCACTATTCACATATCAAAATTTATCTACTACCATGAGTCCCATTAAATCAAAACCTCACTAAATAGCTGGTTGAAAGTTTATTCTCAACTTTATCTGTTTCTTTCTGTCTCCACAGAATTTCCCTCTTCTGCCTGACTTTATCTCTTGCTTGGACTACTGCAGTAGGCTTCTAGTGGTCTCTCTGTTGCTGCCATTCCTCCTCCATACCCATTCTCCAAAAGGCACCCAGCAATCATTTCAGGGCCTACAAGCCCCCATGTGAGCAGCTCTTGCCTGTCTCTCAACTGCAAAAGTATAATTTTCAAACAATTATTTAACTCATTAATGAGGAAACCAGTGAGATAAGAAGTTGGTTGAGAGAAAGATGTAAGACACAAATGTATCAGTGGAAAACTGATCAGTGGAAAAATAAAAGCAAAGAAAGTTGGAATAATAGTGCTAAGTTAGATATAACATGGGTTAAATACTACAGAAAAATAAAATCATAGCCTTTGGGATTATTTGCTGTACCAGGAAAAAATCAGTTTATTGGTTTCTAGTAAATTAATCTATACCTTTACAGAGATAAAAAGTCCCTGGTTTTAATCAATGGTAAATAGTGAATTACAACCCCCAAGAGTCAGATGATTCTCAGGCAACTTGTTAGATAATACACTAGTATGACTACAAACATCACATTAGTCATCTTTTTGCCTTACATTCTTAATTTTCAAAACTTTTCTCCCCGTACTCTCCCCTTTGGTCACCAGGGTTCTTGCTACACTGACCTCCTCTCCATTTCTTTAGGCTTTTGTGCTTACCATTCCCTGTGCCTGAAATGTTTGGCTACCTCATTCTTCAGGTCACACCTCTCAGATGGTCCTTATCTCAACGTTCTATCTAAATCCCTTTCCCTCACCTACATCTGATTCACTCTGTAGGTCATCATCCTTTTCCTTTATTCCACAGCAGCAGTGAAAATCTGAACATATATATGGGTGTATTTGTTTCTTCACTAAAGTATCAATATAAGCTACATGAGGGCTGACATGTCATCTTTCTTGTTTGTTACTACATTTCTCTTGCCAAGAACAATGGCTACTCATGATGGATGTTTGATAATTACATGTTAAATTGATGAATGTCTAAAGATTTGTAATAATGTACTTTCTAAGATTTTCAGACTTTATTCAAATTTCATCCGAACAAGGGCTGCCATGTGTTCTTCTAAAGAAGGCATTAGATTTAATGGGAAATAGAGGAGTTTAAGTACCTGATACATTGGACCTTGCAGGTCAGAGCTTCAGGTCAGCATGGTCCAAGCCTGAAATCCTTCCTGAAAATACATTTCCAAAGGTCCCATCCCACAATCAAAATACCCTCTCCTTGATTATATATATATAATATATATATATATATATAACATATATATTATATATATATTATATATAATACATATATATAATATACATATAATATATAATATATATATATATTCATATGTTCTCATATATAACTGTCAGTTATCACAGTGGCTTATAGTCCTTGTTAAAGGTGCGGGTTTCTGCCCTCCTCTACCCTCAGGAGAGATCTTGATGCCATAGTTTGCCTGAAGCCCAGGAATCTTCATTTTAAATAACATCTGGAGATTCTGACATTGTTGGTCTGTGAACCACGTGTTGAGAAATACTGGTCTAGGAAATCCAAATATCCAGTTGTATGCCTGGGTATTTGCATACTACGTCAAGGTTAGCCAAACAAAAACCTGGGGAAACCTGCTTTGGGAGTTTGGCTCCCAAGCACAAGGTCTTACAGTGATCAGTCACACATTCAACAGGACCAATAAAGGTTACAGAATTACTTAGACTAGGATGAGAGGTTTGCATAGTTTGCAAAACTTAGCTAAAAGCTACACTAGCAATAAGCTGGTGACTATAAAAATGAAAGAGTTTTAAAGTTTGAAACTGCTCAAGGGACCTTATTTATGTTCTACAGATTGTCCCCCATGGATTTTAGTATCCAATTTGAAGATTTTAAGGCAGTTCTGTAATAAATTTTGGTAAAACAAGGTAAGTCCTTTGAATAGCTACTTGTAAAGTTTCCTCTTTTTTGCTATTCACGTGTTGGTTCACTCAAGTTCAGATGGACAGATAGCCCAGAATAATTTACCAGCTTTAGCAGGAATCTGGATGATCCCTGTGACTTTCTTGCTGGGGGAGCTTACAGAGGAAAAGATACCACACACATATTCATATCCCTGTTTCCACACAGACTGTGAGGTGTCTCAGCTGATGTAATAGGAAAAACTAAAGGAATGCATAATCCTGCTCAAAGGAGACTTTATTTTCAATCAGCAGTGTCTAATATAAAATAAAGAGGAAAAAAAAGGATTAATTTACCTACCTTGTGTCTATATTGGGCCTAGACTGACCTGGAGTTGAAAAAGAAGACATTGGATGCTCAGAGAGAAGTGAAAAGTCCCAAAGCACAGCCTAGGAGCATCTCCTGTCCCTGAGGTACTATACTTTCTGTTCAGCCAATGAAAGACCCACCTTGCCATTTCTTATTCACTAGCTACTTCTATAAGCTGTTATTGGAGCAACCATTTTGGTCAGTCAGGTAGTCTATTTGGGCAAACAACCAGTGTAGATAATTTTGATTCACTGAATTGACTCGACGTTTCACTAAACTTGGATAAATCTGGTGGATGTCTTGTGCCTTGAGGACAAACTTTGAAAAAGGAGGAAGTTGCATTATGCAGTTGAAATGGGACTAGGTTGGGATATGGTGTACGTAGATTGTTGTCCCAGTTTTGATACTGACTAGATCAGTGATTTCAACTGTATTCTGGATAGGGTCTGGGAACCGAAACATGACATTAGGTAAAAAACTAAGGAAATCTGAATAAAGTGCAGACTTTAGTATAAAATGGTACATCAATATTGGCTTATTAGCCAAGACAAATGTACCATACTAATGTCAGGTGTTGTCATCAGGGGAAACTGAGTGTAGAGTATACAGAAACAGTCTGTAAATATTTATAACTCTTCTGTACATCTACAACTATTCTAAAAATGTTTATTTTAAAATGCATGTGTATGGTCAAGGAGAGCATTTCTTAAAATCTAGGTTATATGGTGTTTGTATTTCTGTTTGGTTCTGTTGGTTTGCCAATGACAAGTAGTTGGTTCTGAATTTATTAAATGATCTTAAGACAGCACTTTAATAAGTTATATTTTCTCAGGAGACAGTTTTTGTATTTTCTTCCAATCTGTCAATAATCCCAAGAACAGGATTAATTTGCTTTGTGCTCAGGTAGACAGAATTTGAAACATGATCAATGTAGTGGTTACTGAAATAAAACTTGACTTTTCCTCAAAATAATAGCCTACATTCTCTTGACTTGGAAGGAAATATTCCCCCAAGAAATAAGAAAGGTTTTGTACTTTATAAAATCCAGAGAATTGAAATGAAAGGTAAAACATTTTCATCATTCTAATAAAAATTAAGTGTTGGGAGCAATTCAACACGTTAAAATGTTTGGGATTCAACACATTAAAAATGTTTGTAACAAAATTAATGAAAGCAAAGGTAAAAACAGAAAGGATGTCAAAAAACCAGGGATATATAAAAACCATGGTACATCACTGAAAAATAGCTCCAAACAGAGGATATGCTTAGTTAAGACAATGAGTGGTCAGCAAGACTCTATTTCTTCTACTCATTTCCCTTCCCTTATAATTTCTTTCCATCTAAGATTACAGATTCCATCACAAAGTAATCAAATTTTATGTCTCTAACACTTTAGCTTTTAGTAGCTTTTGCAAAGTGTGAAGAGGAAGTAGGAGTATACAAAAATTAGCTATTTTACTTTGTGTTCATGCTTTTAGTAAGATAACTACTGTGAAACCAGAAAGATATTACAGAAATTCTCAACTGTCCCCTATCTATTTGCTGTCCAAAAAAAAATGCTGTGTGCACACACACCATACTGCAAAACACATACCACGCACGCTCACATATGTTAGTAGGCTAGCTGGAGGTCCTCAACATGTGGAGGGCACAAGAGAGAATGGCCAGTGCCACTTAAACTGGAGAGTCAGCTAGGTGGAGATAGGTTAAGAAATCTTCTGGTGTATATAGATAGGTTTAACAGACTTTCAGCCAAATGTTTGGTGAGACTTTGAGAGAATAAGGCACAGGACAGGTAAATTTTAGCATAAGAGTGATTGATTGTGAGCAGGTTTAGGGAGTTGCCTAAGAGGGAAATTCAGCATAGGAAGTTAGCATGAGAATCCCTGAAGAATCAGGGGCTGCAGGGCAGGTCTTTATAACAAATCTCTACAGAGAAGAATAAAATGCAATTGATTGGCAGCGCTACACAGCCAACTGCACCGTGCGGGACCACATCCACTGCCTGGGTAACCGTACTTTTCCAAAAATGCTGTACTACAACTGGACGGGCGGTTATAAGTGGTCAACTGCTCTGGCTCTGACCATCACCCGTGGTGGGTTTGGAGCAGACTGTTTCTACCTGGGCCAGTGACATGAAGGCCTGGCAAGCTCTTCAGCTTTGGGGGCCTGGGAATATGGACGCTGCTCGACGTCCTGCTCGCTGCTTATAACCTTGGGGAAAGCAGCTTACTGCTCTGATTTTAGTTTTCTAAGATGAAGCTACTGGATTAGAAACTTTATAAGTCCCTTTCAGACCTACTTTTCTGGGAGTCTAGGAGAGAGGTGTAACTATCTGATCAAATTTCTCAGAGAGCTTCTCCAGAACACTGGCACATTAAGAAAATAGCTTTAGATGAAGTATACAGAATTCAGATTCTATAATTGATGAATTTTAGCATTTTGTCATTCCCATTTTCCTCTTTCTTCAGTTGTGAATATAAAGATTATTTTATATCTGACCATTTGCTATCTATCCCTCCATTGTTTGTCCATACCTTCCTCTTCTCTTCATACATTGAAGTTGAAGCAGTTTCAATATTTGTAGGCAGGAGTCCAGACTCCAGGGCTTGAGGGGCTCTGAACAATGAGGGCCGTTCCTATTTCTAGTGGTGGTGGACAACTTCTGCTTCCCTTGCATCAGGTGCATGTTACCCTCAGAAGATCTTGGGAAGATTTCTTATTGTTCTCTGGATTAATATGACTACTTGGAAATATTTAAGATCATACATGTGAACTTCCTAGAAGTGATTTTATGCCCAAATTGTGTTTCTGACTCTCTGGCAGTTTGAGTTCAGTAAGAATAGTCACAGAAGTCAATTCTGCATGGGACATGTATTCATTTACATGTTCTGGCATCGGTCCTGGCCAAGATGGCAGTAATGTACTTCCTCACCACATGGGGCTCTCTGGGGCCATAAGCAGCCTGCAAGCTGTTGGTCTTTCTGTACCTGCTGTTCATCAGCCTTGTCACTGGAGCATTGATAGGAATACTCTTTCACAGAAAGCAGCAATTCCAGAGGGGAGGGAGAGGATTTCTACCCATTAGCCATTTCCAGGATTTTTAGATGATAGTTTGTTGAGTAGGATACAGGCCATGTACTATATGAAGCTCCTAACTACTTAGATTTCAACTGACAAATTAACTAGGGGATTTTCTCTGTCATTAACTGCTTGACTGGTTGTCTGAGAGTGCTAACTGCTTTGGACTTATTCTTGACCATTTTGTTAAGCTGTGACTCATCATGTCTCTAATGTCTTCATTCTAGTACAAAATGCTCATATAAAGTCTGTACAAAGGAAAAGTCTTTATATGAAGAAATGGTAGTATTTCAGCAGTCAACTTAAAAAATTACCTTCACATATTATACATGGCATGATTTGAAATACAAGAGAGAAGGAAATGTATTAATCAAATAAAATAGGCCCTTTCCAATAAGGGCAAGCTTAAAACTTGGAATGATAAAATCCTTAAGAGGCCAAAATCTGGTGGCCCATTTATACCCCACATCTAACCATAGTGATGATAAAAAGAAGACAAGTGTTTGATCTTGGGGCCAGGGGGCAAGGGGTATGGTGGCTTGAAGCAGGACCTTGTTCCTTGTCTTCTTTGAAGAAGGAATTCAGCAAAGAGACAGAGATTGTGAAGCAGATAAAACGTTTATTAGAGGCAAAGTATATGTGGAAGAACACATGGGTTAACTCAGAGTGAATTGCATGGAATGGGGGTGGCTTAGGTTGCTTATACGGGGGCAGTCTTCTGGATTGTCTATGGCCAATCACCTTGCTTTTGCCCATATTTGGTCTTGACTCAGGGCGCTCCTTGGTATGTATGTGCATCTTTCAGCCAAGATGGATTCCAGTGTGAGGGTTTCTAGGAGGTTAGCAGGACATATTATGGGCTTTTGCCCCCTCCCTCCTTTGACCCCTGAGGACTTTCTCTGCACAGGTATGGGCTGGGAAATTCTCTTGACCACAAGAATGAGAAAAATGTTGTTGCTTTGTCTTTTACCCAATCAAGACTCTGTTGTTGCTGTTATCTTATCTCCGAGTGTCAGCAGGAGATGGGTTACAGCTGCTCAGCCTGGGGCCAGTCTATCTTCTACTTCACTTTGAGTTAGTCGTGTTATTGTTTTTAAATATTATCTAAAAACGATACAACCCTTAGAGCCTGCACCTGAATGGTGTTCTCACTTCCCCTCACCTTACCCTCCCCTTCATGTACTCTCCTTCCTTGGTCATGGAAGAGACATAAATTTGAGAAGTAGCATAATTTAAGCATGCCTTTCTTCTATAGGATGCTTCCTAACATGTTGCTTTTTTAAAAAAGAACTCAATTCCTCACAAAGAAGAATAGGAATTTAAAAAGTGAGATTCAGAGAGATTATGTAACATTCTCAAAGTCAAACCACCAGGAATTAGTAGAGTTTAGATCTGAAAGAAGATCTATTTGACTCTAATGACCACTCTTGTGAATTTACAGATTTATATTAGTTTTCTATGAAGTCTAATAACATATATTAATATTATACGTTATTGAGCATTTACTGTGTGCCAGTAATGGTGTTAAGTATTTCATGTATATTATTCTACATAATTCTCATGGCAACTGCCTGCAGTAATATAAACACTTCATTTAAGAGGTTAAGTGACTTTTCTGTGGTCATATGGGTAGGAAATGGCAACGTTTTAGAGCAGTGCTATGGAGTCAGGTGCCACAGCTGCCAAATCTTAGGCCAGTTTTCTGAGATAAATTTCATACACAGAGCTGGACATATTCATATATGACCCGGACTGCTGCCGTCAGGACTAAGAAACAAATGACAACTGCAGATTTATACATTGTGTGTGTTTTTTAAAAAATGTCTTCCTTCTGTTTTAATTGTTTCAAAAAGGGCCCCAGCTGTATTCAGAATTTCAGTTTATTGAGTGACTGGCTAGATCTGGCTTGCCATGGGGCAAAAAACAAGACTGCGATGGCCAAGGTATTGGAAAACCAAATATAGATCCTTCCAATTCAATCGTCTGCTAATTGGTCTTTTCCTACCTTAGAATCAAGCCCGGTGTTTCCATCTACATTTAAATAACACTCGCTGACCTGATACTTTCTGTAGATCCTTATGTCTTATGATTATAAGGAAGTGTTTATACATGTTTAAATGATGAATTTTGGGTCACAGGGTATAACTACGACCATTGTGGCAATTACAGCTGCCTTTGGGGAGCTGAATCTCATTAGTTTCTTTTGTGTTAAAAGAATAGACTGAGGCATAGAAAACTATGACAGTTACATTCTAAGACTTTGAGAAATCAAACGTGTATTGAACATGTTAACTGTGGATTTCTTTGAAAAGCAATTTACACATAGAATTGAAATCCCAGCTGTGACATGCACTTCTTCATGCGGAAAATGCTTTGCACTACTCTCAATCTTGTCCCAAAAGTTATTCTTTAAACTGGCAACTGAATAGTTGAAAAACTTTTGGGTCAAACTGGGCTGATCTTAAATCATAGATGGACTTAACCAGGCATGGCTCATTTATATTATACTTGCTTTTAGTGAATTGCTGAACAGTGAGAAGCCTATCAATGTGCTGAATCAGATAATGATCCCCACAGGAAAAGATGCTGGAGTTTCACAGTGCAGTAAAATCTCACACAGAACTGTGCAGGGCTCAGCTGCACATGGTTGCCACCCACACAGCTCATTTCAGCTCTCTTCTTTGCCACACAGTCCATTTATGGGCAAGCCATTCTCATGGCTCCTGGGAGATTGGCACACAACCACTGAATCTCACAGCTGGAGATTCTTCTGGAACCCATCTGTGTTAACATCTAGGTTTGAATCTTTGCTCTACCAGTTACCAGTTCTCTGACCATGGGCAGGTCATTTAGCCTCTCTAACCTTGTTTCTTCCCCAGTGAAAGGGATATGGATATTTATATGATTATTATACAGATATAGCACATTACTGGACAAGTAGCAAAGGCACAATAATTGGTAGCTATTATTACTGTCCATAGGCAGAATTCCTCTTTACTCTAACCCGGGGAGTTCCAATATTGTTCCATTATTAAATATCATTGGAGAAGGAGATTCCATTAATCTCTAGGTAGCTCATTTCCATCTTTAACTCATGTTTACATTTGTTTTCTTGCGCCACATTAAAGAGTTAAGACAAATTATCATCACTCTGTGGGGAAATCTCAAGAGCTAATTACTTATTATAGTTAAAATGTTAAATTTTACCCTGTAAAAATTTCTCAAGCAGTTTTTAAATGCCCACAAACAATTATTTAAGAGTTTGAGCTACAAAGTTCTGAGGATCTGTAATAGCACACATTGCCTGTGACATGTAGAGCTGAGATATGTTAGAAATAAACATAGTTGATGAAATCCTGACTCTGAACCAGTTTGTGTACTCAGTAATGTGGATACAGAAGTAAACTAGGCACGGTTCTTGACTGCTGTTGGGCAAGCTGGCAGTCCAAGCTACCCAAGGCCTTGGAGAAACTGGACTTTTCCTTTTACTCCACTATCTTACCCCAGCCCCTCCTGTCCCTTTTTTGCATCCCAGAGAGCTTGAAGTCAGGGATAGAACACTTCCACGAAACTGGCTGACAAATGTCTATGGGTCTAAAATACTTGATTTAATTTCCAATGGTGAATTTCTAACCTCTCAGGTGACCAGGCAAACAGCCATTATCTGACACTGATACTAAGAAGTCCCATTCCCTTATACAGGCCCCATAGATCTGGTACCACAAAGACTGCCTGTCCCTAGGTACTAATGAAGGTCAAGAGAAGGCTGAATAAAATGGACAAAGTATTTAGGACCTCTTTGTGTCGAAAACCAATTATTAATCATCATTTTCTGAAACTATTATAATAAAGACTGACCTTTTAGTAAAAATACTTTAAAATATGATTAATCTGGTTATTTCTAGCTATAGCTACTTATCTCTCCTTAGTAAAGACCAAAGAAGAGAGACTTGTCATGCTGGCTCTAGAATTGAAATTTAAAGGACTGGGAATCCTGTGCTTGGAGCCCAGAATAGGCTTTTAAAAATTATTCTTATTTCTTTTTGTGTGTGAACTTGTGATTTTCTATTCTGTCCTTAGTGGTACATATGAGTAAAGACCTAGTTGGAATCATGGACTCAGAGTTCTCTGCCTGGGCAATAAGAAACATTCCAGTGGGCAGAGTTCTGCTCTTTCTAGATCCCCATAGAGGTCATGTGTTCTCAAAACAAAAACAACCCCCCCCCCAAACCCCACACAACACTTGTACTATTTTATAAAGCCTTAAACTGGCAGATAGGAAAGGGGAAAGGCAAAGTTTAGAAATACTCCAACTCAGTGGTCTTCAAACTTTAATGCTCAAAAATCCCCTAAAAGAATTTTGAAAAACATTCACGTTTTTATTTTTTTAATATTATTTTAATAATTTTAAAATATTATTTTAATATTTACCATTTTGTTTTAAGCATTTACTAAAATTGATTATCTGCATGTCCACTGACAGTGTCCTGAGTAGTATATAGATATTAGAAGTCTAAGAAACACAATCCTAATGCCTGCCTGCCCTAAAATAATACAGGTCAGAATGATATTATTTAAATAAATTGACTTTTTGATAATATGTAATGAACTGTGTCAATATTTAAAAGGTCTGGGTAATTAATGAGACAATATTTTCCAAATGAATGAAGCATAATTTTGCTAACTCATGCCTGGGTCAAAGATCAATTTAAATGGTAAGATTTCCCAAAGGATTTTAATGTAACAAAGTACAAAAAGCTCACTGATGTGGGTTCAGATTCCACACTGCAACTATCCTTTCACTTGTTGAATTTTAATAAAGTATCAAAGAAGAAGATCCACAGTTGTCTGACAAAGTAATTAAAATACTGCTTCCTTTTCCAACTATGTGTCTGAAGGAGATCAGGTTTTCTTCATCTACTTCTATCAAAATGGCATATTAAAATAGAGTGAAGGCAGAAGCAGGCATTGGCATCTGTATGTCTCCTAAGTCAGACATTACATAGATTTGCAAAATTTTAAAACAATGCCACTCTTCTCACTAAATATTTTGGTTTGGGAAAATATAGTCATGTTCATAAATATTTATTGTTTATGCTAACATATTATGAATTTATTATTATTTTAAATGAGTTCATAGATAATTTTTTTAAATTTCAGTTTTAATGTCTAATATAGAAAATATCAATATATAGAACTCATCTAAACAGAAGCTCTTTTGAGTCCTCAATAATCTTTAAGAATGTGGAAAGATCTTGGGAGTTCCTTGGCAATTCAGTGGTTAGGACTTCGCGCTTTCACTGCTGTGGGCCCAGGTTCAATCCCTGGTCTGGGGACTAAGATCCTGCAAGCCACATGGCACAACCAAAAATTAAAAAAAAAAAAAAAAGAATGTGAAAAAATCTTGAGACTAAAATGTTTGAGTACACCATTCTTTTTTTTTTTTTTTTTTTTTTGCGGTACGCGGGCCTCTCACTGCTGTGGCCTCTCCCATTGCGGAGCACAGGCTCTGGACGCGCAGGCTCAGCGGCCATGGCGCACGGACCCAGCCACTCCGCAGCATGTGGGATCTTCCCAGACCGGGGAACGAACCCGTGTCCCCTGCATCGGCAGGCGGACTCTCAACCACTGCGCCACCAGGGAAGCCCGAGTACACCATTCTTATTCTCTCTCAACACAGTGATTCTCAGTCATGGCTGCACAACTAAGTCAGCTGAGGACCTTTAAACAATTCTCACACTTGGATCCCAACCTCAGAAATTCTGATTAACTGGTCTGGGTTGTGGCCTAGATGAAAAGATTTTAAAACCTTGAATCTAATGTGTAGCCAAGATTGAGAACCACTGCCATGGACTACATCCTGAATGGTCACTTTAGGCATAAATACCCACAAAGTCACAAGAACGCATTTCCCAGCATCTCTGTTTCCAGAGTATAAGGATGGACTTGTAGCCCTTTTTGGTATCCCTTGGTAACTCTCGTTCCCTGTTGCTCCTGGAAAGCTATGTTTTAAAAGTTGTGTAGCTCGGACTTCCCTGGTGGTGCAGTGGTTAAGAATCCACCTGTGAATGCAGGGGACACGGGTTCGAACCCTGGTCTGGGAAGATCCCCCATGCTGCGGAGCAACTAAGCCCATGTGCCACAACTACTGAGCCTGCGCTCTAGAGCCCACGGGTCACAACTACTGAGCCTGTGTGCCACAACTACTGAAGCCTGAGCGCCTAGAATCCTTGCTTTTCAATAAGAAAAGCCACCGCAATGAGAAGCCCATGCACCGCCATGAAGATTAGCCCCCACTCACCACAACTAGAGAAAGCCCACGCGCAGCAATGGAGAACCAATGCAGAAAAAACAAAAAAAAAAATTTTTTAAAGTTTATCTTTGGTCTCCCATACTTGGAGTGATATTTTCATAAACCATTCTGGTTTCCATTTGCTTGACCTTTTTTGTTCATTTATACATGTATTTACTTGATAAATACTTTAAAATGGGCTCTTTCTTTGGTCTGGGCTTGAACTGATAAAAGATAAGAAGGTAGTTATGAGTGATTGGAAATTAACTCGGTTATGCTAAGAAATATTAATAGGATGGGTTTTGATTTAAACAAGGGTTAGAGGCATTTGCCCGGGGAAGAGTGGTAAGTTCAGGGTGCGGGAATGAGAGACCAAGTTCTGTGCAGTGGCAGATAACTGCTTTATTTAAAGTTTTTATTTATCACATAAGGTTTTTCTCAAGACTCTTAATGGTTATCTGAATTAGTGTTTTAATGCCTATATTTCTTCTTTCCTGGAATGTCCTTCTTTGGACACGCTGACTTCTGTTTATTTGCAATAGCAGCAGTATGTTGTCACTTCTAATAGTTAGCTACTAACCAGAACAAGAGTAATACTATTCTTGTACACATGGGTCTTATTGCACTATGAACAGCGCAGTTCTCCCCTACCTTCAAAACTCCAGAGCGACGTTGCTGAGATTTCCTATGGTGTGGTCCTTTGTGATACCTTGTTTTGACCACCAAGTGTCACTCTTGCTCTTTTTGCTATTGAAAAAAAATGTTTTTACTGACAAAGGGACATTTATTCTTAGTCCTAATCCTGATTCATAGATTCTAGTTCAAATTGTGAGTGGTTGCATCTTAACCAGCTTCCTTGTTTGATATCACTTTAGCAACTTAAGGTTGGTAGTCTGGGTCCTGCTGTTTGGGTTAATGGCATGAAGAGAAAATAGCAACAGTGGGCTGATATGATGGATGTGAGCCTTTGTGCCCCACTCACCTGGGCAAACTGGGTTGCCCAGCTCATTTCTCATCTTGGAGAAATCACTCTGACAACTCTCTGTGCAGGTGACCATTCAGTCACTTGTAGATTCCTGTTGATAGAGGTGAAATCCTGAGTTATTTATAGAATTAAATAATTCAGCATCTCACTGAAATAATTCAGTGAAATAAATAAATAAAATAATGAAATAAATAAGTAACTCAATGAAATAAGTAAATAACTCAGAGTTATTTATAGCAGCAAAACCATATAATTTCAAGGGGGTAAAACATGATTGTGAACTCAATTTTCTTACTTGTGTTAGGCCAGTTACAGAAGCAAAATGTAAAACACAGTATTGAGAAATGAATGTATTGTAGTAAGGAAACATACTCTCCCAGAATCTCAATGACAAGATCCTGTAGTATGTGGCATTATAGTTCTTTCTTTTAAGTTTTACCCTATAGATTTAGAGGGAGGGAGGAGCCAATAAAATTGGATGTTAGTGAAACATTTTCACAGTTGATATCAATGTTGATACCACTTTGATGTCATCTGGGCCCATAGGTGGGAATATGTTTTTGATAAATATGTATACCAGTTTAGAATTTCTAGAGTGTACATTCCAAATTCCATGGTCAATAGATATAAAGTGATATTTTGAGCCCCCTGAAAAGGAGTTAATCCCATTTCAATTTTTTGCATCTTTTGTCTGATCTTCTGAAGTTCATAAAGCAGTGCTAGAAGACCCAGTATTGGATCCACCCTGATTTAATATGGCCCAGGGCTGTGATTGAGAGATTAGATTCGGTGCTTGCTTACTGTACCTCTGTGATTCCTTAAAAGTTTCTCTCTCTTTTTTTTTTTTCTGATTTTGAAAATTGCTTTTATTCTGTAGGGTAACATTTCTAATTGTTTAGCAGATAAATCTTCAAAACTCAGTGGTTTAGATAGTTATTCTATCATAGCATAGTCCAGTGACATTGGCAGGGAGGATTAGCTTTCCTGGAGTCATTCAGGAATGCAGGTTAAGCTCCACCCATACCGTCTGTGGCTCTTGTATGTTCATCAGAAGATTTGATGTCAGCCCTGCACTGTCTTGACATTTCACTTTATTAGGAATAGCAGAAGGCAGCAGGAGGGTGACGGTTGGGTTCATATGATCATAACTTCTAGTGTCAGACTGATGAGTTCGTGGTTACAACACTTGAGCTTGAATAGGTTACTTATGTTGTTTTCTTCTCCTCCTTTCTCTTCCTCCTTCTTCACAATAGGGCTTAACATAAACTGCATGGGAGCCTTAGCAGTGGGAGTTTTTACACTTCAATAGTTTCACACCTTTTATTAGACACTGGCAGATTTGTTGATTGAAGAATTTCTGAATATTCCAATTGTTTGTGTTTAGTATTTCCATCAGATGAGAATGTTTCTTTAAGAAAAATCACAGATTTTATTGGGGCAAACTGAGGAAAGTTGAAACTAAAGGCTGGGATATAAATGGGAAAATATGCTCATTGACACCCTCTCCTCCAAAATCCTACCCAATAGGCATTAATTTTTATTATTACATGCACATCTCTTCCTTGCTATGTGAAAGGAAGGATGAGCATGATGTAAGATGCTTATAGTGTAATGTTGCTGGCTCTTATGGAAGCCACGTTGCATCATGAAATGAACATGGATTTTGAATTCCTACAGTTCTGGGAGTTGACCTGTGGTTCTGGCACATATTAACTACTTGACCTTAAGCAAGTAGCTAAACCATTCTAAAACTTTGTCTAGTTTTAAAATGAAAAATAATAGCACTAATTTTCCAGGGTAATAACTTCCAGGGTTATAATTAAAAAGTGTGTGTGTGTTTTTGAGAGAAAGTTGGGGTGCAAGAGAAGCATTCAATAAAAAGTGTAAACAACTTAATGATGATAAATACTCTTTTGTTCTCCTTTAGAATTTGCTCAGCCATACTCCCACAAAAGAAAAAGAAAATGAAAAAAATTAAACTGCCCTGTGAGGTAACTAAACTCTAGCCATTCAGTAAAATGAAGGAAGGTGGCTGTCCTGAAATAACAATTGTTAGTTGATATACTAGTTTCTTTTTGTTGCTGTAACAAAGTACTGCAAACTTAGTGGCTTAAAACAACACAATTTTATAGTAACTCAAAGAATATTTAAATTAAGTGGCTTCAAGAAACAGATCCTCAAAGTGGTTTTCCTGGATGACATTTCTCATATGTCCAGGTATTAAAATCTACTGGAATAGGGGAGTGGGGGAGCAAGGATCAGGGTAACCCATAGCAAGCAGTGGACTCAGTTACTCAGGGAACACTGTAGGATGGAATAAAGTGGAAAGTGAAATTTTGTCACTATAGCAATGAAGTGATTATAAAGATGGTGGAATCATCAGCCTTCTTTAATATGGTTCTGGAGAGCATACATAGGGAAAATTAAAGGCCATGGACATCCAGTAAAGAACACACATGGAAAATTGAAAGATCTCTATGGAACCTTTGAAAGAATGCTTTGTCTCCTAATGTCTCAGGGTGGATAGGACTATGGATCAATCCCAGGACAGATTATAAGGCTGCAGAGTTGAAGACATCACTAAGTCTCTTACACTAAGGTAAGGGCACTAGTGGGGAAGAAGAAAAATATACTGAGAAATAGGATAGAGACATTTGGGCTGACCTAGGCAAGACCAAAAAGTCTTGAACTTCACCTAATTCCCCTTGCCTATTGAGGGACTTCCATAAAAGCCTTTCAGTGGCTACACTTGAGGCACTAGCCTCCCAAACTGATGCCAGTTCTCTTCAGCTGTGACCCCTACCAACTTTTACTGCCTCCAGGGCAGTAACAAGATTTAGAAACCAGCATAGCTAGGAGGATTAAATAGAAGGGCTGCTCAGACCTGAGATAACCTATAGACCAAAGACATATAAGACTTCTGCAATTCATATCAACAGGAGCCTGGGGAGCATGTGGCGATGAATTCTAAGGGTGTTTGAACAGGGGGATGAGATATAAACCTCAAGTGGCCAAATGCATTGCTATGGGTTTACCACCAAAGAGTGAAGATTTGATGTGCTCATTCAAGAAGTGGGACCCTGAGAAATTTATCCTCTGCAGGGTTGGCAAATCTAAGCATAAACTCAATGATGGCCTAGATTTTAAAAAGTTGAAAAACTGAAATTTCCCTGGAATACCAGAGAGGTGTGAGTCTGATGACTCGGGGAAGTGGGAATGTTGGAATGATCTATTATTTGCAACCTGCTAAGCCACTCTTAACTGTACTCCCTGGTAAAGCCAGAAGGATGTTCCCTTTACCAAGAGATTAATTGCATGCGTTGGTCTGCAACAATAAAAGTACATTTTTAGTTTTTAAGCATAAAATTTTATAACTGTAAAACTTCCTTCCTGAGTCCACTTGTAAAATTTTCAAGTAACATTTGTTAGAACATTTTTCAAAACAAACTGTGGAAATAATATTACAATGCATGGGAATTATTTAGAATACCAGACAGAGCAAGATTTAGAATTGATGGTCATAAGATAGGACACAAGCCAACAGCCTTTTATAAAAATATTATTATTATAATGTTATCCTCAAAAATAGATCCTCAGTAATGTCTTTTGATAGGATGAACTTCAGCAATTCATGTTGCAAAAGCCACCTATATTAAGATTTGGTCACTATAAATTAAAAGATCACTGTGAAAGCTCTATTTTCTTTTTATTTAATATAAGAATGCTGAACAATTGTATATCAGTTTACTTTCCAAAAGTAATTTTTTTTTTTTTTTTTTTTTTTTTTTTTTTTTTTTTGCTGTATGCGGGCCTCTCACTGTTGTGGCCTCTCCCGTTGCGGAGCACAGGCTCCGGATGCACAGGCCCAGCGGCCATGGCTCACAGGCCCAGCCGCTCCGCGGCATATGGGATCCTCCCAGACCGGGGCACGAACCCGTATCCCCTGCATCGGCAGGCGGACTCTCAACCACTGCGCCACCAGGGAGGCCCACCAAAAGTAATTTTAATATATATTATTTATATGTTATAGCACACCTTTATTTGTAAATGCATAAAAATATAGATGTAATTTAATGACTACTCATAATGAAAATTCTTATGTAACCATCACCTGGTTCCCTTTACTACTTCTCTCAATAGTCATTCTGCCTGGCTGACTCTTTTTGAGTCTTCACTAGGGATTTAGGCTTGGCTACAATGTCATTGTATAAACCTTGTGGTACTCTATATCTTTCATGTTTTCTCTACCCCCTGCCCTTGCCTTTGTAAATAGCCATTTTACAAATCCTCCTCACATTAACCTAATTTGGTGCCATCAGTTTCCTGCTGGTTTCCTGCAATGGGTGATATCACAGCATGTTTGTATACTGATGGGTATGATCTGGTAGAGAAGGAAAACTTGATGATGAAGAAGAGAAAAAAAGATACTGGCAAGAGAGAAGGTCTTAGAGATGAGAGGGGATGGGAAGCAGTAGCAAGTTTGACCTTAGTAAGGAGCAAGGAAAACCCATCCATTGTATCAGGAGGGAGGGCAGAATTTATGAGTAGAAGTGCAGGTAGGTTGATGGATTTGTTGTCAGGCAGGGGTATAGAAACTGTTTTTTGGTTGTTTCTAATTTCTCAGTGAATTAATAAATCTTAAGTTCATTAATGAAGACTTCTTAAACAGGACATAAAAAAAAACTAACCGTAAAGGAAAAAGTGATAACTTGAACAACATTAAAATTAGATGGGGAGAAAATATTTAAAATATATATAAACATTAAAGGATATGTATCCAGAATATATGAAGAACTACAAGTAAATAAGAAAAAGACAAATGACCCATTGAAAAAATGGATAGGATACTTGAACTGGTACTTGACATATAATGATATCTCAATGGGTAAACACATATGGGAAAGTGCTCAATATTGTTATTCTTCAGAGAAGTGTGAATTAAAATCACAGTGGAGACTTCCCTGGTGGCGCAGTGGTTAAGAATCCACCTGTGACTGCAGGGGACATGGGTTTGATCCCTGGTCCGGGAAGATCCCACACGCCGCGGAGCAACTAAGCCCGTGTGCCACAACTACTGAGCCTGAGCTCTGGAGCCCGCGGGCCACAACTACTGAGCCTGCGTGCTGCAACTACTGAAGTCCGAAGGCCTAGAGCCCGTGTTCTGCAACAAGAGAAGCCACTCCAATGAGAAGCCCTCATGCCGCAACGAAGAGTAGCCCCCGCTTGCCGCAACTAGAGAAAGCCTGCGTGCAGCAACAAAGACCCAACACAGCCTAAAAGTAAATAAGTAAGTAAATAAATAGTTAAAATTTTTTAAAATTATAAAAAAATTAAAATTAAAATCACAGTGAAATACCACTATACTCAAATAATAATGGCCAAAATTTAAAAGAGTGATAACAACGAGTGTCAATGGAGAGTTGAACTTAACCTGGTAGAGTTTAGTCAGTTGAGTAGTACAGAAGGATGGAGGTAAGGGAATTCAGGATATGGACCAAGAAGTGATTGTAGGAACAGCATAGAATCTAAGCAAGTGAAGTGGTGAGTACATGAGGAGGGTGATGAATGGTGAAAAGATCAGTGGTGGGACTTCCTGTGCCTGAAGAATTTTTGGAGTCTTAACACACTGCTCGTACTTAGTACTAAGAAATCTCCATCTCCTCATCTTGTCTCCATGAATTGCACCTCAGGGAGATAGTATATTTAGTCCAGTGTTTCCAGGATGTATAGGAGGAGATATCCACAAAATGTTTTCTTGCCCTTGAGGATACTTCTGTTCCCATTGAGTAGATGCATGCCTTTACAATGTCAGTGTAAACTCAACATTAATCTTATTGTGCAATCTTATATTTACGTAAGTAAAGATATTCATTTCACAGGAAAGCAGCTGCGCAGTAACTTCATTTCATGATGAAAGTGTGACAACCTAATGGGAGGTGACTCTTGGAATGGCAAAACTGTCTTCAGTACTCATTCCATATAAACATAATTTCAACTGATGTTAAAAAGTGAATGAATAATTTATATAATAAAGAGCTACTTTAATTATTGTTCTGAAGAGAGTCTCATGGTTGTTAGACAAGCTGCCAGGCTAAAATATTGGCTTTTAAATTATTTCACCCATTCAGCCAGGAAAATGGTTTTACGTGGCTTTTTTTCTTCCTTGAATACAATAAAGAATGAAAGATAGCCAGGCTGGCTCATGAATACACAATGAACAGTGACTAAAAGAGATGGGTCTGGTAGCACCTCAAAGAGTAAATCAACTGTAAACTATCCCCAAGTTAATTTTCTGCTCAGTGAGGTGCCAGTTGTGAGTCTGAGGCAACATATAAAGACTCTCACTCTTTGGGAAGACTTCATGCCCTGGAGACCTACAGGGTAGGTGCAAATGGTGTTCTTATCAGGTGTCACCTCTGGAGGGTGGGCACCCTGGCTGCAATGTTTTGATTATTTTCTATTTTCTTGAGTTATTTTGCTCTCTTCCTCTAAAAAAATTGTGTGTGTTTAGCAGTGCAGCTGAAGTTCATTTTCTATAAGGACTGCTTAAATAGATTCCACACTATTTCCTTCTTCCCAATTAATATCTCATGCTTTATCACTCCTATTATTAATCTATTATGACTCAGAATTAATCTGTTATACACTTGTTTTACTTCTAGGTTTCAATTTCATACCATTTGTTTCCCCAATTACATTGTAAAATTTTCGAAAGTCAGGGCATTGTCTGGATATTTCCCTCACTATGCCTATCACAATGCCTTGCATTGAGTGTTTTTGTTTAAGAGATACATGGGTAGAAAGATGGATGGTGGATGGATGGATGGATGGTTGAGTGAATCTGCAGCTGGCTATGCACATTCACCTGGTTTGATGAATGGGTGAGTAAAGGAGGAGAAAAAAATGGATATATCTGGCTATATTCTTTTTGTTTGTTTTTGCTTTTATGTATAATTGTAAACTAGCCAATTTCCCAGTGAATTATTTTGAATCCAAGTAACAGCTGTAAATCAAGAAAGGCTATATTCACTGAACATTAGGTATTTTAACAACAACAATGACAAGGCAGCTATCTATATATTTCCAAATTCTTTGATGTTTAGTATTTCCAAATACCTGTATGTCTTGTTTTTGCAGTCAAAACAATCAGCTCAATGAAACTCTCATAGCATGAAATAGTGATCCCACAAAAAAACAAGTGCTCTTAGGAGCCTCAAATGATCTTATACACTTTAGGAAAAATCAGGTCAGTAGCAATCATAATAGTTTATAAAATACTGCTTTTTGTTATAAAAGGAATGTATGCTCATGAAATGTTTTACATAATATAAAAATTTAAAAGAAAGTCATGACCTATAATTTTAACACTAAAAGATAATTGCTGAAAATATATTGCCCCATAACTGAGAAAACTTGCTCTCTCTCTGTGTTGATGTGTGTGTGTCTGGGTGTATACATACACATGCATGCATGCATGCATGCTATTTTGAAGTATAGGTTGGGTGTGAGGGCTCAACCATCTGTCACCCTGAACCAGAACAAGGAATCAGAGACTAGGGAGAGAGAAAGCTTGCCTCTCCTTGAGTCCTGTGGCAAAGATTGTTTTTAGATGCTGCTCTTTCCATAGTCACCTATCATCACTTGCCTGCTGTTTTTCCTTCAGGGAGTCTTAAAACTTGTGATTTGCACCTCAAAATTATTGGTGAGGCAAACTTTTACCTCTACTGCTGATCTTTGCTTCTTCCCAGAGCCAAGAAGAATACAGCTCCAGGACTTTCCTGGTGGCGCAGTGGTTAAGAATCCGCCTGCCAATGCAGGGGACACAGGTTCGAGTCCTAATCCGGGAAGATCCCACATGCCGCAGAGCAACCAAGCCTGTGTACCACAACTACTGAGCCCACATGCCACAACTACTGAAGGCCATGTGCCTACAGCCCTTGCTCCGCAATGAGAAGCCACCACAGTGAGAAGCCCGCGCACTGCAACGAAGAGTAGCCCCCACTTGCCGCAACTAGAGAAAGCCCACGCGCGGCAACAAAGACCCAATGCAGCCATAAATAAATAAATAACAAAAAGAGAATACAGCCCCATCCAAAATCTCTTTCCTAAATGGGCAACAGAAAGGCAGCAGTGGGAAGGTTTCAGGCTGAGGCACCCAGGCTGCCATCTTCCCAGAAACCTTGCTCAGGATCTTGATAGAATGTTTTCTCTGTTTATTATCAGGTAGGCTAAAAATATCAGTAATGTTTTTATTAAAATGTTTTCACCTGACTGCTGTAAGTTAAGCTAAGACACCAAACCTACTCTAGATCCTGATATGGTTTCTTCTTGAAACTCTCCTTCCAGCCTTGACTCAACTTGAGGCAAAGATGGCAGAGTTGGCAGTGCCCCAAGGGGTTGTAGGCAGAGAAATCCTGTTGCTTTGCACTGAGAGGAGGTGCCTTGTGTTAGTGAGTCCACACTCGTTCTGCTTGCCACATGACAGGCCAGTAACTTGGGAGAAGAGGTGTTTGGGCAAGGAATACCGACTTTATTTAGAAAGCCGGGAGTCTGAGGAGATGGCAGACTAATGTCCTAGAGAACCGTTTTCCCCAAGTCAGAATTCAGGCTTCTCTTATACTAAAAGGGGAGGGGGTGTGGTTGGTTGTTCCAAACCTCTTGGTGTCTGAATCCTTTGTTCTTGCAGCTGTCCACGTAGGTCAGGTCACGTTGTTCCTGTAAACCTCCAACAAGACAGATGTTATTCTCTGTTCTGCAACTTTTTATCTCTGTATGAATAGAAAAGTGCTCTACCTTTAAAGGTCAGAGCCTTGAGAATGGGCTATCCTGTATATTTCAGGCTATAGGCAACGCTCTTAACTTGAAGCAAAAGCAATAGAATACAAAAGATGAAAGTAAAAGAAACAAATCTAATACGGAGTCAGGTTTCCTCTTCCCTGTTACACTAGACGGGATCTCCTGATTTTTGTGACCCCCAGTGCGACTGAGGCAGCATGCCTTAATGGGCAGAACTGCTCCCCTTTTCTGTGGTTTGGAGACTTCTGTCTGTGAGACGTGGAGAGAGGAGACAGCCTCCCAGTACCTCAGAAGAAAGGTGAGAGGTTCCAGTTTTACATGCCTGGCCTGTAAGTGTGGAACATGTTATGCCTGCAGGTTTGCCACAGTAGAGAGATTCCAACAGCCTGACTGCACAGTATGGAAGGAAGGCAGGACCCTGAGTGGGTGAAGAAAATTTACAACCTGTTCATTGGAAGAGCAGGACCTAGCTGATCAGAACAGACGGCTCCCAGTGAACTAGAACTAATGGAAGAGAATTTAAATAAAAACCTATGGGAACTCTCAAGGAGATAAAACAAGAGCATTGAAAGTACTCAGGGAACAAGATATCAATCTTTCTGCATTTCAAAGTTGAATGGATGAACCTCAAAATAGATGATTTCTTCTGAGCACAGAATTAGTACCTTGAAAGAAATATCTCACAACAGAAAGCCAAAACACAGAGGTAGATAGCATGTAGAACAGGGGTCCGCGGCCTGTTAAGAACTGGGCCGCACAGCAGGAGGTGAGTGGCAGGTGAGCGAGTGAAGCTTCATCTGCCGCTCCCCATTGCTCCCTATCACTCGCGTTACTGCTTGAACCAACCCCCCGCCCCCCATTTCCATGGAAAAATTGTCTTCCACGGAACCGGTGCCTAGTGCCAAAAAGTTTGGGGACTGCTGATGTAGAAGACGGTAAGATGTTTGGATGATAGCCCTAGGAGAATTATGCTGGGTATCCTGAATCCTAAAATACAAGAAAAAATATTTTTAGATTCCAGCAGGGAAAGAAAAGATGCTCTTTATATATGAAAAAATATCCAAATAGCTTCGGATATCTTATCAGCATCACTAGAAAGTAGAAGACAATGGAATAAATTAGTGGGTCATTGAGAGCGAAAAACTGTGGTCCAAGAACTCAATTTCCAGTTGATAAATCATATATCACTCATCTATGAGGACAGTATGGTAGGCAGAATTGTAAAGATGTGATCCCAGCATTCCTCCCTTATTAGTCAAACACTAATCTAGATACTGATGTGAAGGGATTTTGCAGATGTGATCAAAGACTGGAGTCAGTTGGCCTTAAGATATGGAGATTATCCACATGGGTCTGACCCAATCAGGTGGGCCCTTTATAAACAAGAGAGTTTTCTCTGACTGGCAGCAGAAGATAAAGTCAGAGATTTACCCCATTGCTGGCTTTCAAGGTGGAGGGGACCACATGCTAAAGAGTGCGGGCAGCCTTTGGGAGCTGAGAGTGGTCCCCAGCTGATAGCCAGCAAGAAAATGAAGACACCCCTGCTGTACAATAACAAGGAACTGAATTTGGCCATCACTCTGTATGAGTGAAGAAGTGGATTCTTATCCAGAATTTCCAGAGAAGGAAATATCTTGGACAACACCTTGACTTTAGCCTATGAATCCTTAAGCAGAGATTCTAGCCAAGTTTCCCTGAATTTCTGACCTATAGAGTTTTGAGATAATAAATGTTTTAAATTGTGGGGGTTTTTTTCCCCCAGTTTTATTGAGAAGTAATTGACATACATCACTGTCTAAATTTAAGGCCTACAGCATGGTGGTTTGATTGTGAAATGATTACCACAATAGGTTCAGCTAACATACATCATCTCATATAGATACATTTAAAAAAAAGGAAAGAAGAAGAAAAATATTTTTCTCCTTGTGATAAGTACTCTTAGGATTAACGCTCTTAACATCTTTCCTACATACCATACAACAGTGTTACCTGCAGTCACCATGTTGTACATTACCTCCCCAGTAGTTATTTATCTTATAACTAGAAGTTCATACCTTTTGACTGCCTTCCTCTAATTCCCTCTCCCCCTACCCTCTGTCTCTGGTAACAACAAGTCTGATCCTTTTTTCTATGAGTTTTTTTGGGTTTTTTTCAGATTCCACATATAAGTGAGGTCATACAGTATTTGTCTGTCTCTGTCGGACTTATTTTACTTAATGTAATGCCTCTAAGTTCCACCCATGCTGCTGCAAATGGTACGATTTCCTCATTTTTCATGGCTGAGTAATATTTCATTATATGTGTGTGTGTGTGTGTGTGTGTGTGTATACATATATACACACACACATATATATATTTATCACAACTTCTTTACCCATTCATCCATCCATGGACACTTAGGATTATTTTTATTTATTGGATATTATAAATAATGCTGCTGTGAACATGGGGTTGCAGATATCTTTTTGAGTTATTGTGTTCATTTCCTCTAGATATATTCCCAGAAGTGGAATTATTTGCTAGATCATATGGTAGTTCTACTTTTAATTTTTTGAGGAATATCCATACTGTTTTCCATAGTGGCTGCACCAATTTACATTCCCACCAACAGTGCACAAGGGTTCCCTTTTCTCCACACCCGCATTAGCCTTTGTTATCTCTTGTCTTTTTTTTTTTATAGATGTTTATTGGAGTATAATTGCTTCGAAATACTGCATTAGCTTCTGTTGCACCACAAAGCAAATCAGCCATATGCATACACATGTCCCCCTTATCTCTCATCTTTTTGATGATGGCTATTCTAACAGATGTAAGGTGATATTTCATTGTGGTTTTATAAATTGTGAGGTTTGTGTTCATCTGTTATTCAGCAATAGAAAATTAATACAAAGTTATTTTGAACCATATATGTTTTCAGAGAAGGCTCTGCCCCATACCGTATCTTGAAGGAAACACTGAAGAAAGTACTCTCATTGAATCAAAATAGAAATTTCAAGATAGAGGAAAGTAAATGTAGAGCCAACAGGGATGAGCACTGAGCCTTTCATTATAGGTGATTAAATGTACATGAAAATGATTGAAATTTGTAAGATGAAAATTAATGTAAATGTTATTGAGTTAACCTGGTACTTAAAATTCTAAATTATCTCAGCAAAATCCAGGACGTGAAAGGGATTGGTGGTAAAGTATCAGCATCTCTTCCTAAATGTTTTACTTGATCAGTGAGAATAGGGATGGGAGAGCAGAGGGAAAAGTCACACAAGACTTTAGTTAAGGAGGTAGAATGAAGAGATGGTTTACTCAGCCAGTAAAAGTGAGGGAAGGAGAAAAGAAGAAACAACTAAGTTTATTAAATAATAAAAATAAAATAAGATGGAGGAAAGGAATCCAGGTATATTGGCTGTTGTAATAAATGGGAAGTGCTGAATCCCCCATCGAAAGACAGAGGCAGTCAGATTGGGTTAAAAATCAGTACTTGTGTTATTTGCAATACATTTAAAGCGATAGAGAAATGTAAAAAGTGAAAGATTAAGCAAAGATGTATAAAGCAAACACAAACTCAAAGGAAACAGGAACATACCTGGTGTAATAAAAGGACCTTCAAAGCCAAAAGCATTTAATCAGACAAAAAGGGATGTTATGTGGTGATAAAATTCACAGTCCACCAAGAAGATAAAACGACCACAAACTTGAATCATCAAATAAGAACTGCTAAGTGTATAAAGCAAAAATTCCTTAAAATACAAAGAGATGAAGATAAAAATGAAATGATACCTCTTAATATATGTCTCTTAGAATTTAATGAATCAATGAGGTAGAGGATTTAAGTAATACAACCAACAAAATTGTATATCTATATTTTATACCTATTTGGAGAGATAAGAACATAGGACAGATGCAGAAATTTGTACGGTACAATAAAATATACTTTGCTTTCTCATGCTCATGGAACATGAACATGAAAAAGCATGCTGGGTTTTTTTTTTTTAACATCCTGATTGGAGTATAATTGCTTTACAATGTTGTGTTAGTTTCTGCTGTAAAACAAAGTGAATCATCTATACGTATGCATATATCCCCATATCCCTTCCCTCTTCGTCTCCCTCCTAACCTCCCTATCCCACCCCTATAGGTGGTCACAAAGCACGGAGCTGATCTCCCTGTGCTATGCCACTGCTTCCCACTAGCTATCTGTTTTACATTTGGTAGTGTATATATGTCAATATCACTCTCTCACTTCGTCCCAGCTTACCCTTCCCCCTCCCCATATCCTCAAGTCCATTCTCTACATCTGCATCCTTATTCCTGTCCTGCCTATAGGTTCATTAGAACCTTTTTTTTTTCTTTAGATTCCATATATATGTGTTAGGATATGGTATTTGTTTTTCTCTTTCTGACTTACTTCACCCTGTGTGACAGACTCTAGGTCCATCCACCTCACTACAAATAACTCAATTTCATTTCTTTTTATGGCTGAGTAATATTCCATTGTATATATGTGCCACATCTTCTTTATCCATTCATCTGTCGATGGACACTTAGGTTGCTTCCATGTCCTGGCTATTGTAAATAGAGCTGCAATGTACATTGTAGTACATAACCCTTTTTGAATTATGGTTTTTCTCAGGGTATGTGCCCAGTAGTGGGATTGCTGGGTCATATGGTAGTTCTATTTTTAGTTTTTTAAGGAACCTCCATACTGTTCCCTATACTGGCTGTATCAATTTACATTCCCACCAACAGTGCAAGAGCATTCCCTTTTCTCCACACCCTCTCCAGCATTTATTATTCGTAGATTTTTGATGATGGCCATTCTGACTGGTGTGTGGTGATACCTCATTGTAGTTTCAATTTACATTTCTCTAATGAGTAGTGATGTTGAGCATCCTTTCATGTGTTTATTGGCAATCTGCATATCTTCTTTGGAGAAATGTCTATTTAGGTCTTCTGCCCATTTTTGGATTGGGTTGTTTGTTTTTTTGATATTGAGCTGCTTGAACTGCTTATATATTTTGGAGATTAATCCCTTGTCAGTTGCTTCATTTGCAAATATTTTCTCCCATTCTGAGGGTTGTCTTTTCATCTTGTTTATGATTTCCTTTTCTGTAGCATGCTGGGTATTTTTTACACCAGGTGTGTGCTTAGACAAAAAAAGCTTAATAAATTTTAAAATTTAGAAATTTTACAGGCTATATTATCTAACCATAATCTCGTAAAACCAACTACCAGAATTTTAACTATGTGAAAAGTAAAAATTCACTATTAAAAATGTGTGTATCAAAGAGGAAATCAAAGTTGAAATCAAATATTATCTATAAATTTGCGAAAATGAGAAAAACATTTCAACCAAGACAGAAGAACATAACTAAAGCTACACACAGAGCAAGTTTTATGGTCTTAAAACATATTAACTGGAAAGGAGAGACTGAAAATAAACTAATAGATTATCTAATGATTAAACATTTTTCCATTTCTGAAATAGAACAACTTCATCATAACGTGTATATATATATATATATATATATTTTTTTTTTTTTTTTTTTTTTTTTTGCGGTACGCAGGCCTCTCACTGTTGTGGCCTCTCCCATTGCAGAGCACAGGCTCCGGATGCACAGGCTCAGCAGCCATGGCTCACGGGCCTAGCCGCTCCACAGTATGTGGGATCTTCCCAGACCAGGGCACGAACCCATGTCCCCTGCATCGGCAGGCAGACTCTCAACCACTGCGCCACCAGGGAATCCCCATAATGTGTATTTTTTATATTGTTTCTTTGGCTAACTAATATTTTGATATCAGATTTATACTTGTCTTATAAAATGAGTTGGGTGGTATACTTATTTTTTCCCCATGTTAGAATTTGTTTAAGCTTGTTATTATTATTGTCACTATAACTATTTCTGTTAAGTGCAATGTTTAGTAGCAGTTGACCAAAAAACTATGTGGGCTTGATGCTGTCTTTGTGGGAAAGAATATTTACTACTGATTAAATTTCTCAAGCAATTAACGATTTTTAATTTCTTCTTAAATCATTTTGGTAATTTATATTTTCCTAGGAATGTATGCATTTCATCAAAGTCTTTAAATGTGTTGATGTAAAGTTGTTCATAATATGCTCTTATCTTTTAAATCTGTGTTCCATCTAGAGTTCTCTCTCCCTTTTCATTGCTAATATTGTTTTTTTTTTTTTTTTGCGGTATGCGGGCCTCTCACTGTTGTGGCCTTTCCCGTTGCAGAGCACAGGCTCCAGATGCGCAGGCTCAGCGGCCATGGCTCACGGTCCCAGCTGCTCCGCGGCATGTGGGATCTTCCCAGACGGGGGCACGAACCCATGTCCCCTGCATTGGCAGGCAGACTCTCAACCACTGCACCACCAGGGAAGCCCGCTAATATTGTTTATTTATATCTCCTTTTTTCTTGATTATCTTGACAAAGATTTTTTTTAACTAGGTTTTTCAAAGGACCAACTTTGATTTTGTTGATTCTTTCATTTTATTTCTGATCTTATTGTTTCATTTTTTCTACATCATTTGTATTTTTTTTTCTGTTTTTCTTTCTTTAACTTCTTCTGCCATTTATCTTTCTCCTACTATAAGCAATTACAGGTGTAATTTTCTTCTGAGCATCACTCTAGCTGTAACTGCAGCTAGAGCCCATAGTATTTTTTAACATTGTGCTATATTTGCACTCTCTTCCTCTCTCTCCCCAACCATACAGACACACACTCGTACAGATACATAAATCTGCACACAAAAAAACAGCAATTCCTTATGGTTCAACCATAAAATGTAAAAATATATCATTAGTCATAGAAAAATTACTTAATTTTGTATTGATATTAGTCATATTTCTAAGAGTGTATCCAAAAGCCTGTTTAATTGGGTGTTTGTGTATATGTCCTTCATCTAAGCTCATGTCCTTCTATAATGATTGCATAGTGATAAAATGTTTTGTCTGCTTGCCCTGGTTTTAGTTTTGCTGTTGAAGTTGATATACTGTTTTACTAATTTGGATTTTAGATTGGTTTCTGATTTTATGAAAGAATATTCCACAACATTCAACATTCACATCTTCTTTGCTTTGCAGTCCCTCTAATGGTAGCCTATAGTGAATATTCAAACAGTGGAAAAGGCAGCAACCTTGGTTGGGTAGTTAAAAAAAAAAAATGTAATGTTCTGATCTCCTGGCAAGATTAACACTATTTCACAGAACCACATGTCAGTGTTGCCAATTTAAGGACTTATTTTGCTACCAAAACTTATTTTTTAGAATACCACTTAAAGGATGTGTATAGAGTATATTATGCATATAAATTTCTTGATCTTAATTTTATTTGTAAGAATGACTCATTGTTGCCAACAGGCAGGGCCACAAAGGAGCACTTACAACATGGTAGCGTTACAAGCAAGGTGGATTAGATAGTGGTGACTTCTTCCTTCTGTACCCCAGGCACCTGCTAGTGTTTCCTGATCTTGCTTTCTACTTGACGTGTGTATTCCTTTGAGCCACTAACATCTCTGTGTTGATTAAACCCTAAGACTCATAGCAGAAGTATACTTCTCCAAATTTTCTCAGTTTCTCAACTGATTTTTCTGGAATTTGAGATTTGGAAAAACTTGCACATCTGCCTGGAAATGCTGCAGAGTAACTCCCATGTGGACACACTGTCTGTGTGTTTACTGGTCTGTGCATTCCGTCTCTTCTACATCTCTGACCTTCCTCCTGGCATCATTATTCCTTTGTCTTGGTGCATCTTTTCTCTAGTGAGAGGCTGCTGATAATGAAAATGTCTTTATTCAAACTCATTCTTGACAGATAATATTAATGAGCATTCAATTCTTGTTTGATGGCTACTTTCTCTAATCACTTTAAGGCTATTATTACTCTGTCTTAGTTCTTGCCTTGCTGTTGTTGGGAAATCAACTCCTTGTAGCGCAGACTTCTCTGGGTAGAGGGTAACCTATGTTGCCTTAGACAGAGTGGGGGTTGCAAAACAGCTGTTGCTGATCAAAAGGATTACTGTTGACCTTGGGTCAGGTCCCAGGAAAATGAGAACGATTCCATGTGTCTTTGACTTTTACCTCATTGTAAGGGGCCAATTGTAGGGGCCCAGAAGTTTGAACTCACTATTATACACAAAATTCAGAGGTGGTTGTTTTTTAAAGAAAGAGAACTAGCAAATGTTAGCTTCAGATGTTTATAAGAAATTATATTACTGTTTTGCTATAATATAGGTACTCATTACATATGTTAAAGAGGATTTTTATTCATATTTTTAAAATTAATTAATTAATTAATTATTTGGCTGTGTTGGGTCTCCGTTTCTGTGCGAGGGCTTTCTCTAGTTGCGGCAAGTGGGGGCCACTCTTCATCGCGGTGCGCGGGACTCTCACTGTCGCGGCCTCTCTTGTTGCGGAGCACAAGCTCCAGACGCGCAGGCTCAGTAGTTGTGGCTCACGGGCCCAGTTGCTCCGCGGCATGTGGGATCTTCCCAGACCAGGGCTCGAACCCGCGTACCCTGCATTGGCAGGCGGACTCTCAACCACTGCACCACCAGGGAAGCCCTATTCATATTTATTTTAAATTCCTATGTTCTTTATTTCTTTAGTCAGAGTGCATAAGAAAAGAGCTAGAATAAATTTTCTATCAAAGTCAAAGAAAATACATAGCAAATGTTCTTAAATTTTCATGTAAATTATTGTAGAAAATGTGGATTCAAAGTCTGGTTGGTTTAATATGACACTGTGGCATAATAGATCTAGGAATGGCTCCAACAATTGAATTCAATTATCAAAATACAAGTTGACCAACAAACTAATAAAACTTAACCTTGTCAAAGCAATTTCTCTAAGTATAAATTAAATACCTACTATCTCACTACTTTAACCAATTAGCAGAGACTACATTTTAGATGAGGCATTCATTGAATTATACATTAATAACATTTCCTGTGTTGATACAGCATATGCTAGTCTTACTGTAACCCTGCTACATTTCAAAGTAAATCACTGCTTTGTAAAAAGTTCTTTTTTTATGTGTTAGTATTTGATATTCTGCAAAATGTCATTTACTCTCTACTATATTTTTCACACTTGCTAGGAAAGAGTATTTGTCTCTTTTGGGAAGGGTGAAAAATTTAGTTTTATTTTACTGTCTACTCATATTTCAGGAGGATAATTAAATATTGTATGTGTGGCAAGTTTAGTATTTATTTGCAGGATTAGCCTAGTATCTAAATGAAAAATATTGGTCTGATAAATGTTTTCTCTTCTTAAGATATGGATGATTTTGAGATACAAAAGTAGCAATAATATTTAACTACTACTTATATGACTGTGGAAACAGAGTCAAGTTATTGTTCTAAGGTTATGAAATGGAGTGTAATAGCATTAATTTGTTATGCTCAAGTACATGCTTATTCATTTTTAAACTAAGTGTTGTGAAGCTACTTTACCTGCACTATGTTCTTGGGAGATATGGCGGTAAATAAGAGAACCCCTACCCTCGTAAAATTTGTAGTTTATCAAGGAAAGTGTGTAATGAACAAATATTAACTGTTGCACTTAATACAGGTATATCTTCTAGAGCTGGTATTAAAGTTTCCAAATAATTCATATTCTACAAAATTATTTAATAAAACAGGGCTTTATTGGGATAAGCTAAGTTTTGATGAGTTAACAATAACAAGAACAACAAATGTTCCTTAGTGATAAGAAGCAACACATTTGTATTTCTCACTTAAGCTAGATATCCAGAGTTGGTTGGCAAAGGGCATCTGTTCATCTTAGTCTGACAGAGGCAAAATTATCTTATAAAGCTGCCATTTCAACTGGTGTCATTTAGGGTCCAATTTAGTAGAGGCAGAGAGGTAGAAATTCTTGTACTGGCAATTAAATACTTCTGCCCCAAAGGGACATATGTTACTTTCACTCACATTTCACATGGCCATCTAATTTCAATGGGATGGAAGAGTGCAATCCTCTAGGTACCCAGAAGTAAAAGAGAACAGAATATTGATGAACAATGGTAATATTTCCCACAGATCGTAAATCTGATTACCAAATTTTCCATACAGTCTTTCTCCCACCCATGTTACACACTCCACCCTCAACAAGCAAGATAATCTCAAATTCTCATTTAATCATGGCATTAAGATCAAAATCCAGGATTTCTGAATGATACAAAATATTCTTCATATCAAAGGATAATGTGTAGTGGTTATCAGATTCAGCTATGGTTACTGTTGATCCTAAGAATTCTGAAGTAAAAATACAAGTTATCTCCCCCTGACCCCATGCCACATACCCAATATATAATGGTGAGATAAAGATGGGATAACAGTAATAAACAACCCCATTTATGATGAGAAAAAATAGAAGACACACAAGAGTCACTGGTTCATACATTTTCTAAATTCCACTGGCAGATACGGTGAGGGCCACATACTTTGGGAGTGAGGACTGCTCATTAATAAGCCCTTGTAAATACTCTTAGGAGGAGATCCCTTGCTCACTGTTGTCCATGGCCCTTAGCTCTGTCCTCCTAGAGAGACTGCCTTTTCTATTATACTGCTTGGCCAAATCTGAAATAGGTATTGGGGAATATGCTGATACTGGGAACTTTGTAAGTTAACTGATCACTTTCTATGTGTGGGCATCTGGGTGACCAAGAGTCATGTTAAGTCTCAAATAGTCATGAGCTCCTGATTCTTTTATCAGTACAGCTCTCTCAAAAATTTAATAACATTCTTATCTATTCGATTCTAGAAATCTCAGTCTGCCAGTAGCCACACCCCTCATTCTTCCCAAGGATCCCAAAACTGCTACATGGGCAAAGTTGAATCAACAAATTTCTCCACTTTTTGACTAATGGAAGGCACCTTGAGTCTGTTGGCTTTGGTGCAAGAGCCACATCTTATACTCTTTACACTGAGTCATTTTTTTCGTTTGAAAAGTTACTGTGTCAGGACTCCCATTTCTGGCCATGGTGGCACAACATGCACCTGATTTAATCTCCTGCTTTATACAACTAAAAAGCTGGGAAAATATATGAAACAACTGTCTTCACATATTGGATATAAGGCAGCACAGGACTGTGATTGCTGAGAAATGGGAAACAAATGAATTGGGTTCTAGGATGGCCTAATTTTCTACCTGGAGCCACATTTGGACCAGTGAAGCAGGAAGAGGATGCCAAACAGAACTTCAGTTGCCTCAATAAGTTGAGAAGGCAGAGGTAAGAGTTCAGAGTATCTGAGGTGGTCAGAAATTGTGAAAGAGTTCTAGAGGGGAAAAAAATGTCACAGAAAAGAGCTCAAGAAATCTGACTATGAGTTCCCTAGACTCTTTAGCTGAAAAACAATCTGTGCCTCGGATGAAATTCTGTAAAATCAAGCAAGGGAGCCTCTGGGGAGCTGTGAGCTGAACAGTTCCCAGAACTCACCCAGAGCCACAGTAAAGAGTTCTCGATAATCACTCAATAGAGACCAAGGAGGGCCACACCTTAGTCATGGGGTTAAGCTAGACCTAAAAGTAAAGGCTACTCTAGATCCTAACAAATCTTAAACAAAACTTGGAAGGATCAAACTAAACAGCAAGTATAATAACTTGATTGTCCAGCAGAACAAAGCCCAAACTCCTTAAAGGAAGACAACAAAATCAAGATTCTCATCAATATAAACTTCATGATATCCTGGGTGTGAAAAAAATTACTAAATATAAAAAAATCAGGAAAATGAAACCCATAATTAGAGGACAAGTCAGTCAACAGAAACAGACCCAGTAGCCAATAAATATTAGTAGAGAAAATGCAGTCTTTTAAACAAACTGTGCTGGCTTTATTATATCTATAAGGAAGACAAATGAATTTTGACTTTTACCTCATGCCATACACAAGAATAAACTTGAAATGGATAACTCAACTAAATATATATGCTAAAGCTATAAATCTTCTATAAGAATAAATAGGTAAAAATCTTTATGACCTTGGGATAAGCAAAGTTTTTTGATAAACACCAAAAGCATAAAAATCATTGATATATTAGAGTTTATCATTATTGAAACAGCCACTCTTTGAAAGACATCATTAAGAAACTGAAAGTAGAAACTACAGATTAAATAAAAATATCCAACAGGTACATAAAATACACGTAAGAGTTATTTATATATTCTAAATATGTAAAGAACTCTTGCAACTCATCAATAGAAGACAAATTGTCCAATATACTAAGAACCAAAGATTTGAACAGGCATTTCACAAGAGTGTGTACAATGGTCAGTAAGCACATGAAACAATGCTCAACATCATTAGTCATCAAAGAAATGCAAATTAAGTTCACAATGAAAACCACTCCACATTAACTTGAATCGCTGAAATTAAAACTGACAACCCTAAATGTTGGTGAGGATGTGAAGCAATTGAAACTGTCATATATTGCTGGTGGGAAGGTAGAATGGTACAACCACACTGGAAAACTCTTTGGCATTTTCTTATCCAGATAAACAGGTACATATCATATGACCTAGCAATTCTACATCTAGATAGTTACTCAAGGGAAATAGAAACATTTGCCTACACAAAGACTTGTATATGATTGCTCAAAGAAGCCTAATTTATCATAGAAAAACTGCATACAATCCAAATTTTCATCAATATATAAATGGATAAACAAATTGCAGTAGTCCGTGTAATAGTATACTACTTAGCAAGAAAACAAAATGACTTTCTGATACACATACCAGCACAGACAAATTTTTTAAATATGCTGGGTGGAAGAAGCCAGATACAAAGGAGTACATACCGTATAATTTTGTTTTATAAAATTCTAAGGAAGACATATGTAATCTATAGTGGCAGAAAGCAGATCAATTGCTGATTGGGGCCAGGAGTAGAGAGAGATTGAGAAAGGACATGAAGGAAACCCTTTATGAAGATGAAAATGTTCTATATTTTGATTGTGTATTGTTGCCAAAACTCACCAAACTTATAACTTAAAATATATGAATTGTTCGTAAATACAGTTGATTTTTTTACATTATGGTTCTTTGTCTCTTAAAGGCATACTCAAGCTTACCTTTTATTCTTCAAAGTCAAGAAAAACTTTTAATTTTGAACTTTTACCTCTACAAGACCCTGAATATTTTGTGTTCTGTCTGTTCCACTTTCCCTTGAAAACCAAACAATTCTTTTATGACCCCAAGTCTTTTTCATTTTACCTTGTCAAAAACAGCCTGTGTTAGTCTTCTAGGGCTGTCATAACAAAATACCACAGACTGGATGGCTTAAATAACAGAAATTTATTTTCTCACAGTTCTGGAGGCTGGAAGTCCAAGATAAGGTGCTGGCAGGGTTGATTTCTCCTGAGGCCACTCTCCTTGGCTTGCAGACAGCTGTCTTTTGGCTGTGTCTTCACAAGGCTTTTTTCTCTGTGCTTTGGTCCCTGGTGTCTCCCTCTCTCTTCTTACAAGGACAACAGTCATATTGTATTATGACCTCGCCCTTTTGACCTCTTTTAACTTTACCTCTTTAAAGGTCCTATATCAAAATATTGTCACATTGGGCATTAAGGCTTCAACACAGGAACTGGGGGGACATGTTCCAGCCTGTAACTTTCTGCTCTTTCCCCTGCCCCCAGATTCATGTCCTTTTCACGTGCAAAAACATTCATGTCATCTCAATAGACCCCCAATTCTTAATTCATTCTAGCGTTAACTCAAGCCCAAAGTCTCATCTAAATATCTAAATCAGGTATGGGTGAGACTCGAGGTACAATTCATTCTGAGGCAAAATTCCTCTCCAGCTGTGAATGAATGAAGCCAGACAAGTTATGTGATTCCAGAATATAGTGGTGGGACAGGTATAGTTCAGATATTCCCGGGTCAAAAGGGAGAAATTGGAAAGACAAAAGGGGTGATCGGTTCCAAGCAAGTCCACAACCTAGCAAGGCAAATTTCATTAGATTTTTTTTTTTTCCTTTAGATCTTAAAGCTCAGGAATAATCCTCTTTGGTTCCACCCTCTCTGCTCTCCAGGCCCACTGGGGCTTAACTCTTCGGTGAGGGCAGCACAGTCCTCCAAGGCTCTGAGTGATAGCCTTGCCTTTGAAGCCAAGGAGAAGGTAGCCCTGACCCCGCCTGTGGTGGCAGTGGCAGCCCTGCTGAGTTCTGAATCATCCTTGGTCACTCTTACCTTTTCTTGAACCACAATGCATGTTGGCAGTCAGATAGCTCTATTGTCCCATCCTGTAGAATCCCGGAATTCTGACAGCTGTCCTTCATTTCATCCTGCCTCTGTCCCCTTTACTTCATACTGGTAGTGTCCCTGCTGATATAATCCCATCTCTATTCCTGGTTTCTGCTGCGATGGCTGATTAAACCCATTGAGTCACACCCAGAATCTCTTTATCAAATGGTTTTCCAACCACTCCCTTGCTATTCTTTTCTGAACTCATTTTCTCATTTTTTGCAATATGGATAGGCTGAGAATTTTCCAAATCTTCCAGTTCTGGTTACTTTTTGCTTAAAAATTACTTCAATTTCTCTCTTTCCTCTCAACATTTTACTATAAGCTGTCAGGAGGAATCAGGCTGCACTTTCAACACTTTGCTTAGAAATCTCCTCAGCTAAATATCCAAGTTCATCACTTTTAACTTCTACTTTCCACAAAATATAGAACACAGTTTGGCCAAGTTCTTTGCCACCTAGCTGGCACTGTAAGTCTTCACAGGGCCATTCTACCATTCTATCAAGTTCAGGATGGTGGGGAAGATGGTAATACCAGTGAATTCTATGAGCATGGGTCCATTGTCTCACTTCATTTGCTGTACATTGAGTTCCTTGATCAGAAGCAGTGCTGTGTGGAATACCGTGACAGTGGGTAAGACATTCTTTATGTCCAAGGATGCTACTTTTGGCAGAAGCATTGCATGCAGGGAAGACAAATCCATTTCCAGAGTAAGTGTCTCTTCCAGTAAGAACAAAATGTTGTCCTATCCATGGTGGAAGGGATTCAGTGTGATCAAACTGCCACCAGATAACTGGCTGATTATCTTGGGCAGTGGTGCCACACTGGGGACTCAGGATCATTCTTTACTGCTGGCAGACTGGGCACTTAGTAGCAGCAATAGTGCAGTCAGCCTTGCCGAGTGGAAGTCCATGTTGCTGAGCCCACGTACAACCTTTATCCTTGCCACCATGGCCACTTTGTCCCTGAGCCCATTGGGTGATGACAGGGGTGACTGTGAAAAGAGGCTAACTAGTATCCACAGAACAGGTCATTCTTCCACTTAATTATTCAAAGCCTCCTCTGCTGAGGTCACCCATTGGTGAACATTCACATGGGATACAAATATATTCACATTTTTTTCCCATTCGGAGAGGTTTATTCACATAAATCTTCCCCAGATTTCCTTGTCACCAATCTTCCATTGCTGCTCATTCCTTGGTGCATAATCTAACCCCAAGTTTCTGCAGGCAACAGTGTTATCAAATATTTTTCCATTGTGTAACATGGACACTATTTTTAAACTTCCATTATCATTATCCATTACCTACAGAACAACTACTTAAGCCAACCCCACATATTTTAAGATTTTTGTTATGGCATCATCCTACTCCTCACACCAAACTATGAATTAATCAGTTTAGTCTACGATCAATCTCAGGGGCTTAAAGCAGCAAATATTTATGCTTCACACCCATTACTTGTCCAAAATGAGTCTTCTGCAGGGGCGCTCTGCTCATCATTGTTGCGCAGGGACTCAGGCTGAGGGAGACCCCACACATGGCTTCAGGGTGAGAGAGAGGTGGAAAGCTTCACATTGTCAAAGTGGTAGAGAAGTATTATCCTTTTTTGTACTCAGGATTAGAGGATGTTAGTGTTAGTGCACTTAAGTATTTTCTACCTTAAGAGTGTAAGTTTAGACATTGAAATTCACCACCTCCTTTCCATCACTGAGAACCTATGCAACTCTGTAACAAGGGCACCAACAAAAGCAATCACAAATTCTTGCACAGTTAAAAAACATAAACTCTATGATACATATAGATCTTTGCTTTAAAAAACAGAAAGGTAAGCTGGGCTTGACGGAGTTGTTATACAGAAGAGTTGAGGTTCTTGAGTTATGGAGCCAAGAGAAAAACATACATAGTTTTGGGGAATCATGCAATAAGCCCTTGCAAGAGAGAACAGTTGACTAAACTCAACCCAAGAAAAATATGATTGAATAGGTTTCATGTACAGATTCCTATTTCTCTGTGGCTTGCTGTATTTTGCTATATTAGTGGAGTTTGTTTTGAACTGTGTTACTTGTGTAACACGTTAGTATGCTGGAGAGAAAAAAATCATATATGAACCAATGCGACTTCAAGAGTACATTGTTATTCCTTACTTACCAGTGACATATGAGCTTATTTATATTACAGGAAGTATGCATTGTAGCAGAAAGGCTGTATTAAGTAGAAAAGTGGAAGGGTGCCAGAGAATCTATAGTTGTCAGCCTTATTCTAATCTGAAGTCATGAGGGATGGCTTTCTGGAGGAAGTGACTGAAGCTAACACCTGCAGGATTTTTCAAGGCCATGTTGTTGTAAACGTTAAGAGAAAAGCATTTCAAACAGAGGGAAAATTTGGGGAGAAATATTCAGAGACAAAAGGGCAAAAACAAACAAAAATCTGGGACTTTTGCAAGGAGCTAAAGAAAGTTCAATATTTTTGGAGGTGAGAGAGCAGTTGGTGTGAGATGAAACGAGAGATGTACAACAGGGCCAGACCAGGATTTTTTCCTTAGTAGAAATGGAAGAGAGTGACAAAAAAAAATTTGGTTGTTAAATGGAGACTGGTTTATTACAGGGGCGAGAGTGGGATCAGGGAGACCAGCGAGAAGGTTATTGCAGTTGTCGAAGAAAAAATTTGATCGTGGCTTGAACCCAGCTAATTACAGTGGGGAAAAGAGCAAATGGATTCAAGAGCTATCAAGGAGATAAAACAAGTAAAACCTAGGGCTGTGTGTTTGCATGTCGGGGTTGAGAACAGGGAGCATGAAGAATCAAGAATATAAGGTTAATTTTAGATCTGTTATACCTGAAACAGTAGAGATATTGCCCATTTTCTAGTCAGATATATGAGCCTGGATTTCAGAAAACAAGTATGGGCTGAGGATAAATTTGGGAGTTGACGACACAAAGATGGTTGTTAAAACCATGGAGTGAATGTAAGAATTTAGGAATTTAGGAAGAGAGTGCAGAGAAGAAAACAAAATTGAGCTTGTATGACTCTTGTTTCCCAATTGATTTTTGTACCCCAGAGAAGCTTCCCTGGCTTTCTGTGCTCTTGGTCAGTTTAGCTTAACCCCTGCGGAAACAATGGCTGTGGCGATGATCATGATGGAGCAGGTCAAATGGCAGATTGGGCCCCAAAGAGATGCATGGCTTAGAATTCAAGGGTGTTTATCCATGTTGGCTGCTCAGTGGTGGAGTGCCAGGAAGAACAGGAGGCAACCAGCTTTCTTCTTCTAGTCTAGTCTTCAAAATAGACAGGTTGCCTGAACTGCTTCCCATGCAGGCACTGGAACCAGTCCAAGATGCTGGGCAGCTATGACTGGTTTCTCTGAATTACACACAGGTAATACCATAGTCAGGTGCATTGGCTCTACCATTTAATAGTCATGGCACCTTGAGCAGCTTCTCTGTGACTCAGTTTACTTCCATGGAAAATGGGTATAATTATAGTAATTATCCAATGGGGATATTGTGAGGATTAAGTTATTCAATGCATGTAAAGCACTTAGACCTGCACTTGGCATGTAGTAACTTGAAATAACTTGAAATAAGCATAAGCTATAATTATTACTTATCTTTAGGTTCAGTGTGGGCATAGAGGTAGGGATCAAGGGAAAAATGGTAGGTAGATAACTAAAGGAAGATGGAGCTTGGCAGCTCTCCTCTGCAAGCACAGTGGGAAATAAACAGAAGTTAGTGGGTGCAGTACTAAATATGCCCATTCTCCTGGATTGTTACACAGCCATCTGCTAAGTGGTTCAGGGCCTCCAGTGCCAGGCACTGTGCACGCCTATGGTAATGTCAGGAGTCAATGAGAAAAGTGACATTTTCTTTAACATCTTTACAGGTTACCATTTAAATTGGGCAGTCACAGTTCATAAATCAGTTTTTCTGAGGCGAAAGTAAAATAATGTTTAATGAGACCAAATTTACTGGGCTGGGTATTGGCAGGACTTGAAACCCTAACCTGTACTCCGGTTTATTTAGTAACTCTGAAGCTGTCTTTCATACCAAACTTGGGTGTAACACCTGTATCATTCATTCATCCATTCAACAAATATTTGTTGAGAGCCTACATTGTGCTGGGGTGCCATTCTAAGGTATGTGAGTGATCAAAATAGGCAAAGATTCTCATCCTTGTACAACCTGTATCCTATGTTATAAGGAAGGCACAGGGAAGGTGTGGATAATTCATGTAAAACACTTTGCACAGGTTTTCTGGAAACAAAATTTCCCACCTGATTGATACAGTTTTCCATTAGTTCAACCTGCCTTTCTGACAAACTGTATTTCTGTCCTGGTAAGCATCCCTTCTCTCTGGGACTTCCTGAGTTCTCAGTTGATGTCACACACTTCAGATCTTTAAGTATACTGGAGACCATCTGGTCCAAAAGTCTCATTTTATAGTTGTGACAGTTGAGGCCCAGAAAATAAAAGGAACTTGGCTTATGTCTTCAGAGCGAGTGACTGCCTTTGTCAGATGTAAGATTACTTGTAACAAGTTTCCCCTGAGAATTAGATGAAAGTAAAAGAAAATAGTTCAGTGACTCCCCACACCCACCCCAATGCATGATTCTCCAACTCTTGAGTCTTCCAATTGCTGTTTACTTAGAGTGTATTTCTGTATAGAAGACATAGTGCTTACATCACTCAGAAATGGTTTTGGTGAAGGCAGCCATAAATACCAAAACAGCAGTGGCTTAA
The DNA here is from genome assembly GCF_025265405.1 of Mesoplodon densirostris. Classification (NCBI taxonomy): domain Eukaryota; kingdom Metazoa; phylum Chordata; class Mammalia; order Artiodactyla; family Ziphiidae; genus Mesoplodon; species Mesoplodon densirostris. The sequence goes on from NC_082663.1 coordinate 95,221,000, forward strand.
ATAAAAGAGAAATTGATTTCTGTCTCATGTAAAAGAAATGCAGAGATAGGCAGCTCAGGGGTGCTGAGGTTGCTCTGTAATCTTCATGATTCAGGTTTTTCTAGCTCACCTCTCCACCATCCCTGGGGCGTGGCCCTTGTCCTCACGTCCAAGTTGGCTCGTCTGGCCATCATATCTGTATTCTAGAGAGCAGGATAGTGTAAAGGGAAGAAAGAGGTGAAGTATGATTGTTACTGTGTCCGTATCAGCCAGGTGTGATCAGAAAAGCAGGTCTACTAAGAGTGAAGTAGAAGAAGGGATTTATTTTAGGGACTTGACCTTCCCTAAAGGGCATGGGTTAAACTGTTTATGTTCTGCTGTGTTGGTTCTGTATATGGTGCGGGGCCTGAAGATAGCACGGCAGTCCATTTAAAAGGAAAGATGGACATGTTCATGGTCAGTTTTATGTGTCATCTTGGCTAGTCTGTCATCCCCAGTCATTCAGTCAGTTGCTGTGAGGGTACTTTGTAGATGTGACCGAAGTCTGTAATCAGTTTACCTTAAGTAAGGAAGATTATCCTTGATAACCTGAGTAGGCCTGATTCATTCAGTCGAAAGGCAGAACCGAGGCTTCCCAGAAGAAGAAATTCTACCTTTGGACAGCAGCTTCTCCTTGTGCCTGGGAGGTCCAGCCTTCCCTTCTTGATGGCCTGCCTAACAGACGTTGGTCTTGCCTAGCTAGCTTTCAGTGTAAGCCAATTCCTTGCAATGATCCTCTTAATTTATATCTCCTACTGGTTCTGTTTCTCTGGCAGAACCCTGACGGACACAGATCTGGTGTGAGAGAAACAAGGATGCCCTGGAACCCACGAGGACGAAGTAGAACCTGCATTCATCTCTAACTGCCTCCAAACCTCCAACTCTGATGAGTCTGGTGCAAAGCTGGCACCCTTTGTCATGGAGCTAACGCACCTTGTCCAGAAGCTGGAGAAGCAGCAGGATCCAGCAGGAACTGCGGCAGACCCAGCTGCTATGTCATGCTGACAGGAGGAGCCAGCAGATCCGAGACAAGGTACATGAGCTGCAAGGGCACCTGACTTTACTGTGACCTTCCTAGTGTAAACATGGCTGCCGCTTCACTTCTGCCTTCCTAACCTTGCGTGAATTTCTCCTGTGCCCCATCCTAGCCCAGGACGATACAGAGAAGAGGAGTCTGGGGAACACTGTTCCAGTTTAGTTAGGTGGACACAGCACAAAACCACCACTGCCAGGTATCTTGGGGGAGGTTTCTTGGAAGCTTCCATATGCCACTTTATTTTATAGCTTACTGGCCAGGACATGCAGAACATGTCTGGCTGTATTTCTAAAAATCAGAGGTTCTCTTCTTTTGAAAGGGAGGATGACATTGGTAACTAAACCTTTCCACCAGAGGACTACTCTTTACAGGACCCAGTTCCTACCTTCTAGAGCCTAATTTTTAGGAGGGGAAATAAGATATTATGCAAACCTTTGTTGAGCTTTGTAAATAGAAATGCTTTCCCTTCATAGTCCCTTGGAACACTTCATGGAGTGTTTTCATGTTTAACAAACTTTTCATATATCAAAGTATTATCCCCGGGACAGCAGTGAACCACTATAAGCAGGTGATTCTTTACCCTAGGTGTCAGAGTGTATCTTATATAGATTAGCAGCAGGACTTTTTAAAAGCCTTTTGAGGGGATGTTGTCTTTCCCTGGAAGAAGAAAATGCAGGGTCAGTGACCAGGAGCCTCCCGTATATATGGAATGCCTTCAGGGATCTGCTTTAGTGTAATTCAGAGGAAACTCACTTATACTGTAGATTTACATAGCTCAAATAGATTTTATTTAAATGCCTCTTTGTCTGTACAAATTCAACCAATTCAATTCCAGTTCATATTTGTGCAGTAATAATACTATACAATGTATATTGAGCTTTACCACAGGCCAGGCACTGGTCTAAGCACCTTAAGTAGATTATCACATTAAAATTTCACAAGAAGCCCATGAAGTACTTACTATCACTATTATTCATATTTTACAGATTAGGAACTGAAGCACAAACAGGTAAAGTAAATTCAACAAGATCATATAAACAGCCGGGATGAACTCAGGACATGGGATTCTGGAGCCCTTCTCTTGCATTTCCCTGATTCACTCCTGGATCCTGACTCATTACAGAAATAATATATCCAGTACCCTCTCTGCTCTAAGGCAGGAAAGTGAATGCAGGAAAACATGTTTCAACAATGAGGACTTAAAGCAAGAGTTTCCACTTAGCCCACAGATAACTGCAAAGTTAAATTAATTACCCTATTCTAGGATCATTCTGATTAAATAGTTAAATAAAGAATAACCTCTGACTATATTGGGATCATCTCTAAAGGAAAAACCCTGAGACTGGAAGGTGGAAGACAGGGAAAAAGAGGCGGGGCTGGGGGGGGTGCTTAGCACCCCGACATCAGACCTGCAGGAGTGCCCTTTGATGGGGTCCAGGCTTCCCTCTACACCTAGTGCACAGAGCCCTCCCGGCTCAGTTCTGTGAGGGCAGATGCTGTTTGATGCTCCTCTGCAGCATCCAGGGCTTCTTCAGGGGCTTTGCACAACCCAGGGGCTCAAGAACTGTTTTGGGAAGGAGTCCTTGAAGGAAGGGGCTTGGGAGCCATGTATTAGGTTAGGACCTTCTAGGCTGATGCAATCTGCTCCATTTTATGCTGAAGGTAAGACTCAGCAGCAGATGTTATTTTCTCCTGTGTCACCAGTATCCACTGGAGCCAAAAACCCGTATATGGCACCATAACTAGCCTGTTTTTTTTGCGGGGGGAGAGGGGGGTCAGTGTGGGATTTGATACAGAGACAACCCAGAGGTGTGTATTCTGCTGACAAGCCCTGAGACCCCCGGTAAGCATGCAATCCACTGGCAGAGGATGTGATTCTTCATTGCCCTTGAAGTCACTTCCAACCTGTTTTGACCATGTGACTGACAGACAAAAACCCAAACAGGTTGAGTGTTGCAGAAAATATGAAATGGGCCTGAAGCCGGTAAATCCATGGAGGATTTTTTTTTTTTTCCCTAGGCATCTGATAACAAAAGGTCGCCAGCATGACAAACTGCCTGCCTGCAATTCACCTATCTCAAAGTTCTCTTGGCTCTCTTTCTCTCTCTGTCTCTCTTTTTTAACCTTGGAAATGGAATATGTGAAAGACAGACTGAACAGTAGCAATCAAAATCCTGAAGGCTAGAGACATTTCTGCCATTCACAGGATTTATGAAAAACCCCCTGTCTGTGGAAGGCTCTCCCAGCTCGAAAGGCTCAGCGTGGCTGGCGAGTTCCCTGCAGCAGCTGGAAGCTGAGCTATAAATAGAGCTGGGCTGGAAGCACCCTCCGCAGGGGGAGTGGGCGGGAGATCCCCGGCTCTTCCCTCCCCATCAGCCCGCGGCGCGCGCTCTCGGCCGGGGAAGCCTGCTCTGCGGGCTGACGACGTTAACCCTTCTGACGCCGGGCAACTCTGGGAGGCAGCGGGGAGGACGTGATGGCGAACAGGCTGGGAAGGGAAATGAAGACACGCTTCTCACCTAGTACTGGCAAACCAGAGTCTGGGATTTCTCTCCCTCCCTCTCTTTCCCCCTAAGCTCTGGTTAACCCTTGAAATTCGGCCTTGAAATACACAAGAGGGAATTTGTTCCATGATTTAAAAAAAAAAAATTGAGCGGCTGAAATCCAAATCTTTACATTAAAACCATCCCCAGTTTGGTTTGCGGAATAATGTTGGTTGTCATATTTCAGTGTAGGGTTCCCTCGCCCGTGCTGTTTCTGGACAGTTACTTTCCTCGGGAGGGAACTGTCAAACGGTGTGTGTGTGTGTGTGTGTGTGTGTGTGTGTGTGTGTGTGTCTGTCTGTGCCCGTGTGTGTTGTTTTCGGCTGATGCACACCCCTCGGTAGCCTCAAGGTCGGCAATACCCTGAGTCTTCTCGGCCCCCGCCTTCCGGGCTGGTCCCTGCCAGCCAAGGACTGGAAAAGGAGGGAGTCCCCAGTCCCGGCAGGGCATCCTGAGAACAGGTTCAGTGCTCCGCAGGGTCGGTGCTAAAGCAGGGACGGGCAAGGGGGAGCTGGGCTCCAGGAAGGTGCACTCGGAAGAGCCGCCAGTGGGCGGCAGGGACCCGGCCCGGCCCCCGCGCGCCGGGGCTTCCCCGGCGGGTGCTCGGAGCCCCGGAGAGGAGGAGCAGGCAGGGGACGCGGTGCTCTCCCGGCGGCGAACTGTCACGGAATTCGACACCCGGAAAGGCAGCTGGTCCCTGGCCAGGACTCCTGATCCTTCTCAAATGGAAACACTTTCTCCCAATGAACCTGCCGGAATTCTCAGTGGCATCTCACCTCGGCCTTGCCTCCTGGCGCATTTAACAGAGGCCGCATTTATCACTTTGAGACAAGGAAGGTTCCAAATGGAGCGGGGCTCTCGGTTGCAGAACGAGGTAAGCTGGAGACTAAGGTGACATTGACTGGGGGGGGGAGGGGCACATACTTAACCGGGACCATCCTCCCCCAGGCAAGAGGGCGAGATGAAGTTTGCCTTGGGCTTCCCCTCTTCCTGCCCCTCCCCAGGCCTTTCTGCTTTACCTTTTCCCTGCCCCCACTCACGCCTTATAAAGAAAAATTCTCCTGAGTGGGTGGCTGGTGGAGAGATTCCCTTATGTTCTTATTTTCAGCATTTTCATGTTCTACACTAGACACAGGTGCCACCGTGTGACCTGAAATTTCCCATCTCTGCTCCTCTTCCACCTTCCCTCCTTTCTGTCTTGCCTGAGTTCCCTGCTATCCTCTCTCCTGATGCAGCCTACTTTTATTTCTTTGCCCTTCCCCTTTCTAAGTTCCCTTTTCCCTCTTTGCAAATACGCATATGCAGGGAGGGAGGGGGGAGTGTTGTGACTCTGTGTGTAATGTAGGCCTGGGGTTATTGGGGGGATGGACTGATGGTCTATGAAGGATCTATCCAGCAAGCATTGTTGAGCACTTACTCTGTGCTGTTATTCAACATCTTCATGTGTACGATGACCAGATTCTCATTTTCTCGAGAATAAGCTGCTCCCCAGCTTTTGCCTGGGCACCTCTCTGCTTTCCTCTAGGCTGCAGGAATGGGCATCTGTAGGACCAGGGGCTGCTGTAGAACATGCGCAAGAGGAGGAAGCTCCTTAGATCCAAGCTAGTTGGATGCCTCTGTGCTCTCACGCTATGGAGTAGCTCTGACTATAATCACACATTAATCATGATAACCATTTATCGAGCACTTGCTATGTTTGTGGTATTGTTCTAAGAACTTTACAAGTATTCACTCATTTAAACCTCATAACAACCCCATGAAGCAAGGACAACTGTTATCTCTTTTTTACACAGGGGACAACTCAGGAACAGAAGATTTAAATAATTTGTTCATGATCACACAGCTATTAAGTGGGGGAGCTGCCACTGAAACTCAGAACATCTGACTCTGGACCACAACTCTTAATCTATTACATAGCTCTGTCATCACATATTCATCCATCTATTCTGAGATGGAGGAGTGAACAAGGCAACCAGGATCCTTGGAGCTTGTATTTTAGTTGAGGGAAATAGACAATATATTCAGCAAACAGACGGGATAATTTCAGGTAGTGGTAGATGCCACAAAGAAAAGAGAACAGGGTAGTGTGATAGGGAGTGGCGACCTTCACATGAAGTGTGGAGAGGGACATTTTCTTTGTGGTAGGAACATTCAGGCTGAGACCTTAATTCTCTGAGGAGAGGAAATACAAATAGCTTGTGAACATATGATAGTTATTACCTTTAGTACTTACGGGAATGCAAATCGAAGTCACATTGGGTATCCCTTTACACCCATTTAGTTGGCCCCATATTAAAAAGTTTGACAATATCAAGTGATTGAAGAGGATGTGGAGCCACAGGACCTTCCAACTTTGCTGGCGGGAGTATAAACTGGCACAGTGACTTTGGGAAACGGTTGGCATTGTATCCTAATTTGAACATTTGTACACCTGTGATCCAGCCGTTTAACTCACTTCTAGATTTATATCTATTAGAATCTCTTGTATATGTTCAACAGGAGACCTGTGTGTGAACATTTGTAACAATCTGGTTCCCAATAATGAAACCCTGGAAAGAACTTCAATGCCCATCACCAAGGAATAGATGAATAGTGTAATATTGTTATATAGAGGAGTATCATACAGCAATCAAAAATGAATAAAATAAGTGACACGTAACAATATGATTGGATATAAGCTATATAATATTAAATGAAAATTGGCTGAAAGATTACATATAGCATTACATATAACATGACAATCTTTTATAATATTGAAAATTAATAAAAACCCCTACTACTTAGGAATATATGTAGATACAATAACATTATATAAACAGGAAAGCAAGAGAATGAGACCCTGAGATTTGTACTTATGGTTACCTTAGATGGGGAGAAGCAGGGGGACCATATTTGTTAGAGGTGAGTCAGTGGCAGGGTCTCAGCTGAGTTTTGGCTGGTAGGGCCAGGTGTGCTTATTACATTGTTAAAAATAACTCGTAAATAATGAAATAGGACCGTGCATGGACTAATGAGAGTAAATGATGAACTACATATTAAGACTAATCCTGTTTTATGTACTACGGTCCAGGGTGGAAGGTAGGAAAGAGCAGAAGGTAGACACCTCAGTCTGGGAAGGGGAGCTTGGTGTTCTTCAGGAAGAGGAAGGCAGCCAGAGTAAGCGTGGACCAGCAGATCAGAGAGGAAATCTGGGACCAGATCATGCAGAGCCTTGTAGGTCAAAGTAAAGATTGAACGGTTTTAATCAGGGAGGTGAAATAAAATTGAATTTGAGGTTTTAAAAGGCTGCTCTGGGGCTATGTGGAGAATAGACAATACGGGAGGGGCACTTGGGAGGCCACTGCAACAGGAGAGGAGAGAAGATGGTGGCGGGGGTTTGACTGTGTTTCTGCAGGTTATTTACTGCGTCGGGCAGCAGCCTGGAGGTCAAGTGGAGGTCAAAATCTAGCCTGTGCTCCCTTGCCAGCAAATGTCCTGTCACAGGGCTTTGAAGGCCTGGAGGAGGGGCATCTTTTTCAAATCTACATGACGGGCTCTGTGTGCCAGCAGCAGCTCAGGGGTGATCAGGGCTGTGAGAATGGACTTGAAGAGAAGTAGATGGATTCGGGACATACTTTGAAGGTAGAATGAACAGGGCTTGTTGATGGATTTAGATATTGGGGTTAGTAAGGGAAAGAGAGGAGTCAAAAGTGGCACCTGGATTTTTTACTTGGCCGTGAGGATATTGATGCTGTTTACAGAGACAAGAGCAGAGAAGGGAAGAAAATCATATTTTAAATGTATTAATTTTGAAAGGCTGTTAGACAGCCAAGTGTAGATGTCAGGTAGGGAGCTGATTTGAGTCTGAACCTTGAAGGAGAATTTGGGGCAAGAGACTTAAATGTGGAAACTATAAGCCTGTAGATGGTATAGTCCAAATTCCTCCACTTAAGTTGTCATTGTCAGATTGTGAATTCCTTGGGGGCGGAGAAAGTTTTTAATTTGTCTTTTTTCATCCCCAGAGGAGGGTAAAGTAGAGTAGGTTATCAGTACTTATTGGTTGAATAGATGACAGAAGGATGCATCAACAGTACAGACGTGGAGAAATACAGGGGACGTGGAGGAAGTGTCCCAGGTGACTGGACCCTGCCAGTGTCTCAAAGTTGTCACTGTGTCCTTTTCCTCCTGAGGCTGAAGCAAGTCTAATGGTGGTGGCACCCCATTAGGAGGATGTGACCTAGGGGCCTTGGGGCCATTGTCATGTGTGGTATCCAGAGCTATTCAGAGAAACCAAAACTGGCACGGACTAGAGAGTGAAGGCCAGAAGAGCCCTGTGGGTCGGAGAAGGCGGATGAGGAAGCACTGAGCTAGCACAGGCCCTCAGCCAAGAACGCAGCAGACCTGGTGGAGGCAGGGACAGGTGAGATCAGCAAGAGGAGAGAGGCCCCGGGGGCTGAACGAAAGGATGCAAGGCAGTGGGTACACAGGGAGCCACAGGTTCGGTTTAAGGCCAGTGTATATTGCAGGCATGTTAGATAATCACCAGGTAACTGGCTTGGGACTGGCCACAGCCTTCTCACCACCCCCAGGCCCACAGGACCTCAGGCTGTGCAGTCCTTTGTGGCATCTCATTTAGAAGATGGTTGCTGAATGTTTTTATTTCCATTATATAAAAAAATTATTTTGCTTCTATTACCATTGTTAGAATCAAACCTTATTTTGAAAGAAATGCCTCCATGCAGGACCACTGATGGACTAGATGGCAGAGAGTATTTTTAATGGTCGTTGATTCCACTGTGGGCATAAAGGGAGAATGGGTTATAATTCTTCCCTTGGTTTCTTTCAGGAAATGTAACGGAGTACAGTCATTGGCTTTATTTTCCTAACTTTATAAGTTTTAGTTCCCTTTCTTTTTTGATTTTCCATTTATAACTCTTTGTAATAAATACGAATGAGAAATATGAAATATAAGTAATAAAAGTAAAAGATGGAAAAGAAGGAAAAAAAAAAAAAAAGAAAATGGTTGCTGAGGCCTTCCCATCGCAGATATTGCATCCCATCCCCCTGCTGGGCCTCCTAGGCAGTACTTCCCCCACAATACCCTCCAGTGCCAGGCTTGAGGGGCTGGCCCAGCACGACAACATTTGGGCCTGACAGGGTTCCCCCATGTCATCATACTCCATCACTCTGCTGACATCTAGTTCTCCAGCCACCACCCTCACATGGCAGTTCACATCTCTTTACTTGTCTGTCTCCTTCCCTCAAATGGCACCCCTTGCCCCTGTTCACGGGTGTATCTCTGGTGCCAGCGCAGTGACTGGCTTAGGGGATGTCTGCAGGAATTGTGAAAGGAAGAGAAGGAGGTAGGAGGAAGAATTCCCCTTTTTGCTTGGCTTTAAGTTGATCAGGATGAGACCATCCCATTCTCACTAATGAGAAGCGCATAAGGGCCTCTCTTTCCTTGGACAGCTGGGTACAGTATTGCTTAAGAATGTAAGCTTTGAGATAAAATCGACCTGGAATTCAGTTTGGGCTCTACCTCATACAGCTTGGTGAGGTCACTTCACTCCTCTCACAGACTCCATTCTTTCATATGTCAAATATAGATAATAACAAAACCTCCCTTATGCTGTCATTGTGAATTTTAAATAAGACAATGATGTGAAGCTCCTAAGCACAGTGCCTGGCATAAAATAGGGATGCAGTAAAGTTTAGGTATTCTTATTTCCTAAGGCATTTGATTGTCAATGCCTCCTTTATTGACCAACTTCAAGGAATGCTTCTAATTCTGAGGATTTAGGCTCCTTATCCAGAGGCGCCTGGCAGTGAGGTGGTAGCCATTTTGGGCAGATGGGGAACGATTCTTGGGCACATGGGCATTTGCTGTCTCCTTTCTCACTACGCCACGTAGTATTCCATTGCACATAATTCAAGGCCAGCCGGGAGTCTGAATAACAGTGAGGACTCAGAATTTATTCATGCAACATACCACAAACAGTGACTGAATGTCTTACTATGTAAATGGAGGTGCAGTGATGACTAAGACACAGTCCCTGCTTTCAAGGAAATCACAGTCTAGTTAGGGGGGCAGACAAATACATACTGACAATTACAGTGTACACATTCAGAGGATCACTTCTGATCCAGACCCCTGACCACAAGATCCCCTGCCCAGTGCTGGGAGGAATGATGTAAACATAGTAATGTTACCGACCTGGGTCCTTGGACTCTTTAATCAATAGAAATTGATAAGAGGCCAGACGAGAAATTCACACAAGGCTTTACTGAGGCTCCTGCTGCAGCAGGGGGGAGCAAAAACAAGTAACAGGTGCCCTTGCTCGCTCCCCGAGGAGGGCAGCGAGGAGGGCGGGCAGGTTCCTTAAGTGGGGTGAGGGTTAGGGGTGGATCCATGGGTGGGGCTGGGGGAGTGGCTTAAGTGGTCGGCCCACCCCCTTGGTGGCGCTGTGTGCAGGGATCATGCACAGTACTCAGTTTTGCTCCTGGCACCTCAGAAATAGCAGTGGGTTTGTGGCCTTATTGTATCTTATTGTTCATCATTTGCTACGACTGCACATGCCTGCAGTTATTTTTAATCCCTTATAGTTTCTTTGTATTCTATTGCAGGAGGAGACCTTTGTCCAGGAGCAAGCACCCTGGCAAAGAGTCCCAGGTCCCAGCCTCTCTCAGTAATAGTGTTGGTCCCTTGTATTTGCACATGCATTTACAGGGTACAAATCAGGTTCACTTTGAAATTTTTCATTTGATTTTCATGACAACTTTATGAGGTAGGTAGAGATTACTACTCATTTTATGAATGAAATCTAAGACTCCATTAAGCAGATGCATTTACATGAGACAAGCTGTCTTAGGCCATGATCTATCCTTCCAGGCTCTCCTATTCTCCCCGTGCAGGGGTCTGTCTAGCTCACCACCCTTGTGGACTGGGGTTTAGTTTTGATTCTGAGTTTATCCCGTTGGATTTGATAGCCAAGTTTAGCTTCCATGTTGGGACCTTTGCTCTCTGTAGACTTAACCTGACACCTGATCCCATTCCGTCAACTTGGTGCAACCCTTCTGATCTCCAGGACTCTGTCTTGGTACTGGCCACTGGCCATTAGGCAAAGGCCAGGTGAGGGTCATGACGGCTCCCCTGAGAAAGGGGATAGATGCTAGGTTGATTAACTAGGCTTGTGCAACTGGGAAGTGAAGGAAGTGGCAGAAGAATCTTTTCATTCCCCAGTTTCACGATGCTGGTTTAGTCAGTTGTATTCCTGGATGTTTCTCCTAAAAAGGGAAAGAATATAGGGGTCACTCGAACCTCCTTAAGAATGGAATGACTTATTTACACTTGCTCAGAGATGTTTTAACTGCAGTTGGTCATTTATGAAATACTTGTAAGTCTACAGAATACATCATTGATTAAAATCTGCTTATGGTTATTTACACAAATAACGTTTATATATTTAAATTTAATGAGAGAAAGTAAATCTCACAGACTTGTCCTGTGATTATAACATGGGGAAGTGAGTTTTTTGTTGAGAAAATGCGTTTTTCAAATCTACTGTATTTTTCACCTTTGTGAAAGATGTTATTAGGTATTTTTGCTGCCCACAGAATGTCTGGGGGGTGGGCAGCTCTAACACCTCCTGCCAGGCCTGCAGTGCAGCAAGAGGATGATTTTGACTGTAATGGTTCAGAAATACTGAAGGAGCAATCTCCTTCCCCAGATTTTTAACCTTACCACAATAACTTTGATTAGATTATTTTATGCAGGGGGAAAATTGGTTAACTGGTCATTTTCTTTGAATTTAAATATAAAGTTTGTGAAACACATGAGAAATAAAAGCCATAATTTATCAAAGGTGAGTTTTCAAAAGGGCTTTTAAAATTCCGTTTGCTTCAGTGGATTGGAGATCAAGTTATACATTAATTGATTGGTAAAGAAATACTACTAGAATTTTTGTTCTGTATTCAGGGAGACTGGTTTGAATTCGTAGAAGGTCTGAATTACAGTGTCTGAGTGCTTTAAGAAATGTCTTTGTTTTACTTTCAGTTCATGCAGTAATAGTACCAACAGTGTTTTGGATGAGAGCCTCTTCTTTCATGTATGGATAAAATTCATACGCAGTTATTAAAATCCGTTGAATATAAACAGGTAAGTCCTTCAACAAATCTGGTTTTCTTTTAAAGTGGTTAACATTTTAGGGTATTAATTTGCTTGGCAGAACTTGTTATTGTTCTAGGTAGCTTCAGCTCAAGCTGGTTCAAAAAAACCTACTTTCTAAATTACTGAAACCTGAATGATTTTTACTATAAATTCAAATTGAAAACCAAGCATCCAGTCCCAGATAAAACTTGATTTTCTGCTTAACTTTAAGGGAAAGATTTTTTTTTTTTCCTTTCAGATTGGAGCAAAAATTACCACCTGAATTGTATTGACGGTTGTGATGTGTTCTGGAAGAGATGGGCCTTGCTAACTTCAGACAGCTGTGCTCAGCACGCCCCTCATTCCAGGCTCCAGCCTCTATTGTTAATATAACAATTTTTTATACAGCCTCTCAGATAAATGGCTGGCAAAAACTATGCCAAAAATGATGATTATCATGGTTATGTCCGAAGATGCTGGCTGCCCTTGGTCAAGGCATCTCTGGCCAATTAGCATTGAATCTTCCTGCTGTGCTTTTTATACTTTTACAGCAAAATAGAAACCTGATCTTGCCTCATGTGGAAGAGTAGAGATAGATGGAGATGAGAGCACAGCAGGCCAGACCAGTGCTTCTCAAATTCATGTTTTTCAAAACACAGATTTCTAGGCCCTAGTCTCAGATATTCTGACTCTGTTAGCATTTCCCCAGATTTCTATTTCTAACAAGCTCTCTCAGGTGATGCTGATGCCGCAGGTCCATGAACCACACTCAGGCAGCTCTGGCCTAGGTGATTAATTTTAAGGAAACTTAGGTATTAACAGTGGGAATGCATTTCAGAAACGAAGCTCACTAGAACATGACCTGTCCTGCAGAGGGAGGGAAGGCAATGCTAGGGTGACCAACCGTCCAGTTGGACTCAGAGTGTCCTGGTTTTAGCACTGAAAGTCTTGTGTCCCAGGAAACTATTCAGTCCCAGGCAAACTAGAAGACTGATCATTCTACAAGGCGGACTGGCTTATCATGGCAGCTTTATTGTGCTTTGAAGTGATGGGCGTTTGGCTTAAATTTTAAACCCAAGAAAGAACACTGAGCGCGCTGTGAAATGACACGTAATCACGTGTAACTGAGGACTGCCAGTTAGAATCTTCAGCTTTTCTAAATCTCTTTTCTCACAAGTTGTGGTGGATTGGAGGTTCCCAAACTTGTGTGCACACTGGAATCACCCAGGGAGCTTAAAAGAAAGTACGCCCGTGGTCTACCCTCTCCGGCATCGTGAATTAATTGGTTTAAGGTGTGCACTAGGCTCTGCTAGTTTTAAAAGGCCTCCAGATGATTCCAATCTGCAGGCCAGTCTGGGAATCAGCCTCGTAGAGCGTCTCCAAAGATGGCCGCTAGCAATACCTCCTTCTTTCTACGCGTATGCTGTTTGCCATAAGGTAGGTCTGTTTTCTGCCTGTTGAGTCATCCTGCCTTTGTGACTTGCTTTGAACAATGAAATTTAATGACTTTGAATTCTGGGGCTTGTGGCCTGGTAGCTTTTGTTTCCTCCCTCTTGGAAGCCAGCCTCCTTGTGAGAGGTCTATTCTGAATCCACACTACTGTGAGGAAACCCCGGCTCGCCTTGGGGAGAGCAAGCCACTGTATGAAGGAGGGGCTGGGCACGTATATGTGAGTGAAGCTTTCTTAGACCTTGTAGCCCGGCCCAGCTAACAGCTGAATTTGACCGAGTGACCCCGGTTGGTGTCACCAGGATCAGAACCGTGCAGGCAAGCCCCCCTCATCTTTGCCTTAAGTCATTTCATTTTAGGTGGTTGGTTTTGGAACAATATACAGCTGAAACACAAGTGTATCCCTTGCACTTATTGGTAATAATAATGCAAAGGGGGCATTTTGAAAGACCCCGTATGAATGAGGAATGATTTATTTGCCATCCAGATCAAAGTGCAATGTAAACGCAAACCGTATTGCTGAATATTTGAAGGGGAAATTATTATTAATTATATTCATAAAATTATTAGTGGTGGTGACAAAGAGATTTCACTGTTGTTAACATAGTAGCCTCAACTATGCCTTCTGTTGTGTCCTTTAGAAAGCCGAGCCCAAGGTAAGGCTCAGAGTGCTATCAGCTGATTTGGGCTGTGCAACTCGGAGAGTAAGGGTGACAAGGCAAGAGAGAGTGTGATGTGATTCAGTGTAATGCCATGTATTGCCACACTAGCTACTGCTTAACAAGGAGCTGTGCTGAGACACACTGTGTCACTCTATACTGTCTTACTTGGCATTTGGGACTTCCCTGGAGGGGTTGCAGAAAAGAACGATACCTTGGTGTAGTGAATGGAAGAGGAAAAGAAAGAGGAACCTGGCTTCCCAGTTCCCTCTCATTTCATTTCTCACTGATGCAGTTTTACTTCATGGGAGGCTAACTCTCAGTACTCCTGCCTCTCCGTGGCTGCTCAGGACTCTGGGCACCATGCTACACAGTACGTTATTTTCCCCAAGTCCGAAAGTGGAAGCACCGCACCTGTGTGTGGATCAGGTGCTCACCAAGAGAGACAGAGATGAGGAGAGGTTGAGGGAATCTGAGAAGGTGCATAATGTTTTTGTGTGGGCTTTGTTTGTTTGCTTGTTCATTGGTTTTTACTAAAACATAGTATGAGGTGTCTGACTTTGATACTGTTTTTGCAAATTACGTTCTGAGGCTGAGATGACCCATTAGTCTAGATTGCCATCCTGCTTTTACCCATATGCTCAGTATCAATTCCAACTTAAATGCAATATTAGTCCTGACTGGTCTTTTCCCTTCCAATAATCTTACCAAACACAACCATCTCCCTGGACATTTGCAAAAGTCAAATCCAAGGATTTGGTTTTTTTTTTTTTTTTTTTTGGCACACAGGGCTTTCACTGTTGTGGCCTCTCCCGTTGTGGAGCACAGGCTCCGGACACGCAGGCTCAGCGGCCATGGCTCATGGGCCCAGCCGCTCCGCGGCATTTGGGATCTTCCTGGACCAGGGCACAAACCCACGTCCGCTGCTTCGGCAGGCGGACTCAACCACTGCGCCACCAGGGAACCCCTGGGATTTGGTTTTTATTTTACTGTTTTGCACAGCCCAGTCTTTTCTTGATAGACTGGAGTGTGCGTGCCTTCTAGCCTTGAGAGAAGCAGGACACCAATGAGCTATCACTTCTAACATCCATCCTTTTTGAAAAGCTGTTAAGTCTTTTCCTAGTCAGGTCCTTTTCGAAATGGGGAAAGAGAGAAAGAGCAAAAACATGCCATGTTTAGTTATTTCATGAGGCTAGGGAGTTCCTAAACATCAGGGGCTTTATATGACTGATAGCATTATATTTTGTAACCCAGTCCCACTCTAGTTGTAGGAACCATTATGTAGGGAATCAAAAGTCTGTTTAACACATTGAAGGGTTTAGTGTTCAGTGTATGATTTGGGGGGAGAAAATTGTTTCCACTAGTTTCTCATCAATTTGCTGATGAGATTTTTCTTTTTAATTGTCTCACGTATATAAGCAGTGAAGGTCATCTAACATCAAAAAGGTAGGTAGAGGGCTTCCCTGGTGGCGCAGTGGTTGAGAGTCCACCTGCCGATGCAGGGGACATGGGTTCGTGCCCCGGTCTGGGAAGATCCCACGTGCCGCGGAGCAGCTGGGCCCGTGAGCCATGGCTGCTGAGCCTGCGCGTCCAGAGCCTGTGCTCCGCAACGGAAGAGGCCACAGCAGTGAGAGGCCCACGTACAGGTAATAACCTCCCCTCCTATTTCCCATGACCGAGGTGATTGTCTGTGATAATATCTGGTCATCAATTTTTCTTCCCTACTTGGGGCACAGAGAAGTAGACTTCCTCTCATTTTTATAGAAATATTCCTGAGAAATAAACATGGGAAGACTCATATGCCATAGATCAAGATATAAAAATTGTAAAACACCTCATGCCTTTGTTCCCTCCCCATGTTGCAAAGTCCTAAGCCTGTGGTATCATTGTTTTCCAGTGACAAATCTTAGGTTCACCTTATTCTCAAATGAAGGAGATTTGGCATGCAATTAATGTCCAGCAGGTCCCTGCTTCCTGCGAGGATGGATTTTGTAAATGTTCCCCTGAACAGGTGGTAGATCTTTGGACCTAATTGTTGCTCTTGAATGGAAGGTATTCTCCGTATGTGGAGATACAGACGTGTTGTTTTATTTAAGACTCTTGAGTAAATGAAAGAAGTCCAATTCAGACTGGCTCAAAAAAAAAAAAAAGGAAATTCATTGGCTCATGTAAGACAGAGGGTACAGGTGGGACCAACTCTATCCACGATTCAAACAATGATATCATAAATAACTCTTTTTCGTTCTCTCTCTCATTTTATCTCTAACTCTTGATTCTTTTTGTGTGTGTGTGTGTGTGTGTCTACAATGGTGTTGTTCTCAGGCACTCTTTTCTCTAGTGGCTCCATGCCAGGCACCAACAGATCTAAGCTTTACCTCTAAAGCTTAGCTTTGTTTAAAAAAATTCTAGGATTGAGTTTAAAAGGACAAGCTATGTTCAGATTTGGGAGGAATCTGAGAACAGAAGAGAGGTGATTCCCCAGGGGAAATTCAAGATGCCATACCAGGAAAATGGAAAGGATGCCAGTCTGGCAAAAACAACAAATACCCATTTCTTTGGGAAAGGGGCCCATTACCTCCTAGCTAAAGAGACTTTAGCTTTGAGAGCTTATATGCCTTGTTTTGTCAGTTATCTGAAAATGGACTCAAGTTTCAGGAGTAGACTCACATTGACTGAGCCCAGAGAGACTGATATATAAACCGAATGCCAACTTACTAGTTCACAGCCAGGACATGCAAACAACCTTAAATGCCAGTGTTGACAGAGCAGTCCATTTTCTCCCTGTAGGAAAACCACAAGGAAAGCCAATCATAAGAAATCTGCTAAATAAGGATGGATCAGAACAAGAGGAGATAGTGTAATTGCCCACAGTAGGATCTTCCCTGGGAACCAGAGAACAGGGGTTCCCAGGGACAGAGCAGCATTGTTCCTGGATGGTATATGGAGAGTCTCTATGAAATTTTGATGCTTTGGACTTCGCTTTTGGCCTGTATTTATCAAAGTGTATCCCCAACCAACTCATTAGAACTACCAGGGAGCTTGATAACATGCAGGTTTCTGGTCTCACACAGGCCTGCTTAATTGAAATTGATGAAACGAATCTACATTTCAACAACCTTCTGGTTTTGTCTCTGTAGTATGAGAGTTTCTCCTCTTAGCTAATCAAACCCTCTTCACACAGTCTTTATTCTAACAGGATATAAATGATCAGCTTTCTGCTTAATAAATTATTAAACATTTTCATTTTGACTATACATCATAGTGCTCAATTTAAGGTATTTTTAGATTCACTTTAATTATAAAATTCTGATTAGAAAGTAATAATGTAGAATGTTGGGAAAGAGTGGAAATATATAATGCATTTAGCAAAATCATCTGTACTTTACCATTTCTTGTCTTTCTTTTTTGTGTGTGGGTGTCCATATCCTATTCCTCCCAAACAGAGGTCTGAGTATATTGTATATAGCACTTGGTTCCTGCTTTATTTACTGCAACTTAATTTGAGAGCATCTTCATATTGTTACTCTTTGCTTACATGATATTAATGGCTATTCTCAAAATTTTCATTCATCTATTTTATAGATGGAATTTTATTCCTACAGATCCTTAGTCATATATATTATGTGTAGTTTTTCCAAATGTGGAAGAATGAGGTGTTGTGTTTTACTTTAAAATTAAATGGATAGAATCACATTTATTTTACAAACAAAAGGTAACTTTTTGTAGGAGGGAGATTTTTAGATATGCTTTTAATAAGGGAATATTATAACAGTCACAGAGGTCACGGTTGATGGTTAATTGTCACAAGATTGTTAAGTACATTTAACCTCCTGTTATTGAAATTGTTTATAAGTTTAATAGAAAAAACTAACTTTTACATGAACTATTCTAATGAATGTATTTTCTCTAACAAACATACTTAGCCTCAGAGCCAGTTGTCCTTGGAAGATAACTATTAAATACATCTCTGAACATTACATGCAAGATTTTGCCTCTTTTAGAAGACAGATTTGTGCAGAAACTCAACTTTAGCTCTTAAGATAGAGAAGAAAGATGGATTTAACAGAAAATTTATGACCACGTAAAAATTTTATGGCTATATGAGGTCTGCAGTCATAGCAGACTCTACTGATTCACTGTTCCAGGTCAGCTTAGCCCTGCCTGCACCCTGGGCCTCAGATTTGCAGCCAGTGTTTATTCACACTGTTTCCATGGGTGAAAGCTCAGGTTGCTGTCACCTCTTCTGTCACACATTCCATGGTCCCCACATATGGCAAAAACTGACAAGGAGAGACTTCAGAGACTCTGCCTTCCCACATGCTGCTGGAGGGGCTGGTGACTATCCAGAGTGGTAGAGGGGTGGGATTTAATGCATAACGAAATGGACTTTGACCAAAGAGAGAGGAGAGAAAAAGCCTGTGGATAAACTGTTTGCCTTTCTTCTCCTACCTGCAGACTATTCTAAGATGCAGGAGTCAATACCCCTTATGTGGAGATGACATGGAGGCTTGCACAGCCAACTTTGTCCATGGTGGAGCCCCGTTACACGCTCCCTAGTGTTTGCTCTCCTTATTTTCCTGCCTAACTCTGCTTCCCCAAGATTACATCTCACTACCACCACCCTCACCAGGAAAATCTGCATGCAGTCCATTGTCTCTCAGCTTTTTATGGTAATGCATAAGCTAGTAATTTCCTCCTTGAAAGCACTTGTGCCAACACCTTCTCTCCGCTTTTTAAATTAAATACCATTGAAGATGAAAAACCTTCCACTATAGATTTCCAGGACTTTTAAACCATTTAGTAGGATTCATGGCAATATTATTTTTGTGCGTAAGATTCTGAGGCCAGCCTTATTTTCCTTTTCTCTAAATCTTATGGGTCTCCACACTAGCCACATGTATCACCAGCAGTATAGTTTTCCAGCTACAGAATGAAAATCTCGAAATCATTGCAGATTGTTCTGGAATGCCAGAACCTGGTTCCCCAGCCCTGCCTCTAGAGGTCTTAACTGGCCTCTGGCTCAGCCCTGAGGGACCTTCCCCAGCATCCACCATTGTGGATGCCAGTCCTATCACAGTTGTTATTCCTTCATCATTTCATCTCAGCTAAAGGTCAGAGGTGTAGCAGAGGGAGTGCGCGCGATCATGGGTGTGCCCCAAGATACCAGTAAGAGAAAGTTTTGTTATAATTTTCCGCTAACTGACTAGATTTATTGAGTTTGATTTATTGAGAGCATGAATACATCCTACTTTACCATTTATTCAGTTCTGAGTGAATTCTGGGGAGGCGACTCAAACATTTTAATTATACCCAGATGCCTTTTATTTTCACTGTGTCACTGCTAAATTTAGTAGAACAGTGATAGGACTGGGCTCCCCTTCCTTAATAGAGTGCATATCTACTCTTTTCTCCATCCCTGCCTTCCTCTGATAGTTTAAGCTGTCATTAATTATCTCAACCTCGGACTCTAGCAATTATCTCCTGACTGGTCTTCCTACCAGTCTCGCCAGCTTCCCGTCTCTGGGGCGTAATGCCACCACGACCTCTTTTGGAATGAAATCTGGTCGTGCAGGCTTCTGTTTCAACCTTTCAAATGTTCCCTTGGCTTCCGTCCTAACTCACCAGCATGGGATACAAGGCCTCTCATGGGTTCACTTCTGCTACTCTCTAGCCTTCTCTTTCACTGCTCAACTAGCATGATTTTCATGTTTCAGCTGCACTTTATTACTTATTATTTACCCAATGAGCTCTGCCTTTACCTATGCTTTATCTTTCCTGTCTTCCTCTATTTGATAATGCCCACTCTTCCTTCAAGAGCTAGTCTTAGAAAATTTCCTCAGAGGAGATGCTAGGCTGCTTCTTAAAGGGGCTAGTTAGCAAGTTAACTGAGAGCTAACTTGATGAAGTTCCCACAAACCAGGAACTAACACTTGTTTCTGCAGGTCCCGAAACTTGTATTTTGCCAGTGTCCCCAGCAATTAACAGTATCCTCAGAACTGGTGCAGACTAATCAAACTCATGGAGATGAAGCTTTCAGCCCTGGTGATAATTCATCAGGTTTGCTTGTCGATTATAACTACAGAGGATTGTGATGTTATAATATGTGTCCATGAGTGACACGGACCAGAGTTCGCGGTCACTAGCCTGTGACTTTGGGCAGGGTACCAGACCTCTCTAAACATCAGTGTATTTACATGTAAGATTGTGGGAATGATACTTTTTATTTCTGAGGAGTGTGAGGAATTAACACCTTTTTCTAAATTCTAGTCATTCATACGGAAGTTAATGAGATTTTCCAAGTTCAAAGACTCAGTCAATGGTAGATCCAGGTTTGGAACTCAAGCAGTTTGGCTCCAAAGTCCATGTGCATCACCACCTGTCCTAAATAGTTTTCTTAAATTAACTACTTTTTTAACATTAACTTCATGCAAGGTAATGATTTTTTTTGAAATCATATGGTTTGATGCACTAGCTGTATACATGTATTATAATGTGTGTGTATTATACATATTACATATGTAAAGATAATTGGTTGCAAACAATAGTATCGACTCTAGCTAGTTTAAACAGGAAGAACTTTTATTAAAGGATGTTAGATAGCTTCCAAAATTTCTGGAAGGCCCAGAGAATCAGCCTTGGGAATAATCATCTAGGAATACTGGTGTGAAGAAGCACACAGCCAGGAGACATGTGCCAAACCACTGAGAAACACCATTTAACAGAAACAACATTGCTCCATGACAGCTGCCTCAGAAGGACATTCACCACCCTTAACCTTGTCAGGAAATCTGAACTTCCACTCTGGGCTGAAAAAATCACATTGTTCATTCCCACACTGACATTTTGTGAAGATGTGTCTGAAAAAACCTAGGTCACATGCTTGCACCAGGGCTGCAGGGGATTCCAGGGAATGCTGTTGAGTTCTCTGACCTCTATAGTAGAGAAAGGCAGCTACCAGGAGACTGAAATAGGGGTTAAGTCAAAATACAGAGTCTGCCACACACATTAAAATAAAGTTCATTAGTATATCACCTGCAGTCTTCTTAGACAGAAAGTGTATGTGTTGAATTTGGAAAGAAAAATGAAGCAATGTTTCCATGGTGTTGGGTATGCAAAGCTCTCAATAAGTGATGGTACAGGTGATGTTATTGCTGTTCTTCTCTTTGAGCTTCAGCATCTTCTCAGGGCAGCACCAGAAGGACACTGTCAGATTCTCCTTCTTATATTCATACTCATAAGTGATAACATGTGAGGTAGAATGATGTAGTGGTGAAGCACATGGACTTTGGAGCCCAAGTGCTTGGGTTCCAATCCTGGATCTCCAGTTGGCTAGCTCTTTGAACTTGGACAGTTTAATTAACTTCTCTGTGCCTCTGGTTCACTCATCGGTATCATGGAGGTAACTATTCATATCTCGTATGGTAGCAACAAAGATGAATAAGTTAATATTTTCAAAGTATTTAAAACAGTGCTTAAAAGAGCCATATAATGTTAGATAAATTACATGCTGCTAATAATGTCTATTTTCAGATAATTAGGACAGTTCTAATCCCCTGCCCGCAGTCTTATAGGCAGATGATGCACAGTGACTATTGTTTAGTCGCAGTGATTTTTCTCTGGTCACTCATAAGTAGGAGGCAACTTCTGTTATAGTTTTAGATACGTTGGCTCTCCAATATACCTTTTTTTTTTTTTTGCGGTACACGGGCCTCTCGCTGTCGTGGCCTCTTCCGTTGCGGAGCACAGGCTCCGGACGCGCAGGCTCACAGGCCCAGCCGCTCCTCGGCATGTGGGATCTTCCTGGACTGGGGCACGAACCCGTGTCCCCTGCATCAGCAGGCAGACTCTCAACCACTGTGCCACCAGGGAAGCCCTCCAATATACCTTTTTTTTTTACATATGAAATCCAAGACTGTTGTAATAACTTCTCTGCTCCCTTAGTCAGTGTCGTCTTTCTATTCTTTTGCACCCTGGATAGCACTGATCTTACTGGAATATTCTCACCAGTTGTACCCCAGAGGTTTGGTCTGAGGAGTACAGCAGTCTCTCTGCGGCAGACCCAAGGGTAAGCATGTGGGATGTCTTTAACTGGCTTGATCACATTGGCCATCATTCATTTTCAAAATGTCTTTACCTTTGAGTAACTTCTCAGCTGCTTATTCTCTTGATGCATTCACTCTCTCTCCCTGTAAATCTGCATTCCAGACTTTATCCTGATTGTTCAATTAGCACAGGCTTCACTGATGGCTCCTTGTTAGTATTACTGCCGTTATAATAACCTTTTTAGAACCTGGTTCAGTGTGGATTCAAAAGAGCCTTACCATTTACAGTCCCACAAGCCTGATAACACCCCGAGTCTAAAGTTTCTGTCTACCCTTATCTCCCCCTCTCCCCATTGCCACCGTCTCCTCCGTAGAAAATAGGCATATGTGTTAGCTGAACATCACATTTAAGACTCTTCACTCCTTATATTTGTCTTTGAATTCCCTTGAGAGGAGGCCCGAAGGTCTATTCAGCGTTGTGTTCCTATTTTCTGGCACAGTGCCTGACTCACAGTAGATGTTAAAACTTTTCAAAATGAGTAACTTGAATAGTACATACAGATGAAGCTATTTCAGCATAAAAAGAAAACATTATTGAGTAATAACCTCAGTGATGGAAAATAAGCTACAATTAATACTTGCTTAAGCAAACAATTACAAAATCAGACAAAATATAGTTCCTTCACTTTGTACAATATAATGTAGGGTTTCATCTGAATATATTCTGGTGGTAAGAGGAATTGCTTTCTCTCAAGTTTCTCAGGATGGGATTCTAAGGATAATATCAACAATGTTCAGAATTTTGCCTGGGTTTTATTAGAACTTCTACTCACGGTCCGTATTTTATTCTTTGAGGAAAAATTGTTTATTTAAAAAAAGTTCCTCAATGATTTTTTTTCTGTGGGGATCTAAGGAATTTTTATTGAGCTCTGATTGACATATAACATTATGTTGGTTTCAGGTGTACAACATAATAATTTCATATTTGTACATATTGTGAAATGATAGCCACATTGTCCAGTTAACATCTGTCACCTCACAATGACGTTTTTCTCGTGATGAGAACTTTTGCTCTCTTAGCAACTTCCAAATATACAATACAGCATTATTAACTTTAGTCACCGTCCTATATGTTATATCCCATGACTTATTTATTTTTTAACTGGAAGTTTATACCTTTGACCACCTTCATCCATTTCACCCACCATATCCCCTGCCTCTCGAGAACCTGTTCTTGATTCTATGAATTTGGTTTTTTGTTTGTTTTTAATTTTTTTAAATTCCACATAAGTGTGATCATATGATATTTGACTTTCTCTGACCTACTTCACTTAGCATAATGCCCCGAAGGTCCATTCGTGTTGTCACAAATGGCAAGATTTCCTTTTTTATGGCTGAATAATAATCTAGTGTATGTTTTCTTTATCCATTCATCCGTTGATGGACACTTATGTTGCTTCCATATCTTGGCTATTGTACATAATGCTGCAGTGAACAGGGTGGTGCCCATATCTTTTCAAGTTAGTGTTTTCATTTCCTTCAGATAAATACCCAGAAGTGGAATTGCTGTGCCATATGGCAGTTCTGTTTTTAACTTTTTGGGGGAACATCCATACTGTTTTCCATGGAGGCTGCATCAACTTAGATTCCCACCAACAGTGCACAGAGTTCCCTTTTCTCCAAACCCTCAGCAACACTTGCTATTTGTTGTCTTTTTGTTGCTAGCCATTCTGGCAGGTATGAGGTGATATGTCATTGTGGTTTTGATTTGCATTTTCCTGATGATTAGTGATGTTGAGCATCTTTTCATGTTCCTATTGGCCATCTGTATGTCTTCCTTGGAAAATGGAGGAACTTTAAACTGATCAGCAAAGCTAGGTACAATTCATGTTCTCTGGGCTTCCGAGTTGATGGAACCTCTTTTGAGAGCAGGCATGCTCTACCACAATATCTCTTACTGTATTATCTAAAATTTCATCAACAGAGCTAATCTCTTATGAGTTATAAAGGCTGTGGTATATGAGAGAGAGAGAAGGAAAGGGAGGATCTTTAAGGTAGCCTATTAAAAATGAAAACTTCCACAAGGAGACAAGTACTATAAGTTGTTACTAAAAATAGCAACACAAAAGTCTCTATAATTTGTGCAGTTAAAATAGAGAGGGAAACATCAAGAAGAACATTTGAAAGGATAGACAGATCAGGGGCCGAAAGTGGACTTTGCTTGCTTCAAACCTGTTGAGAACCAGCCTTTGTGGATTTTTAGAGAAAGTTGTTAGGGGGCTTCCCTGGTGGCGCAGTGGTTGAGAGTCTGCCTGCCGATGCAGAGGACACGGGTTTGTGCCCCGGTCCGGGAAGATCCCACATGCCGCGGAGTGGCTGGGCCCCTGAGCCATGGCCGCTGAGCCTGCGCGTCCGGAACCTGTGCTCTGCAATGGGAGTGGCCACAAGAGTGAGAGGCCTGCATACCGCAAAAAAAAAAAAAAGAAAGTTGTTAGGAGCAATGACACTGGCCCATGTCTTCAGCCCCTCTACATGCTGTTCCAGTCCTGTGTAGTCAAGCAAGCTTCCTTTGAAGTATTATCTAAGTGAGAGGCTGGTTCCCTGTAAGAGGAAATTGACTCTGAATTTTTTTCATCTGCCCAAAGAAATTAATGTCCTCAGAAGGAGCTTGAGGACACTGTCAGAATTAAAAAGAACTTGGTGACAATTTAACAATGAAAAGTCACAGAGGAGCCAGACTCTATGAAAATTTAAAGGGGTCCATTGGAGGTTGTTTAAAATGCAAAATTCACTTTAATCTTGAAAATGAATTGAGGTTCTTGAACGGTATTCCTTGTAAAAGTTACTGGTTTGCATCCCACTGAACCCCAAGATACAAGAAGGCTGGTTCATTTCTTCTCTCCCATCCTCCTTCCTTCCTGTCTCTATTATATCTGAACCCTTAGCACAGTGCCTAGTTAATTGGTAAGAAATAGAAATTAAATGAGTTACTGTCAAATGAAACTGGTACAGTGCTCAGTTTAATTGCCAGACACAGATTGGAGACTGGAAAAAGTGGTATACGTTATATAACCATGCACTTGAGAGATTTAAAAATTCTAACTGGCTGTGATTTCTCCTGAATTTCTTAAAGGTGTCATTGAGGGACTTGCCTGAAGGCATGAACTCAGAGAGTTGGATTTTAGAAGTGCAAGAATAATATGAGATATAGAAGCAAACCATCTGTGAGGAATTCCTTACATTTGCATTTCCACATATAGCTTTGGATGGAGTCCTAAAGGATAAGTGAGGCTTATAATTTGTAAAAAAAAAAAAAAAAAAAGAGAAGAAAATTCTCCAATTCCTCTTTGATCTGCAGGCTCACAAATTTCATTTATTATTGAAATTTTCTGTAAAATATGCTGCTGAGTAAAATGCAAGAATAATTTCACTTATTTACTTGGCAATATGAATTTGGGAATAAAAATAAGGTCACACTGACAGGCACAAATCTGTATTTCTCTTTGTGGTAGGTTGTGTGAATGGCCACAAATCCTTTCCCTCCTTCCACTCATACACATAGAATGTGACATTAGAAATCCTTTTATCAAGAGGTAGAGCTCATGTCTTTACCCCTTCGATCAGGGTTGGCCATGTGACTTACTTTAGCCAGTGGGGCATTAGCAGATATGCCTCAAGCAGAGTTTTGAAAAATGCTTGCATGTTGGACTTGTGTTTCGCAGCCCTGGGGACCCATGTGAAGAAGCCTAGGCTACCCTAGTGGGTGATGACAGGACACACAGATGTGCTGGCAGGTAGAAGCAGAGCCACTTAGCTCACCATGGGTGCATGATTTAGCCCACGTGGGGCAAGCAGAAGAAGCATCCCACTGTGCCCAGCCTAAATTGTGAGCTAGATAAATAGTTGTTTTAAGCCACTCAGTTTGGAATGGCTTGTTATTCAGCAGTAGATAACTAATACACCCTGGTAGTGCTGTGCAGGAATTCCACCCTTTCTTATATTCCTCCTCAGTAGTTCTAGGGGTCCCCAGTGGATATCGCTGATGTTCTTTGAGGTATAATACTCTTGGCCGCTATGACTCACCTACGTTCCTCCTCTTTGACTCAGGGTCCCTGTGGTGCTGGTGTCTTTGGTGGTGGTCAGTGCCCAAAGGGGCAGTTCTGATGATGACACTGGAGATGACAGCCCTCCTGGCATCTACCAGAGATGCCCACACTGTAATGTGCAATCCAACTCATGTTGGGACCTCTGCTGTTTCATAATTAGGACAAAGGGAGAGGGATAATTAGGACAAAATCATAAAAGATGTGTGATTTGAGAGCTTGAGGGACCTTAGAGGTTATCTATTCCAACTTCTCATTTTATAAAAGAGGATCCTTGCACAGAGAACTTTATCACTGGCCCAAGGTCCCATGATATATGAATGCCAGATCTGGGACCAGAACAGAAATCTTCTCATTCCAAATCTAAGGATTATTTCCATTCATTTAAATCAGTTTTGCTTTTCTTATATTTAAGATTTTCTGAAAGGATGTAGGTTTTGGGAGAACTTACCAAGAGTGATAAGTAAAAAGTCTGAGGTGTGATGAGTTATCGCTAGGAAATACTTTGATTGTAATGGGAGACAGATACACATTTTCCCTTTCAGATTTGTGTCAGCCTGTTTAAATGGCTGTTCCATCTGAGAAGTGCTTTGGAGATGGAGCTATAGTTTAAGCAGGCCTGGTGATATTTGGAGACCTAAGCAGCTTCCCCCAGCCAGTCAGGGTCGCATGCAGTTGGAGTGGTGCCCTCTATGGAAACTCACACCACTACTCGCGGTGTCTGCCTTAGCTCAGACACTGATTCCACACTGGAGCACACTTGGTCCATATGGGGGCCCTCTGAAACACCTCCACGTACTGAGACCTCAGGTGGGAGTAAGGCTCAGTACAGCAGAGAGAGGTCTGGAGTGCCGACAGCCATGGTTGCCAGACTGGATCCTATGTTGTGGGGATTCTACTGTACTGCAGGGGCAGGAAGACTTATAGGATGCAGGACACTAAAAGTGCTATAGGGTGTTCATATCCCAGTATCAAACCGTAAAGGTCCCCCCCAAGCCCCTGGATCCTGAGGGCCTGCAGCTCTTCTCTCTGTTCAGTTGAGAGATGGCCCTTTGGAGGCATTCCCTTTCACCTTCACTAAGAGCATCGTGACTGGCTTTTGCTTGCAAAGCTTGAGAAGCCTCAGAGAAGTTGGGGGTTGGAGCCACTGAAGGGGAGGGTACACATCTGTGTTCTCAGGAAGGCTTCAAGCCCACCCAGTGCTGGAGCAGTCAGGCAATCACTTTGAGTTATGGCCAAAAAAAGTGCTGCCAGGGCTTCCCTGGTGGCACAGTGGTTGAGGGTCCGACTGCCGATGCAGGGGACGCGGGTTCGTGCCCCGGTCCGGGAAGATCCCACATGCCGCGGAGCGGCTGGGCCCGTGAGCCACGGCCGCTGAGCCTGCGCGTCCGGAGCCTGTGCTCCACAACGGGAGAGGCCACAGCAGTGAGAGGCCCGCGTACCACACACACAAAAAAAAGTGCTGCCAGACACAAAGCAGGTGTGTGAACACAGGAGAGCACAACTCTGCTCCAACCAGCGGGAGGCTTCCCCGTGGCCAGGATCAGAGGAGGGCCTGGCAGAGGCATGCTGCTCTCCTCACCGGCCACTCTGTGCTGTCAGAAATGGAGATCAGGAGAGACATTATTTACTTAGACAAATGTATTTGTCTTTGATATATTTTAAAAATATTCCCAAGCCTTTCTTTCTGGGCATACTCTTATCTCTGATATGGGTTTAATAATGCTGCTTCCAATAAGGAAAAGAAATACGACTTGAGGAAAGTGATCTGTATATTTACAGTACAGATCTGAGGAGACTATTCATTGTGTGAATGTAGCACAGGAAAATTAGAGCAGTCTAGTTATAACATTTCAATTTCAAGCTTCTGATGGGTATTAAAAAGTGATTAAAAGGGATTTTAAAAAATACCTTAAGGGTCTCGCTTTAAATTGGAAATCCAAATTGAGAATCACATCAATGATTTAAGGTAAATTAGAATATGGAACACATGGGCCCTACAAAGCAATTACCGTGGTGGTGAATTGAGAATAGGCGCTGACTCATCCCTGTCCTGTTGACATGTAAACTAGTGGAGCTTTGTTTCTTGGCTTGATTTCCTTTCCATACATGTTAATTCATGTATTTGCTCTTTTTTTTTAAGTTTTTTTGATGTGGACCATTTTTAAAGTCTTTATTGAATTTGTTACAATATTGCTTCTGTTTTATGTTTTGGTTTTTTGGCTGCGAGGCATGTGGGATCTTAGCTCCCTGACCAGGGATCGAACCCGCACCCCCTGCACTGGAAGGCGAAGTCTTAATCACTGGACCACCAAGGTGGTCCCCATGTTTTTGCTCTTTATTCAGTGCCTAACTGGGGTTATCACTGAGCTAGTTGCTAGCAACTAGCTAACACAGGCTATTAGGAGTTTGGGTATATATGAGGCTGGGGGTAGTAAGAAAGTATGATTCTCTAAGAAGAAAGGACACAACCCAGTCTCCTTTCCCCATGCCCCACACCCTGATAAGGACAAATGATGAGCAGGTCATCAGACAATTGTGCAACTTTCTCTGACAACCAAGTGGAAAGAGGTCAATTACCATGGGGATGAGGTTTTATGAAAGAGAAAGTAGTTGAGCCTTACAGACTGCTAAAAGGTGAAGGTGGATGGCCTCTCTTTTAGAAGCCTAGAGGAATCTTTAGAAAGTGTCTTGCTATTTGTTGTGGCTTCTGTGGCATGGGCAAGAAAATGTAGGGTCGCGCTCTATTGCCGGAGGTTTGGGACTTCAAATCAGGAATTAGGACTTGATACCTCATTCCCTATTCCCACCGCCAACAGATAACTTGCTCACATCACATGCAGGTGAGGTATTAATCAAAATTATTAGTAAGAAAGAATATGACATTTTTTGGTATATGTCTATCAACCTTATGATCTGACATCAGAAATTTACATAAAAGTTCCCTTTGCGTTGTGGAGATTTAGATTAGGACTTGATTTTTATAGCCCGAGTACAATCATACTTTCGTACTACCCCCAGCTTCAAATATAAGCAAACTCCTAACAGCCTGTGTAAAAACCTTTGCAGAGGCATCCATTCACTAAGTTTCTGGGTGAGGTCAAGGACTCTATTGAGTTGTTTATTTCTACTTCATGATTAAGGGGAAAAGTATTTTAAGAATTTTTGCATTTCCACCTAGCAGAATTTTAAATGTAGTCTCATAAAAATTTCAAATCCAAAATCAGTCATTCAAAAATATAATAGACATGCAGTGACTATAATACAGCACTATTAGCCGTGATAAAATACAAATCAGTTACTCCACTAGTAAGTTGTAAAATATAATCGGAATCAAGTTAAGCTCTTTCTAAATTAGGCAACATGGCAGAGTGGAAATAGCACGGGCAGGACTAGTTGCACATTTATGTTCTGATTTTGCTATCAAGGGAATCCTAGCCACATAAAAAGAGTTGGGAGTTTTTTCATCTGTTTTCTGAAAGAATTGATATAAGATCTGTATTATGTTTGACAGGATATTCTAGTGAAGCCTTCTGGGCCTGTGGATATCTGGGTGAGAAGGTTTTTATTTACACAGTCAAGTTCTTTAGACAGGGGACTATTTAGATCATAAGTTTATTTTGTGTAAGTTTTGAGTCTTCCATGGAATTTGTCCATTTTATCTATTTTGATAAATTTATTAATATAAAATTATTTGTAATATAGTCCCTTATAGTCTGTATGATTCTGTAGGAGCCAAAGTGATAGTTTCTTTTATTTTTGATTAGTCTATCTAGTTTATTT